>NC_064629.1:609483077-609807244 GCF_023864275.1 Schistocerca cancellata
GGCGCGTCCGCCAGAAAGGGGGCAAATTGGCCATCACTCAGCGCGGGATCGTGATCGAGAAACAGAATTCAACGTTTAGCGCTCGGAAGCCGTCGTTTGTATGTCAGATGAGGGCATTCCCGAGCGCCAAATAGGTTCTCCATTTTTTAGCGGCGTAAGTGGATGGCACGACGGCGGCGAAAGCCTGTGAAGGAGGTCGACGCGTCGTCCCCAGTGGCTCTGCAATGTCTTCCTCCGAGATTTCAGACACGAACAGAGCTTGTTCGTTTGACTCTGTATCTTACCTGCGGACTGGACTGTTTGTCATCGTTGCACAGGGCGTTTCAAAAATATTTATCGCGTTTCAGGACATTATATCTCTTGCACGAGTCAGGATAAAAACTTACTTATGCATAGGACTACATGGTTTGTTTTAGCTTCAAAAGGCCCATCCTATTTTAAAAGAATCATGCATGCACATAAAATATTGGAGTAACTTTTTAAATTACATTAGTGTTCAACGTGTGGAGATGTTCATCACATCATGGGAATGGAATGACTAGACTTACAGTCCATTCCGAGCTGACGTCCATCATCCATGTTAGTATGAGGTGTGACTAGAGTTGTAAGATCACAGTAGGTTACATAAAAACAATACCAATCACCGTTGTATAGGTTTATTTCTAGGCAAATAGTTTCGACGTAACACTACATCTGCAGGTCTAAGCTGTGGAGGATATAACAGAACAATAATTACGTATTGAAATACAGAGAATATTGACTAAAAGAATCAAGTGTTGTATATTACTTTACGTAATGAGAATTATACAGTGAATGTTATATCATAGCATTAAATCATATTGAAATACAGAACGTATTGCTTAAAAGCTGCAAGTGTTACATGTAAATTTCTTAAATTACAAGAACTCAGTCTTAATAAAACTCCATAATACACCGTAATATACACTATCAGAATTAATTAGTTCCCATACATATTGTAAAATCTTCAGTATCGTCATAGACGTATTAATAAAGTGTTATAGTAATGTAACCATCAGTCCAGCATATTTACTGTTTTCAAAGCGTATGACTATACCTGGCAGACGCCTTGTTTAGTCAAAATGTAAAAGACGGGTAAGAGGAACCGACAAATCATATGTGAAACGGTACCATCATCAGATGTCAGATGAAGTAAAAAGTGAGGACTGGGACTATTCAAAATAATTATATACAAAAGAACGAACCAATAAAAGGCATTGCAACTATTGAACCGCTCCAGTTGTGCTCAATGATTGTAAATAATATTTTACGTGGAGGAACCACAGGAATACAGTACGATGACGACAGTAAGAGGTAAAACTAAACATATGCAAGGTAAGAAGTATCCTTGCGTCTTTGCAAGAGACAGACCTTAGATGACACAACCAAAATTAGATATTACATACGTTAAACTTATTTAACATTTTTATAACTTTTTTTAAAACACCTTTACCAACACATTCGTACCACTATATTACTGGGGAGTATCTATGGAATGAAGAAATTAACAGTAGTCCCATTACAGGAAGTCACGCAAATACCATTCTTAGATTACAACACTATGGATATTAAGTGTCCAATAGTGCTCAACCAAACCAGGATACTGACTGTGTCATATAGATCGCAGGTATGTCAGGTAAAGGATGGGTAAAAGTAGCCCACAAATCATAGGTAGAACAGTAACCTGATCATATACCAAGTGAAGTGAAAAGGTAGGGGGGGGGGGAGAGAGGGGGGGTTTCGCTATATGGACTGGGACCATTTGGAGTAAGTAAATTGAACTGCCATAGTTGTACTCAGTGGTTGTAGATAATATTCTACGTAGAGGAACCATAGGAATCCTCTACGATGATGATAGTAAGAGGTAAAAATCAAAATACGCAAGATAAAACGTATCCTTGCGTCACACAAGAGATAGGTCTTAGATACCAAACCGTAAATTAGATATTGTTTACTTTAACTTTTTTAATTTATTTAAAAACCACCTTTTCCAACAAAATCGTACCACTATATTGCAGGGGAGTATCTATGGAATGAAGAAATCAACGTTAGTCTCATTACAGGAAGTCGTGCAAATACCCATATTAGACTACGTCACTATGGATATTAAGTATCCAATAGTGCTCAAGAAACCAGGACACTGACTGTACCATATAGATCATAGGGGAACGCGAAACAAGAGGTGATCTCACACATCCACAAAATATAAGTCAAATACGAATCCACATTAGGTCCAGATTAGCAAAGCACAGGATAATATATATTCCAACATATCATATCTGAAACTCTCACTACTTAATTATGTAATCGTAGAAAAAATAATCCCCACTAGAAAGATTATTTTTTCTACCTGTGCATAGTCGCCTTACCATACTGTTATCACAGTCTACCTCGTCATCACCGATCCTTCAGTCTCTGTACTACAGCCAAGTATCTGTGCTATCTGTCTGTATTTACTTCCCATTCTCCTCATACCAATGATTTGACCCCTCTCAGATTCCGAAGGATGACGATTAGTTGTATGTGCACGTCTTCTGGGCATGCTGTGTTGCGAGATCGTTCAAAGAAGTTCCGTTAACGGTAGACACACCCAGTAGCCATCACGTACTGAAGCTCAGCTCGCATACGGATGAATTTTTCAATCGTCGAATCCCACAGGCATGGAAATACACAAGCATAATTTCGGTACCATAGGGTCACGGTGTTCGTGGGGTAACACATTCCGTTTCCGTCAGTGTCTGATGGCCATACTGCTAGGGTGAAGAGCATGTCGTAAAATATCTACAGAATAACGGAAATAAGAAAAGTTAGATCGAAAATAACACTGAATACAATATAAATGTACAATACATGAATTTACTTCATTTTACGGAAGATACTAAGGGCCAAGGACGATATACGCCGTGGAGGGGGGGGGGGGGGGGGTAGACGATCCAGCCCGGATAGAATGCATCTCTCGACTTAACGTAGAAGGCTAGTGGTCCGCATCGGTACCTGCGCAGTCATCGCGGCGGTTACTAACCGAAAGGAGCCCGGCTTCGATTCCCGGTCGTGTCGGAGATTTTCTCCGCACGGGGACTGGGTGTTGTGTTGTCCTTACATCCCTATCGCCATAATTGACATTCCACTCATGCGGAATTATTTTTAACAAAGGTAGAGATCTGGTGAGCCGACCAGCCTGGATTTAGTTTGTAGGCTATTTCCCACATCCTAACACATGAGTACGGGGATGTTACTCACGTCCCGCCTCTCATACACACTGCTCAAACACTTAGAAACTTACTAATCGTGACAGTGTTTGTGGTGATGAAGTAACTGGATGACAAGCGGGAAATCAGGGTTCGAGTCCCAGTCCGGCACAAATTTTTATTTGTCGCAAGTAGCTGGCGCTAAAATGTATTCTCAATATGTGAACCCATTCCAACACTTGGAAAACGGTGTTACATTTGAACATGAAGTCTGCACTAGACGCAGATAGACGAGGTACACTGATTCCATCCTGGGGCTGGGGGAGGGGGGGGGGGGAGTGGTGACGTCAGGATGGACATCCGGCCACCAAATTCCACTAACACTACCGAAATCGTTATAGAACAAAACTAAAAGGAAAAGAACAAAACAGACTGATTGCCAAAGATAGGAGAAGCCATGGTCCCACAGTAGGAAACGGTTCAGCATTCATCTGGAATCATTTCGGGAAAACCATGTTAAAGGCAAGTAAGAATAGTAGGACCAGAATAACAAGCCTGAATCATCTGTACGTGAATAATTTTTCCTGCATTGCATGTCATTTTAGTAAACTGACACAACTATGACTAAATTAAAGCATAGCGAGGCATCCATATATAGATTTATTCGTATAAGTTGAGACATCAAAATATCTCGAGAACTATGCAGCTCGTAAAGAAAACAGTAAAAACTAAATCTGCATAAATGATAGAGTTTTACAACGATCTACTTTCTAATAGATGGCATTGTTGTCGAAAACAGGGAAAGCAACTCGTTTTAACCTGTGAGAAATTAATAAATAACTTTGAAATGAAACTTTTTTTTCGGGTGAGGCCCGAAACCGGAGTTGTAAGCATAAATGCACACACAGAATGCAAGTGAGACATCATACCTCCTAGGTGAAAGGGGTTGTGTTAATGCAAATATTGGTACTATACAGGGCATTATTGAGAGTTAGTAGAAAGCACTCCGTCTTCAGGCCACAAGTGGCCCATCGGGATCATCCGACCGCCGTGTCAGCCTCAGCTGAGAAGTGGATAGGAGGGGCGTGTAGTTAGCATGCCGCTCTCCCAGTCGTTATGATGGTTTTCTTTGACCGGAACCGCTACTATTCGGTCGAGTAACTCCTCATTCGCCGGCCGAAGTGGCCGTGCGGTTAAAGGCGCTGCAGTCTGGAACCGCAAGACCGCTACGGTCGCAGGTTCGAATCCTGCCTCGGGCATGGATGTTTGTGATGTCCTCAGGTTAGTTAGGTTTAGCTAGTTCTAAGTTCTAGGGGCTAATGACCTCAGCAGTTGAGTCCCATAGTGCTCAGAGCCATTTGAACCATTTTTGAACTCCTCATTCGGCATCACGAGGCTGAGTGCACCCCGGAAAATGGCAACAGCGCATGGCAGCCTGGATGGTCACCCATCCAAGTGCCTGCCACGCCCGGCAGCCCTTAACGTCGGTGATCTGATGGGAACCGGTGTATCCACTGCGACAAGGCTGTTGCGTTAGTAAAGGCGAGTTTCATTCATTCAGACTTCCGGAACAATATCGTGCTGTATGTAGGCTTTCATTACAGACACTCCTGTTGTAACTAACTACACGTAATGAGCGTTGTGGTGCGTTTTATCTTGAACCTGTGCTGCAGAACATTATCACATGGTAAACTTTCATCAGTACTTTACTTTCTTCTGTTTTGGTATTTCAGTTAGTTCTGAGCGATCTGTAATTTTAAATAATAAATCAAATAGATTATTTTGTTGCAGAACAAAATGAAATGACTTTAATTCATGTAGACGAGGAAGAAATGTCACAAATGCTATGATCGTTTATTTTGAACGTTTTCCAGTGGCAATTCCATCTCGTGCTTCTTTCCAACACATTGTGAATGTCTACCACCAGTGGATTCGTAAAACCGAAGAAAAGGATATTTAACTAGGGAAAATAATTAAATTGTAGTGCTAGCTACTGTGGCTGTAAGCTTTCACCCAAGTGTTCGATATATCGCTTGTGATTCTGGAATATTATAGACGAGTGTTCTCGGAATGTTACGACGTCAAACAATTTCACCCCTTATTATCTCGATGCATCAGGATCTTCATGGCGATGGTTTTCATAATCGCCTCATTTGTTGTTAATTGGCATGTGACTAAATTTTGTTTCTCCATGTGGCCTTCTTGTCTGAATCAGCCCTCAGGAAACAAGGTGAGATGAATAGAATACAAAGTTGGTGGGGTCAGGTAAACCCACACTGATTTCGTGAAGCTTAACATCGGCGTCCTCTTGGCCAGAAAAATCAGATGTGGAATAATAGATGTCAAGCCTGGTGCTTATTTGTTTAGTAATTTTTCAGATTAACAAACGTATGGCTTCTATAGGACGAATTTCCATTATTTGCTGAAGGTCTTAAGCTTCAGGCACGTCGAATTATAAGTTTTAGCATGCTGGGCGCCCAATGGAAAAATGGTTGAAATGTCTCTAAGCACTAGGGGACTTAACGTCTGAGGTCATCAGTCTCCTAGACTTAGAGCTACTTAAACCTAACTAACCTAAGGATATCACACACATCCATACCCGAGGCAGGATTCGAACCTGCGACCGTAACAGCAGCGCGGTTCCGGACTGAAGTGCATTATTCACGATTAGCATGGTAATATTAGAATATTATACGGCACTTAGAGTGGCCACTAGCTCGGAAGTGGTCCTACAATAAATTGGCTTGCTGAATAGTCGTATCTTACATTTCCCAATTTATTTTTTTGGGATTTCTCAAATGGGAAAATGTATCAAAAATGCTAACAGCGCTTGCAGAGATGTTGATGAAAAAATGCTATAGTGTAGTGAGGATTTCTTTACAAAAAGGATCAATAAATGTAACGAGATCGGGCATTATCTTTTCGAGCCCGCATCTCGTGGTCGTGCGGTAGCGTTCTCGCTTCCCACGCCCGGGTTCCCGGGTTCGATTCCCGGCGGGGTCGGGGATTTTCTCTGCCTCATGATGGCTGGGTGTTGTGTGCTGTCCTTAGGTTAATTAGGTTTAAGTAGTTCTAAGTTCTAGGGGACTGATGACCATAGCTGTTAAGTCCCATAGTGCTCAGAGCCATTTGAATCATCTTTTCGAATATGTTATGGAGTAATTACGTTTTTGGCTCTGAGCACTATGGGACTCAACTGCTGTGGCCATAAGTCCCCTAGAACTTAGAACTACTTAAACCTAACTAACCTAAGGACAGCACACAACACCCAGCCATCACGAGGCAGAGAAAATCCCTGACCCCGCCGGGAATCGAACCCGGGAACCCGGGCGTGGGAAGCGAGAACGCTACCGCACGAACACGAGATGCGGGCAATTACGTTTTTAATTGAAACTTCCTGGCGGATTAAAACTGTGTGCCGGACCGAGACTCGAACTCGGGACCTTTGTCTTTCGCGGGCAAGTGCTCTACCGACTGAGCTACCCAAGCACGACTCACGCCTCGTCCTCACAGCTTTACTTCTGCCAGTACCTCGTCTCCTAATTATTCCAGTTCTAGTGCAGAATGAGATCTGTAAAATAAATAGAAATAAATTATAAATACACTCCTGGAAATGGAAAAAAGAACACATTGACACCGGTGTGTCAGACCCACCATACTTGCTCCGGACACTGCGAGTGGGCTGTACAAGCAATGATCACACGCACGGCACAGCGGACACACCAGGAACCGCGGTGTTGGCCGTCGAATGGCGCTAGCTGCGCAGCATTTGTGCACTGCCGCCGTCAGTGTCAGCCAGTTTGCCGTGGCATACGGAGCTCCATCGCAGTCTTTAACACTGGTAGCATGCCGCGACAGCGTGGACGCGAACCGTATGTACAGTTGACGGACTTTGAGCGAGGGCGTATAGTAGGCATGCGGGAGGCCGGGTGGACGTACCACCGAATTGCTCAACACGTGGGGCGTGAGGTCTCCACAGTACATCGATGTTGTCGCCAGTGGTCGGCGGAAGGTGCACGTGCCCGTCGACCTGGGACCGGACCGCAGCGACGCACGGATGCACGCCAAGACCGTAGGATCCTACGCAGTGTCGTAGGGGACCGCACCGCCACTTCCCAGCAAATTAGGGACACTGTTGCTCCTGGGGTATCGGCGAGGACCATTCGCAACCGTCTCCATGAAGCTGGGCTACGGTCCCGCACACCGTTAGGCCGTTTTCCGCTCACGCCCCAACATCGTGCAGCCCGCCTCCAGTGGTGTCGCGACAGGCGTGAATGGAGGGACGAATGGAGACGTGTCGTCTTCAGCGATGAGAGTCGCTTCTGCCTTGGTGCCAATGATGGTCGTATGCGTGTTTGGCGCCGTGCAGGTGAGCGCCACAATCAGGACTGCATACGACCGAGGCACACAGGGCCAACACCCGGCATCATGGTGTGGGGAGCGATCTCCTACACTGGCCGCACACCACTGGTGATCTACATCTACATCTACATCCATACTCCGCAAGCCACCTGACGGTGTGTGGCGGAGGGTACCTTCAGTACCTCTATCGGTTCTCCCTTCTATTCCAGTCTCGTATTGTTCGTGGAAAGAAGGATTGTCGGTATGCCTCTGTGTGGGCTCTAATCTCTCTGATTTTATCCTCATGGTCTCTTCGCGAGATATACGTAGGAGGGAGCAATATACTGCTTGACTCTTCGGTGAAGGTATGTTCTCGAAACTTTGACAAAAGCCCGTACCGAGCTACTGAGCGTCTCTCCTGCAGAGTCTTCCACTGGAGTTTATCTATCATCTCCGTAACGCTTTCGCGATTACTAAATGATCCTGTAACGAAGCGCGCTGCTCTCCGTTGGATCTTCTCTATGTCTTGTATCAACCCTATCTGGTACGGATCCCACACTGCTGAGCAGTATTCAAGCAGTGGGCGAACAAGCGTACTGTAACCTACTTCTTTTGTTTTCGGATTGCATTTCCTTAGGATTCTTCCAATGAATCTCAGTCTGGCATCTGCTTTACCGACAATCAACATTATATGATCATTCCATTTTAAATCACTCCTAATGCGTACTCCCAGATAATTTATGGTATTAACTGCTTTCAGTTGCTGACCTGCTATTTTGTAGCTAAATGATAAAGGATCTATCTTTCTGTGTATTCGCAGCACATTACACTTGTCTACATTGAGATTCAGTTGCCATTCCCTGCACCATGCGTCAATTCGCTGCAGATCCTCCTGCATTTCAGTACAATTTTCCATTGTTACAACCTCTCGATACACCACAGCATCATCTGCAAAAAGCCTCAGTGAACTTCCGATGTCAACCACCAGGTCATTTATGTATATTGTGAATAGCAACGGTCCTATGACACTCCCCTGCGGCACACCTGAAATTACTCTTACTTCGGAAGACTTCTCTCCATTGAGAATAACATGCTGCGTCCTGTTATCTAGGAACTCCTCAATCCAATCACACAATTGGTCTGATAGTCCATATGCTCTTACTTTGTTCATTAAACGACTGTGGGGAACTGTATCGAACGCCTTGCGGAAGTCAAGAAACACGGCATCTACCTGTGAACCCGTGTCTATGGCCCTCTGAGTCTCGTGGACGAATAGCGCGAGCTGGGTTTCACATGACCGTCTTTTTCGAAACCCATGCTGATTCCTACAGAGTAGATTTCTAGTCTCCAGAAAAGTCATTATACTCGAACACAATACGTGTTCCAAAATTCTACAACTGATCGACGTTAGAGATATAGGTCTATAGTTCTGCACATCTGTTCGACGTCCCTTCTTGAAAACGGGGATGACCTGTGCCCTTTTCCAATCCTTTGGAACGCTACGCTCTTCTAGAGACCTACGGTACACCGCTGCAAGAAGGGGGGCAAGTTCCTTCGCGTACTCTGTGTAAAATTGAACTGGTATCCCATCAGGTCCAGAGGCCTTTCCTCTTTTGAGCGATTTTAATTGTTTCTCTATCCCTCTGTCGTCTATTTCGATATCTACCATTTTGTCATCTGTGCGACAATCTAGAGAAGGACCTACAGTGCAATCTTCCTCTGTGAAACAACTTTGGAAAAAGACATTTAGTATTTCGGCCTTTAGTCTGTCATCCTCTGTTTCAGTACCATTTTGGTCACAGAGTGTCTGGACATTTTGTTTTGATCCACCTACCGCTTTGACATAAGACCAAAATTTCTTAGGATTTTCTGCCAAGTCAGTACATAGAACTTTACTTTCGAATTCATTGAACGCCTCTCGCATAGCTCTCTTCACACTACATTTCGCTTCGCGTAATTTTTGTTTGTCTGCAAGGCTTTGGCTATGTTTATGTTTGCTGTGAAGTTCCCTTTGCTTCCGCAGCAGTTTTCTAACTCGGTTGTTGAACCACGGTGGCTCTTTTCCATCTCTTACGATCTTGCTTGGCACATACTCATCTAACGCATATTGTACGATGGTTTTGAACTTTGTCCACTGATACTCAACACTATCAGTACTTGAGACAAAACTTTTGTGTTGAGCCAACAGGTACTCTGAAATCTGCTTTTTGTCACTTTTTCTAAACAGAAAAATCTTCCTACCCTTTTTAATATTCCTATTTACGGCTGAAATCATCGATGCCGTAACCGCTTTATGATCACTGATTCCCTGTTCTGCGTTAACTTTTTCAAATAGTTCGGGTCTGTTTGTCACCAGAAGGTCTAATATGTTATCGCCACGAGTCGGTTCTCTGTTTAACTGCTCAAGGTAGTTTTCAGATAAAGCACTTAAAAAAATTTCACTGGATTCTTTGTCCCTGCCACCCGTTATGAACGTCTGAGTCTCCCAGTCTATATCCGGCAAATTAAAATCTCCACCCAGAACTATAACATGGTGGGGAAATCTACTCGAAATATTTTCCAAATTATCCTTCAGGTGCTCAGCCACAACAGCTGCTGAGCCAGGGGGCCTATAGAGACATCCAATTACCATGTCTGAGCCTGCTTTAACCGCGACCTTCACCCAAATCATTTCACATTTCGGATCTCCGTCAATTTCCTTCGATACTATTTCACTTCTTACCGCTATAAACACGCCTCCCCCTTCACTGTTCAGCCTGTCTCTGCGGTATACATTCCAATCTGAGTTTAGGATTTCGTTACTGTTTACGTCTGGTTTCAGCCATCTTTCTGTCCCTAGTACTATATGGGCGTTGTGATCGTTTATTAATGAGAGCAGTTCTGGGACCTTTCTATAGACGCTCCTGCAGTTTACTATTAGCACATTAATATTGTTATGCCCTGTTGCATTTTGCCTACTCCTATCTTGCCGCGTCTCAGGAGGCGTCTTGTCGGGCCTAGGGAGGGGATCCTCTAACCTAAAAAACCCCCATGTGCACTCCACACGTACTCCGCTACCCCTGTAGCCGCTTCCGGCGTGTAGTGCACGCCTGACCTATTCAGGGGGACCCTACATTTCTCCACCCGATAGCGGAGGTCCAGAAATTTGCACCCCAGATCTCCGCAGAATCGTCTGAGCCTCTGGTTTAAGCCTTCCACTCGGCTCCAAACCAGAGGACCGCGATCGGTTCTGGGAACGATCGTCGAGGTAACACTGAATAGTGCACGGTACATCCAAACCGTCATCGAACCCATCGTTCTACCATTCCTAGACCGGCAAGGGAACTTGCTGTTCCAACAGGACAATGCACGTCCGCATGTATCCCGTGCCACCCAACGTGCTCTAGAAGGTGTAAGTCAACTACCCTGGCCAGCAAGATCTCCGGATCTGTCCCCCATTGAGCATGTTTGGGACTGGATGAAGCGTCGTCTCACGCGGTCTGCACGTCCAGCACGAACGCTGGTCCAACTGAGGCGCCAGGTGGACATGGCATGGCAAGCCGTTCCACAGGACTACATCCAGCATCTCTACGATCGTCTCCATGGGAGAATAGCAGCCTGCATTGCTGCGAAAGGTGGATATACACTGTACTAGTGCCGACATTGTGCATGCTCTGTTGCCTGTGTCTATGTGCCTGTGGTTCTGTCAGTGTGATCATGTGATGTATCTGACCCCAGGAATGTGTCAATAAAGTTTCCCCTTCCTGGGGCAATGAATTCACGGTGTTCTTATTTCAATTTCCAGGCGTGTATTTCGCTACTAAGTTATCTACACATATCAAAAAAAGTTTTGCATCACCTAGGTTCTGAGAGTTCAGGAACCTGTACTGGAAATTGGAATAGAGATCAACATAAACATCATTTCCACCCTTTTTATTGCTCATGAAAACCACACAGTGCATGTTGTACCACCATACAGCGAGACCTTGAGAGGTGGTGGTCCAGATTGCTGTACACATCGGTACCTCTAATATCCAGTAGCACTTCGAATTGCATTGACGCATGCCTACATTCGTCGTGGCATACTATCCACAAGTTCATCAAGGCACTGTTGGACCAAATTGTCCCACTCCTCAACGGCGATTCGGCGTAGATCCCTCAGAGTGATTGGTGGGTCACGTCGTCCATAAACACCCCTTTTCAATCTATACCCGGCATGTTCGATAGGGTTTATGTCTGGAGAACATGCTGGCCACTCTAGTCGAGCAATGTCGCTATCCTGAAGGAAGTTATTCACAAGATGTGCACAATGGGGGAGTGAATTGTCGTCCATGAAGTCGGATACCTCGCCAATATGCTGCCGATAAGGTTGCACTATCGGTCGGAGTATGGCATTCACATATCGTACAGCCGTTACGGCGCCTTCCATGACAACCAGCGGCGTACGTCGGCCACACATAATGCCACCCCAAGACAGCATGGAATCTCCACCTTGCTGCACTCACTGGACAATGTGTCTAAGGCGTTCAACCTGACCGGGCTGCATAACACGTCTGGTTGAAAGCATATGCGATACTCATAGATGAAGAGAACGTGATGCCAATCCTGAGCGGTCCATTCGGCATGTTGTTGGGCCCATCTGTACTGCGCTACATAATGCCGTGGTTGCAAAGATGGACCTCGCCACGGACGTCAGGAGTGAATTTGCTTATCATGCAGCGTATTGTGCACAGTTTGAGTCTTAACACGACATCCTGTAGCTGCACGAAAAACATTATTCAAGATGGTTGCACTGCTGTCAGGGTTCCTCTGAGCCATAATCCGTAGGTAGCGGTCATCCGCTGCAGTAGTTTCCCTCGGGCGGCCTGAGCGAGGCATGTCGTCGACAGTTCCTGTCTCTCTGGGTCTCCTCCATGTTCGAACAGCATCGTTTTTGGTTCACTCCGAGATGCCTGGACACTTACCTTGTTGAGAGCCCTACCTGGCGACTTATATGTTTGTGGAAGTATCCTAGTGTCTCGATTTAAACGACTTGTGCTATGTAACAGTACTGTTTACGATTTCATTCATTTCAGTGAATTACATTCCCAACTAACAGTTAAGTGTATCTGAAATATTCCTGCAGGGAATATGAGTTTTCCAGATAAAAGGTCTTCAAATTCAGTATGAAAATCTGCAATTTTCTACCAACAGCATTCAGTTCTTGTGGAATCCACTGCAAATTTATGTTTCAGAGTGCAGAAACTTTCCTAACAGCCGTTAAAGATGTGCTTGCATGCTCGCATCGTAAGACTACTGCTCTGCCTAGAGTTCACTGAACCGATGATGGTGACGCTTTTTGATAAAAATTGTTAGCTGCGCAACTCGTAAGGGAGTTGATGTACAACGATGTCATCAAAAACCTCTACAACCTATGAAATAAATACCTATATGAGGTTAGGTATATGTAGATATTAATCTACATCTATATCTAACACCTAGCGGTGTGTGGTGGAGGGTACTTCTGGTAGTACTAACTGATTACCTCTTCTCTGCTCCTCTCACTAATGGTGCGTGGGGAGCATATTCGTCATCAAGCCACTTTATTAGCATTAATTTCTCGAATATTCTCGTCGTGGTCATTGAGCGAGATGTATATGGGAGGAAGTAATAATATTTGTCCGACTCATCCCGGTAAGTGCTCTATCGAAATTTTAATAATAAACCTTTCCACGTATAGACCTAAAGGAATGCTTTTAAGCTAAGAGTATTCGTTCTGTCTGTTTTAAATGCCCTCAAAATATTATTCTGTACGACGTCAAGAAATAACAGTATGAGAAGTAAACACTTTTCAATTTGTTACTTCCACAAACTGCGTAAAAATTTGTAATCTGCATGTGCTTCATAACCTAGCTACTATTGCAGGGGGAATGAATGTCAGCTAGAAAAGAATTGTAATAAACGGGATTACTGTGTTTCATTACAATTAATAATCGTCCAATTAGCTGTGGACTAAGAGCTGTTGCTTTCCAGTACTCGATTTTCTACGTTCTTCAGTTTCTAACCTGAACGTGTAACAATTGTTTGCGTCATCCACAAAGGGAGACAATGAGTTTGTGTACTACAGCTATAGACATGTCGTTAACTTATAGCAGAAAGGAAGAAACCTTGAAAACCACCTCACATCACTGTACACTAATTGAGCGCTAATGTATTTTCGTATCATGGGAGAGACCAAAGCTATCTGCTGCTTCCTACTGCTCAAATAAGAGCTAAGCGAATTGCTTCCTTAGGTCTCCTTCCGCAATATTCTGATTTATTTAGAAATATACGGCAACAGTCTGAAAAGCGTGTAAGGATGTTGCAGAGTACGTTGTGCTGAGAAATAAACATTAAGAGAAAAAAGGTTATTCCAGGTCCTTCTAAATCGAATAAAATATTTTTATCGTTTCCCGGAATTTTTTATTTTTTTAGTTCCGCCTGGATACAAGGTTTATTCTCACAGCCTTCGTAGCTCACTGTCATGTGAGGCCTTGTACATACTAGTATACAAAGTCGAGCGATTCTTGTATCCAGAGACTCTATAGAGAATCGAGCAGTTCTGTATGCAGACGACTGAGAGATATTTCTTGTCTATAGCCACGCTTTAGCTACAAAATCACAGAACCAGTCCATAAAATTTCGGGCATGCGGCCGCGGAAATAAAACTTCCTCCACTGACATTTCGGCCACGTATCGTCCGGCCATCCTCAGAGTGAGTCACAACACTGACGACAAGATGCCAAGCGCGGCCTTCTATGCTCCATCGCGGCGGTACTGCGCGTGCGGGTCACAGATGCTGGTCGGCGGCAGAGAAATACGCTTACACATGCGGCGCCTGTGGCGAAGACGTACAGACGTTCGATTCGCTTATCGATGTATGATCGGATATACAGTGCGCCCGATGCACTAAGGTCTTAAGGACCGTTCGCCGTAAAGGTGATGGCACATTAGGACATGCCGTATGTCGGAAACCAACACACACAAATCTATATCTTCATGCCAGTAGCTGCCATCACCCTTCACAGACCACAGGTGTCCTTAAGACTTTAGTGCATCGGGCGCACTGTATATCCGATAAAGACAATTTGCAAGAACAGCTCACATACCTCAAGAGCATTTTTAAATCGAATGGATTTTCTCCGCAACAAATTCGTAAAGCATTCGATGCAAAACCTAAAATACAGGTATGTGATGGGGCAGAAGAGAGTAATTCCTTCAGATCTACTGCGTTTTTGCCCTATGTGGGTGCTGTTTCCTCGAAGATAGGCCGTATTCTTGAGAAACACTGTGATAAGGTGATCTTCCGGCCCTCAACGAAGATTGCAGCTTTACTCGGCTCTGTGAAAGACGATTTACAGCTTCGTAAGGCGGGTATGTATCAGATTCCTTGCGGAAATTGTGATAAGTCGTACATAGGGTAAACAACACGCACCGTTCATGAGAGATGTGTGGAGCATCGAAGATACACACGTTTATCACAGCCAGACAAGTCAGCTGTGGCCGAACATTGTATTGATACAGGGCATTCCATGAATTACAGTGAAGTGAAGATTTTAACATCCACCTCTTCTTTTTGGGAATCTGTCTTCAAGGAAGCTATAGAGATTAGATTAGCTAATAATTTAATAAATAGAGATAATGGTTTTAATTTGGACAAAGCATGGAATCCGGCTCTTAGGGTAATTAAACTGCAGAGAAGTCGTCGTGGTGTCACCGCCGCCGATCATACATCGATAAGCGAATCGAATGTCTACGTCTTCGCCACAGGCGCCGCATGTGTAAGCGTACTTCTCTGCCGCCGACCAGCATCTGTGACCCGCCGACCAGCATCTGTGACCCGCATGCGCAGTACCGCCGCGCTTGGCATCTTGTCGTCAGTTTTGTGACTCGCTCTGAGGATGGCCGGATGATACGCGGCCGAAATATCAGTGGAGGAAATTTTATTTGCTGCATGCCCGAAATTTTATGGACTCTTCATTACGCCGCGAGAAGTTGAAAATGCACATAAAATTACAGAACTTTTGACTTCCTTTTGTAATGGAGACTTGAGACAGTTCTTAGACAATGCTTCACGACATTTCGTAGTGTGGACGTGTTACTAGACATGGCCTCCTGTTATTCTCTTTGCGACGTAGAAAACGTTTCGTCGGTTTTGTATCATTTTCGTTATCCTTATTGTTAAACATCACTTATCAAAATGTAAAAAAAGGAGAAAGTGTTGCAGCATCATGTTTGTGGGAAGTTAGTAATTCCAAACATAAAAAATTCGCAACAAGAAAAAGTTGATTATCGAAGAGATAGTAAAAAATAAGTTGAAGTATCAGTGAGCGATGTTGAAACAAACATGCTGTCTTCTACACTACTGGCCATTAAAATTGACACACCACGAAAATGACGTGCTACAGGCATGACATTTAACCGACAGGAAGAAGATACTGTGATATGCAAATGATTAGCTTTTCAGAGCATTCACACAAGGTTGGCGCCGGTGGCGACACCTACAACGTGCTCACATGAGGAAAGTTTCCAACCGATTTCTCACACACAAACAGCAGTTGACCGGCGTTGCCTGGTGCAACGTTGTTCTGATGCCTCGTGTAAGGAGGAGAAATGCGTACCATCACGTTTCCGACTTTGATAAAGGTCAGGTTGTAGCCTATCGCGATTGCGGTTTATCGTATCGCAACAGTGCTGCTCGCGTTGGTCGAGATCCAATGGCTGTTAGCAGAATATGGAATCGGTGGATTCAGGAGAGTAATACGGAACGCCGTGCTGGATCCCAACGGCCTCGTATCACTAGCAGTCGAGATGACAGGAATCTTATACGGATGGCTGTAACGGATTGTGCAGCCTCGTCTCGATTCCTAAGGCAACATATGGGGACGTTTGCAAGACAACAACCATCTGCACCAACAGTTCGACGACGTTTGCAGCAGCATGGACTATCAGCTCGGAGATCATGGCTGCGGTTACCCTTGACGCTGCTTCACAGACAGGAGCACCTGCGATGGTGTACTCAACGACGAACCTGGGTGCACGAATGGCAAAACGTCATTTTTTTGGATGAATCCAGGTCCTGTTTATAGCATCATGATGGTCGCATCCGTGTTTGGCGACATCACGGTGAACGCACATTGGAAGCGTGTATTCGTCATCGCCATACTGGCGTATCATCCGGCGTGATGGTATGGGGTGCCATTGGTTACACGCCTCGGTCACCTCTTGTTCGCATTGACGGCACTTTGAACTGTGGACGCTACATTACAGATGTGTTACGACCCGTGGCTCTACCCTTCATTCGATCCCTGCGAAACCCTATATTTCAGCAGGATAATGCACTACCGCATGTTGCAGGTCCTGTACGGGCCTTTCTGGATACAGAAAATGTTCGTTTGCTGCCCTGGCCAGCACATTCTCCAGATCCTTCAACAATTGAAAACGTCTGGTCAATGGTGGCCGAGCAACTGGCTCGTCACAATACGCCAATCACTACTCTTGATGAACTGTGGTATCGTGTTGAAGCTGCATGGGCAGCTGTACCTGTACACGCCATCCAAGCTCTGTTTGACTCAATGCCCAGGCTTATCAAGGCCGTTATTACGGCCAGGGGTGGTTGTTCTGGGTACTTATTTCTCAGGATCTATGCATCCAAACTGCGTGAAAATGTAATCACATGTCAGTTCTAGTATAATATATTTGTCCAATGAATACCCGTTTATCTTCTGCATTTCTTCTTGGTGTAGCAATTTTAGTGGCCAGTAGTGTACTTTGCACAAGCCGCGGTCCCAACAAGGTCAGCCACATGTATTGTCTAGCTGCATGTCTATATACAGTTCCTCTACAATGTCTATGGACAAACGCTCCATTTTTTGCAAGTATGTACTTACCATAAAAGCAAACAATAAACTGGTATTGTAGTAGTAGTTTCGTAGCTCGTTGTCGAGCTTGTAACTAACAGTGTTCCACTCCAGTCATTGCAGAAAATTTCTCTTTAAATCTTTCCGTGACTATTTTTGTCACTTCTCGAGTAGCAGGAGGCGTTTTGAATGCACAATGTTAGTATCTTAAGGAGAAACATAGTGACTCCATATTAACATACCTCGTTACTGGTCTTAAGTCCAATTCCCAGCGTGTACAGCCATTTACACGACTTGAAAGTGTACCCAGTAAGATCTCAGTTGATGGGCACAAACTTTGTAGTCCAGTTTTAGTACGACTTACTGAAATGCTTGTTTGTATTAGGATTATCACCTACGTCTTCCTCGAAGCTGATCATATCTGTGAATTAGTTCTTATGCTATGGGCGCGATCAGCATTGCAGAGCTTCCGCTGTGTGCGGGCGAGCGGATTCCCGCGGTCTGGCGGCCGCATTTACTGGTCAATTGACTATTCGCCGTCGACTGCATTACCGGCGTGAAATTGCTCCACAATAGCAGGGCGTTCGATGGTCGTCTGTTACAGTTTCGTTTCTATTCCGGCTATCAGTTCGCAGACATTTTATTTTCTGTTGCTGCCTGACAGTGATTACGGGCGTGTAGTTCAAATTTAAATTACTTGTACTACGACTCTGGAGACACAACATTTTGCAGCTTCATTCTGCGAAAATTTTAGCACTGTAAATGGAAGAGTGCAAAAATGCGGTGAGTCGGCGGCAGGGTTTGATAGTCAGAATTGATTTTTGTACGTGTGATTTGTCAGCACCTGTTCAGTCTTAAGTATTCGTACTCCTTTCTAGAGTCCCAACTCTACAACGCTCTACGATGAAATACAACGAAATTTAAGTTTCTGGAGTTACTCATGGACAGTCAAGCGGACAGTTATTTCATATTTCATCTCCCTCCCCCCCCCCCCCCCCGCCCCCGGTTTCCTCTCTCTCTCTCTCTCTCTCTCTCTCTCTCTCCTCTCTCTCTCACACACACACACCTGATTCGTTAGATTACATATTGTTGTTTAACCACCGCTGTGAGGAGCGTAAAATATTCTCGTTTATTTAATCATTTTTGGTTGGATTAGCACATATCGCAAATATTTCACGTTTTTAATTGACACTTTCCGCAATTAATTTCCTCTTTTTACAGCTGTCCAACGCTCCGCCTCTGTTGCAGGTATCACGCGCGAACGTTGATCTGATGGTCTGTTGCAAGTATCACAAACGGACCTGAACCTTGATCAGGTGGTACCTGGGTCGAATCTTGCTGACTGAAGTAATTTTAATCATCAATATTTACCGTGAAGGGGACAGGTATGAGGAGGAAAAGATCCAGATCACTAGAAAACTCTCTGTTGACCTGCATTAGGCCTCAAACCTATCTAGAGTCTCTCTTGAAGCTATTTAAGTGACACTGATGACGCTAACCTTGACGGCCTCCTTGTGGCTTTTCGAGAGGATCAGGGCTTCATCTTGATGGTTTCTGCTTGTCGTCAACGACACCAACAACATATCAAGTTCTACAAATGAGTATCACAAACACTAAATCGTTACACTTAAGAAACATTATTTCTAGTTCCTGAAGGAGTTGCTAGAACGCACCTGTCTATTTACTAGACTGAATTAAGCGCCGGAGCCTCACTGCAAAACAGGCACGTCGACTTTCTTTTCTTTCTTTTTTACGTGTATGTCTAAATGAATGAGATTCCATCTGCGCCTTGATGTTTCTTCTGTTATTATTTTTGGTGAGAAACGTTTCGTTTCATCTTTGATGTGGTTCACAATCTCTTACCTGTGACAAGTTTTACAGCTGCAGTATTCGTTGTTTGTACATTACTTCCCCCCCCCCCTCCTCTCTCTCTCTCTCTCTCTCTCTCTCTCTCTCTCTCTCTCTGTTCTAGTTGGAATGCCACTATTGCCCAAGCAGTAGAAAATGCGAAAGCTAAAAGGGAGATTAATGTAGAAGCTTATTCAAACTAAAGTCGGGAGTTGATGTTTAAATGGCGCTGGAGACCGTCGCTAAATAGCGCGCCCGCCAAACTCTACTTAATTCGTACTATATGCGTAGAATGGAAAGGTTTTTTAACAACGTATATTAATTGAAAACAGTAATTCTACTGTTTATCGCCACAAGGATTACGTTAGTTAATGGAAATCGTATTAAACACAAAAAAGCAGACGGTACGCAAAGTATAAACACAAAGGGCATTTCTCAAAGGTAATTCCGAGTAATGCTCACTCATTACCGAACTATGTCTGGAACAGTTTATGTGAGTCCCCAAAGCGCAGCAAAGTTAGTTGCACCTAATGTCTCATCTTCTTTCGCATGTCCCTATCCAGTGAGGACTTGTCAGTATGTCAGATGAGGAGGTTTCCTTACCTTTGTCGAGAAAACGCTTGCGAAGCAGGCGGCTAGTTCGCATCCCAGTACACCAGCAGCCCAGCCACCCTGATGTATTGAGGTCTCAGTAGCTTTTTCTCAGCCTCTAAGTTTTAAGGCATACTGGTCGACGACAAGATTTTTCCTTCAGTCTGTGGACCATGCAGCCCTCTTCATATACACACGATCATAGTTTACAGCTGTCTCCTCATACAATGTTATCCCTGTAGACCTGTTCATCTTTTACAATTAATGTTCAGTCTTCTGTAACTTCAGTTTTTAGAAATATCAAATAACACAAGGAACATATAGCACATAATTGAGATAAACTATGATTCAATTCAAAAGTGTTCAAAAATGGTTCAAATGGCTCTGAGCACTATAGGACTTAACTTCTGACGTCATCAGTCCCCTAAACTTAGAACTACTTAAACCTAACTAACCTAAGGACATCACACACATCCATGCCCGAGGCAGGATTCGAACCTGCGACCGTAGTGGTCGCGCGGCTCCAGACTGTAGCGCCTAGAACCGCTCGGCCACTCCGGCCGGCTCAAAAGTGTTAAACACTCGAATGGCATGGTAGACATAATTATCATAACCAGTTATTTACTCATTACAACCAAAAACTTTTTATATGAAAAATATATTAAATATTAACCCAAAAAAGAAAATACAAAACGTAATTAGCGTACCGAGTTATTCCGCATCCGTAACAAAATACTCTTTACATGCAACACCAACAGAGTACAAAAGAACAAGACACGTAGTCCTTAGGTGCGTTAGATTACTGTATGACAAATATATGTTGTTATTGCTTAAGTACTCAGTTGTTATGTTATAA
This sequence comes from Schistocerca cancellata, assembly GCF_023864275.1. Classification (NCBI taxonomy): domain Eukaryota; kingdom Metazoa; phylum Arthropoda; class Insecta; order Orthoptera; family Acrididae; genus Schistocerca; species Schistocerca cancellata. The sequence goes on from NC_064629.1 coordinate 609,503,777, forward strand.
ACGTTCATTTTTTCCGAGCCTAAAAGAACACTACTGGATCCAGGAAGAGGGACATGAGTGCATGATCATCTTGTTGAGAACGGAGAAGGGTGTTCGAGAAAAGTGGATGGTCGATAGTGTTCTTCTCTCGCGCTTCTAGTATGAGGTTGCCCTCAGGTCAAGTCGGTACGGATGGCTGGGACAAGAGCCGTTTTTTTTCTTTTTTTCAGCCCACGTTTCAGCTGTCATTTACAAATAACCTGCCACCTAGTGACTAAGACATGTCACGCTTTGACAATAACAAATTGTTCGTATACATTATATGAAGTTCGCACTATTCTAACAAAGTTTTAACAATGTTGCAGCTTTAAATACTCGTAAACTTAAAACTAATTTGTAAATGAAAATGCTGAAAGCCGACAGTTTTTGTACTATGAAGATAGGAAGACAGGAAAGAGTTCAGATTTATAGAATTCCACCACCGAAGCTGTCCAATCTGCTACAACTCACCATCCGAGGTCGAGGACCTCACCAATACGAGTATTTTTACCTCTGGCCCTCAGATGGTGTGATCCTACAGCTGGGTTACGAACCTTTTATGTTTACTAGCGTAATATAATACGTGCTGACGAATGTATGTATTTGCATTATCCGTTAACTATTACTGCTTATAACAAGTCTGAACGCTTTATGTAGGACGCAGCCATTGTACTGTTCTTGTTGATCTAACTAGACTTAGATCTGTATGTTGTGCGTGTGTGTGTGTGTTGTATATTTAACAAAACTGATTGTACCTTTTTCTTGTAGGTTATACAAGTATTGTACGAGTTATCGCTGTTCAGAAACAATAATGACTGATACAAATCTGTAATTCTTAATGTTATCATATGTCTAGATCTGTATATGTATATAATTGTGTGTGAATCAGCGACTGAATATGTGTCCGTATTTCTGGTTATTCATTCCGCGTACTTTGTTATCCTGTTTCTTGAGTGTCCATTCTTATTACTGTGGATGGTCGTTTTTGTCCGTCTTCCTCGTATAGGTTTTGTGATACGTCGTCGAATATATATTTTAGTACATACCAATTATCCTGTTTTTGTATTATTTGTCCAATGTCGTCATCATATCTCCTTGATCTTGTGACGGCGCCTCCAGCAGGAAATGTCCACCCACCCTTCTCGTCTTCTGCAGGTCGCAACATGCCTTCCCTGTCGAAAAGCTGATAACGTTTCTCCACCGGAGAAGCTGCAGTAGAACCAGTAGCATTAAGCGATTCTAAAAGGTGCATCAAGTTTTCTAGTATCAGGTTAACAGAACTAATGAGTGAAAGGAATGTTTTAGCATGAAAATTAGATTATTCTCACTTCTTGGTTACAAAATGACCGCCGAGTCCGGCTACTTACAGTTTCGACACTCACATGCAATCATAGTCACTCATAAAAGTCAACTTCTGGTATTTAACCTAATTTGTTCCCGGAAAGCTTACCAAACGTATGGTCTGTGACAGAATGTTCGCTCTGAAATTACGCAAATTGATCTTTTTGAAATTTCAGTCCTCGATCTCAAATTCTACAACATACTACGCGGATTTTGATTAATTCAAGAGTCACAGTTTACATAGAAAAATCGAAACGTCGTGCGTTCATCTTCCTCACTCGTTCACAATTACTTTGAGGTACTCCACTGTCAAATTCAGCTCAAAATTATTACAGCTATTCAGAGACCGTAGTGTACATGTCCTATCGTCGTGGTAGATGAGTTCCGAACTGAACTTAAGACTCCACAAAGCGACCCTTCTGGTCCATCAAACACGCGCGAACGTAGTGTCTTGTGATTGACTGAGATACATTATAGCCAATTCGGTACCTGTATAAAACCGCGCTATCCTGCGTCTTTTACATTGGACCAATAACTACGTAATAGCTTTTATGAGAAATTTATTGAACAAAGGGCTTCATAAAACACAAAGCTTCAAAATCCTCCTCTCTATATCTAGTGAATTATTCAAGTACGTTTTTTGTTTCCCCAGTACCATAAACTGGAGAATTACACTTCACAAATTTACCCTGAGCGTAGGATGCACTCTCTCTGTACAGACACAATTTCCTCGCTACCATTTACTCAGTTAATAGACATAACAACACTCATTTATTACATTACTTTGCAGTCACCCTATCATTTACACTAATAAATGATAGTACTAAAACAGCAATAACTAACGTCTTCAACTTTTGTAGTCTTGTTTTCCTCAGTTGCGTGTAATATTACGGTATACTGATAATTTTTACTTAATGGACCGTCTGACTACAACTGAATGAAACACAATTTTCGTGCCATACGCGTTTCGCCTTTATTTTCTGCAAGGCATCTTCACTGGCCTGGAATATGTACACATTTCTGCTACTTAGTTTACATTTTGGACACTGTAACTATAGGTCATAAACAGTTCTGGTGGCTGGTTTTTGCTGTTACGTAGTAATATTTTGAACTGTACTTACAGGTTGCGTGGACGATTTTCTACATATTACGCTCCTGCTGCATTTTTGGCGTTGTTCATCTTCTTATAAATGCCAGTTTGTGTTTTTTTCCCATATTTCACAGCACAAGGAACTGAACACTTGTTTTGATGCAATTTTCTTGACATTACAATAAAAAAAGAAAACAGCAAACATACATTTAACATCTTTATATAAAACCAACAGCCACAGACACAATAATACATTCCACGTCTAACGATCCCCAAAACCAGAAACTTGCAGCACTAAGACATGTTACATAGATTAAACAGAATCCCACAAGAGAAGCTATAAAGAAAATGAGTACGATCATAAAAATAGCTAGGAACAATGGGTATGACACACGTGTAGTACACAGGCTCCATCAAAAAATAAAAACACAAATACAATAAAACACAACATTTCCAGAATAAAAGAGAACTCACATGCTGCCAACAGACAAACACACTCAACACACACACACACACAATGACAACACCACATAGAAAAGAACGAGATGGTACACCATTACGAAAACATATAAATTAACACACAGAGATGTAAACATCCTAAAGAGACAGGACTTCCAAATAGCATACAAGACGGGGCAAACCCTCCAATCATACCTAAGCCAACCAGCTACCAAGAGGGACAAATTCCAACAATCTGGAATATATAAACTTGGGTGTCAAAGTTGTGATGCAGTATGCATAGGCATGACATACAGGAATTTTAAAACATGATACAAAGAACATACCAGGAGTTGGAAGAACGAAACAAACCAGTTCACATTTGCAGAACATTTAAAACACCATAACCACCATCCTGCAAACATGGAACAAGAAATGAAAGTAATGAGAATAAGCAACAATGACAAACATCTTATACAAATTGCAAGAAAACTTCCACATGCAGAAATCCATCACTGAAAACAAACATGTGATAAATTAACTAACATACATTAGCACAGGCTCCCTACTACACTTAATAAAAGAAATGATAAGATAAAAATCGTCCCTCACACAACCAGGAAAAAAAAATCTCTCCCCCCCCACCTTCGCCTTCTGTACACACACACACACACACACACACACACACACACACACACCGCCCACAAAAAATCTCGCCTCCTTCGCCTTCTGGACACACACACACACACACACACACACACACAACAAAAAAACGAAAGTTGGCAATAACATTCGATCTTTGGCAATAACAACTGACAGTCGGCCGGCCGGAGTGTCCGAGCGGTTCTAGGTGCTACAGTCTGGAACCGCACGACTGCTACGATTGCAGGTTCGAATCCTGCCTCGGACATGGATGTGTGTGATGTCCTTAGGTTAGTTAGGTTTAAGTAGTTCTCAGTTCTAGGGGACTGATGACCTCAGAAGTTAAGTCCCATAGTGCTCAGACCCATTTGAACCATCTGATAATCGGCAACACATACCAAAACATTGCATCAAAACAAGTATTCAGTTCCTAGTGCTGTGAAATGTGCGAAAAAAAACACAAAGTGACATTTATAAGAAGAGGAACAACACCAACCTGTAAGTACAGTTCAAAATATTAATACATAATAGCAAACCAACCACCAGAACTGTTTATAACCTATAGGCACATTGACCAAAATGTAAAATAAATAGCAAAAATATGTACATTTCCAGGCCACTGAAGATACCTTGTAGAAAATAAACACGAAGCACTTATGGCACGAAAATTGTGTTTCATTCAGTTGTAGTCAGACGGTCCATAAAGTAAAAATTATCAGTATAGCGTAACAGCAATAACTAATAAAAGACAATATTCACAGAAGATAAGTTTCACTTCCAAAAGACATGGTTTTGACTATTTAGGATTTCATAGTCCGTAAGAAGCTGTCACCTTTCGACCATAGTTGTAACTACTAGGACATACGCCCTCGAAAGCGCACATATGTTAAAAAGCTATGACTCATCACCTGTATGAAGCTTTCTGTTCTCGTCCGACTTCTATCGGCGCAATGCAAGGCACTGCGCCGCAGTCTTAGTTGTGTAAGTGCGTTGCAATATAATGTTACATGCTCAGGGGATCTATGTTCCCCACATGTCCAATGCACCCAGGCGCTCACCGTGAAATAATCATACGATGGACCCTAACAGGCAATGCGATATGTAGGTATTGTCTTTACAGGTCGCTTGTATTGCATAGTATTCAGTCTGCCAATTTATGCATTAATAGTCAGGTATCTCATCACTCCTTTCCTTTGAGTGTTGATGTCTTCAAGTTTAATGATTGCTTTTATTTCGAGCAGACTTTTAGTATTAAGTACGCTGGTTTATTTGTTGCGATCGTAAGTTTGTTGCTTTTGTACCAGTCACTCATACTCATGAGAAGTTGCGTGCTGTTATTCTCTAACTGTGCTCTAGAGTTGGCAGATACCTGAACAAGCAGGTGGTCAGCACATGTTACTACCCCATTTACTCTGTCATCTCTATCTAAGTTGCTTAAGAGCGGCTCGGTGGCAAAATTCCAGGACAATGGCCCACATGTCGATCAGTGCGGGCAGCCTTTGGTGATTTTCTTTCCACTAGCTGGATGTATGGACTCGTTTACAACTTCCGGTAGAATATGAATGGTATGGAGCCGTGGTGGTCTAGCAGGTAGAGCCCCATAGTCCGGCTCTGGAAGTTCTGGAATGGGAACGGAGATTTTTCCTCGTTCCAGTCCCTCCAGGAAGGCATCAGGTACACTCAGCCTACTGTCAAATGAGTATCGGGTTTCTTTCCCGGGGAAAAGGAGAATCATGGCAATGCGCCCGCCACACTCCCCCCTTCTAGTGCCGCGGTGACGAAATTTTATATTCTCCCTACGATGAGACCAATAGGCTGTTGACAGCCTCGTGCCAACTGTGCAATGGATCCACACAGAAGAGCATCCACCAAAAGAAAGACACGATGGGATTATATTCAGTTACAATTGAAAATTTCTTCAAACAATAGACAAACTGCGAGTGACAGTGTCTCAACCTTTGCTCCGACATGTAAGCAAGGAATTAGTGTGGCCTGCGTCTTTCCGATATGTGTGCAGTAAATGCGGAAACGTGAACTATGGCGACGTTATAACCAAATGCGTCTATACAGGACCAGTGTGCTATTATTCTTTTCTTGGATGCCGAAGAACAACCACCGCAGACACGCATCGCAGAATGAAGAACGTGTATGGGGCAACATGTCTGTCGGAAACCGCAGTTGTACAAACTGCGACCAGGGGTACACTTGCTTCACGATAACGCACGTCCCCAGATTTCAAATGTCTTGACGCAAAGTTAAGCCAAATCAAGTGGAAGACTACAGTCCTGATCTCTCCCCATGTGATCATCACGCCTTTGGTCTGTTAAGAAAGCCTTGAAGGGTTGACGACTCCTGTCCGACGATGATGTGGAGCAAGCAGTTACAGACCATCAGGACACGGTTTTTTCCCAAACGGATATCTTCAACCTGGTGCGTCGGTGGGATCATAGCCTCAGTGGCCACACGATTTTGCCTGGTTGGCGTATCGATGCTGGACTATACGGCCTTCGAACGGGAACTTTCTGTTCGCCCCTTACAAAAATACATTTTAAGCGCAATGTTGGTGTACCCCAAACAAACATGCATATACAGCACGATACATTTAAAGCATAACCCTAATTCTGAGCATCTGAAGATTAGGGTTGTTTGACGAATAGTTTAGATCTCGGCTACCTCTGTCGTTCCTATGTATTAACTGACAGGTTGTGTGTGTTAGGAAGACACATTACTTATCATGTCTTTGCCAGGTGTGACGCTACTAATATAGCGCTTAATGGTATGCGTCAGGGCATTCAGCCGAGTTGTCGTTTCCGGTTTATCCACAATATTCTGACGATCGATCTAGGTTTCTTCTTCACGTGCTGCCAGTTGTGCTGTTATGTGCGCTCACTGCCTGACTTCATCTGGCAAACATCCTACTGCAGCCGTAGCGTCAGACTCTTCCTAATACACACGACGTATCAGTTACTACTCAGGAACGACATATCAAGCCCAGATGGTAATTATTGGTCAAGTAATCCTAATCTTCAACTCGCAGCACCTGAAGAAGTCTGTAAGTGTACCGCTTACCTTAGCCACGGGCAATATGTAGTCACTGGCAGTGTTTGTCTTACGCTCGTATTACAGTATTGAAGTTCTTTGACAAATCTTTTATAAAAGCTATGGCTACGCTAAATTTTATAAAAGATTTGATTTAAAAAAACCGTAGTACACCGTCAAAGATTTCAGAAAACGTCCTTTATAAAAGATATCTATCAATATCTATATTAATAATAATATCGTAAAACCTTCGTGTCTGTCTGTCTGTTTGAACGCTCCAGTCTCCAAAACTACTAGAGGAATTTTCATGGGGTTTTCACACGTAACTGGAGCTCAGCTTATGGGCTTTAGTTCATCAAAATCGGATCAGCAGGAACAAAATGTTGTAACTTAACATTTTATCTGAAGTCATCCTTTATGTCTGTCTGTCTGTCCGTCTGTCTGTTTGGACTCTCTAATCTCCAAAAGTACTAAACGAATTTTCATGAAGTATTCACAGGTAACATGAGCGTAGCCAGGAGCTACATACAGGCTTTATTTCATCAAAATCGGATCACTGAAACATATCATAATTTAGAGTTTTAGGAGTCTGCTCAGCTTAGTAGTTCGGATGTTTACTTTTATGACACTATCACCACAGCGTAGTACACAAAAGAACCGATAGATTGCGTCGGTAGTTTCATGGTACACCAAAGAACTAATACACGGCGGTGTTAGTTTTTTTTTTTTTTTTTACCTCAGTGACAGATGTTTTTCCGGAAGTTTTCTGTGAGTGACAAAATTAAGCGCCCCAAACTTATCGTTACGAATACTAAAACTGAATTTTCTTTGCTAGGGTATACAGATTTACTGATTTCGTTTTGTATATTAAAAACTTAAAGAAATTGCATTGCTTCTATCGATAGGTTTCATTTATATTTCACTGGGAAAAGAATTCACAGGCACATAGAACATACTGTGAATGAGAATGTCCAGTAATTTCTTACACACAGTTGTTGAGGGAATGAATCGTTCAGTACCCGGGATGACGTGAATAGACAGCCTTGGCTCAGTATAAATGGAGACAACCGTTGACCGATTGTAAAGGATAATGAAGAACTGGGAGCTGCTTCGTCGGAGAAAAGGACGTGATACTTGTATCGACAGCCTAGACTATGACTAGCTTTGTGTATTATTGCTTTCAGTGGATCCCAGTAGAACATGTTTAACTGATATGTATTTTAGAAGTAACACTGTAAATGAAACCATTCCTGTTCCAGTATCTTCTGTTTCATTAAGTGGGTTTTAGTGTAATCATATATTTCAATTCATTCGGACATAGAAGAAGTAGCCCCCCAACGAGTTTCCTACTCCAGAATCTCGACAAAGATTCTACTACACAGCAAGAACATCGCAAACACGTAGTTCTTATTAAGTATGTCATCTGCTTTGGACGTGACCCTAGTGATTCAAATTAGGTCACCGTGACCGTCGTTGCTAGCGGTATAGGTCCTACATAGTACTCAGTGTTGCACCACGAAAAGAACTCTAAATGCTGACTATCGAAGTATCATTCCTAATAAGTCCCCCGTTGTGAAATTTTAGCGTAATTTTGTAAATTAAAATTTCGTAGATTAATGTAATTCATCAACGTTTGAGCTGCCCTCTAATGAGGAAGTTTGGAGGTTTGCCTAATTATCGTTGGCTGACCGTTGCCCAGTGTTTCCACGAAAGTTGTCCGGTGTGCGAATCTGTTAGTGGGACTCTGCATATAAAACAGCTATTGGCACTTCTTGTAGCTTGAAGAGCCTCCCTATGATCACATACCAATGAAACTCTATAAATCTGTCCTTACTGAGTTTCCCCAATCTGTAAAATGTTTCTAATTTATTCATATGCTACATGCTTTTTAATTTATTTAATTTTATTTTTGCAGGTATAGTTCGAAGTCTTCACGTACGCTCTTCCGTCGTTCCATAAGGTGCGTAATACACTGTGTTTGGTACGTTTGTAGTGAAAAAGTCTTAAACTAACATTTTTTAAAATTACAGCAGTCAGAAAGAATGGCCCCAATAAATAGTATTTCGAAGGACGTAGAGAACGATGTACTTCAAAAAATGGTTCAAATGGCTCTGAGCACTATGGGACTTAACATCTGAGGTCATCAGTCGTCTAGAACATAGTACTACTTAAACCTAACTAACCTAAGGACGAAACTTCCTGGCAGGTTAAAACTGTGTGCCCGACCGAGACTCGAACTCGGGACATTTGCCTTTCGCGGGCAAGTGCTCCGCCAACTGAGCTACCGACTCACGTCCGGTACTCACAGCTTTACTTCTGCCAGTATCTCGTCTCCTACCTTCCAAACTTTACAGAAGCTCTCCTGCGAACCTTGCAGAACTAGCACTCCTGAAAGAAAGGATATTGCGGAGACATGGCTTAGCCACAGCCTGGGGGATGTTTCCAGAATGAAATTTTCACTCTGCAGCGGAGTGTGCGCTGATATGAAACTTCCTGGCAGATTAAAACTGTGTGCCCGACCGAGACTCGAACTCGGGACCTTTGCCTTTCGCGGGCAAGTGCTCTGCAGAGAAGTTTCATATCAGCGCACACTCCTCTGCAGAGTGAAAATTTCATTCTGGTAACCTAAGGACATCACACACATCCAGGATTCGAACCTGCGACCGTAGCAGTCGCGCGGTTCCGGACTGAGCGCCTAGAACCGCTCGGCCACCTTGATGTACTTCCAACGGTGATTAAAACTGCAGATATACGCGCATCCACAACAGGTTTGCTTCTTGTGTGATAGGAAAGGTAGATCTTACGCCAAGCTCAGTGAAGACCCAGAAAAGGAATCAGGAGGTGACATTAAGTGTCGAGCCTTTTCACCATACGATGTCCTACAGACATGCATGCGTGCCTGTATTAACAAACACTTTCACTGACGATTACAGCCAGACACCCATGTCTGCCTACCTAAGCACATGCTACTCTATCGCCTTTTTGTGTCCAGAGACCAGAAACGCCTGAGACGCAATGGATTCGTGAACGCCATCACTGATGGGCTGAATGACAAAATGTAGTCTTTTTGAATGAGTCTCGCCTTAACCTGCATACATATTAGATGCTACCGGGATGATCACGGCTTTTCAATTTCTGTTGTTGGTCGACATGAACGACGAACGCGAAATGATGAGATTTGTTTCGCCATTACATACACTCCTGGAAATGGAAAAAAGAACACATTGACACCGGTGTGTCAGACCCACCATACTTGCTCCGGACACTGCGAGAGGGCTGTACAAGCAATGATCACACGCACGGCACAGCGGACACACCAGGAACCGCGGTGTTGGCCGTCGAATGGCGCTAGCTGCGCAGAATTTGTGCACCGCCGCCGTCAGTGTCAGCCAGTTTGCCGTGGCATACGGAGCTCCATCGCAGTCTTTAACACTGGTAGCATGCCGCGACAGCGTGGACGTGAACCGTATGTGCAGTTGACGGACTTTGAGCGAGGGCGTATAGTGGGCATGCGGGAGGCCGGGTGGACGTACCGCCGAATTGCTCAACACGTGGGGCGTGAGGTCTCCACAGTACATCGATGTTGTCGCCAGTGGTCGGCGGAAGGTGCACGTGCCCGTCGTCCTGGGACCGGACCGCAGCGACGCACGGATGCACGCCAAGACCGTAGGATCCTACGCAGTGCCGTAGGGGACCGCACCGCCACTTCCCAGCAAATTAGGGACACTGTTGCTCCTGGGGTATCGGCGAGGACCATTCGCAACCGTCTCCATGAAGCTGGGCTACGGTCCCGCACACCGTTAGGCCGACTTCCGCTCACGCCCCAACATCGTGCAGCCCGCCTCCAGTAGTGTCGCGACAGGCGTGAATGGAGGGACGAATGGAGACGTGTCGTCTTCAGCGATAAGAGTCGCTTCTGCCTTGGTGCCAATGATGGTCGTATGCGTGTTTGGCGCCGTGCAGGTGAGCGCCACAATCAGGACTGCATACGACCGAGGCACACAGGGCCAACACCTGGCATCATGGTGTGGGGAGCGATCTCCTACACTGGCCGTACACCACTGGTGATCGTCGAGGGGACACTGAATAGTGCACGGTACATCCAAACCGTCATCGAACCCATCGTTCTACCATTCCTAGACCGGCAAGGGAACTTGCTGTTCCAACAGGACAATGCACGTCCGCATGTATCCCGTGCCACCCAACGTGCTCTAGAAGGTGTAAGTCAACTACCCTGGCCAGCAAGATCTCCGGATCTGTCCCCCATTGAGCATGTTTGGGACTGGATGAAGCGTCGTCTCACGCGGTCTGCACGTCCAGCACGAACGCTGGTCCAACTGAGGCGCCAGGTGGAAATGGCATGGCAAGCCGTTCCACAGGACTACATCCAGCATCTCTACGATCGTCTCCATGGGAGAATAGCAGCCTGCATTGCTGCGAAAGGTGGATATACACTGTACTAGTGCCGACATTGTGCATGCTCTGTTGCCTGTGTCTATGTGCCTGTGGTTCTGTCAGTGTGATCATGTGATGTATCTGACCCCAGGAATGTGTCAGTAAAGTTTCCCCTTCCTGGGACAATGAATTCACGGTGTTCTTATTTCAATTTTCAGGAGTGTACAATGTGCGATATCATCTCTTTGGCATTCAGACAATGTAAACAGAAGTTATTAATTACGAAATAGATTCGCATTCTCCGACTTTACGTTGGCGTTTGCTGTTTGCAACACATGAAAATTTGTGCCGGATTGGTACTCGAACCCGCATTTCCCGCTTATTGCTACTGGTCACCTTAACCACTTCACCTATCCTAGCACGCCCCCACGGCCGACCCATCACTCAAGTTCGCACAGTTCTTGAGTCCCGCACAGGGAGACAAATATTATATCGTCATTTTAGCCCTTCGAGGCATGGATACATCACTGATTGCTACAATGTCTGTGTTTATAGTGTGTTTGTATCCTCACAATACAACGTCAGTCAGACATTTTTGCTTGTCTGAAGGATGAGACATTGTCACTGGCGATTACAGACGTGGCAGAATGCGAATCAATTTCGTAATGTTTAACACAGCCGTAATCGTCAGTGACAGTGTTTGTTAATTCATGCACGCATGCATGTATGTAGGACATTGTATTGTGAAGATACAGACACTGCATTAACACAGGAATTGTAACCATAAATGATGTATCCTCCAGTAATGATAGGAAATGCTTTGCGGACTCACACAGGGATGAGTGAACTGTGAATATGAAGTAGCGGAATGGAGAGAATGGAGAGTGAGTTGGCAATGAGATGGAGGAAAAGGTGTGAAGAGAAGGTGGAATGGGAAGGCGGGTGGGGGAGATGGAGTGTGAGAGAGGGAGGATTGGGAAAGGAAATGTCTATTTCAATTACGTGATTTTTCAATCATTTTGTGTCTGGTTTCGAATATTTAACTCGTCATTTACAAACTGTTTATTATGTGTTAGTGCTTTGTGTACGTAGAAGTTTCTTGAAAAGGCTAGAGGTGTGTGATTTTATTGATTTTCATATATTTTTCTATTGTGCTTGGTCTATGGCAGGGCTTCCCAACCTGTGGTCCCCTTAGGGGTCCGCCGGCTCTTTATAGGGGGTTCGCCGCCACCTTTCACCAAATCGTGTAAAATAATGAGTAAATTTATTGAATAAAAATGTGAAAATCAAATTCATCACTATTGTTTTTTTCGTGTGAAAAACATGTGTACTTTTACTTCAGGTCGTATCCCCAAGCAGCCTTTGCGGTTCCTAAGTGAGAACGTATACACAGTTTAGTACCGGAGAATGCGGCTTCTCTGATCGACTGTTTAGCAACAATACGGGGGTCGTTTGTGCGCTGGCTCACGGCGCTAGATGTGCGGAGCGAGCTTTGTCGACAAATCACAGTGCTCGCTGGCACGTATGCGGCCCCAGGCATCATTAAATGTTAAACTTGCCTTGTCAGTGCACTACCTGTTTCATAAGTCGATTTTTGACCAGTTTATTACTTCTAACATGGATCGGTGGCTGAAGAAGGCTACAGTTTCTCCATCGCCTTCACAACAAGGGAAGCTTCCAGTTGAAATGAATGAGGAGGGAGGACGACCAAAGGAAGACTTTACATACATTTGAACATTTTCCTTCGGATTTCACGGAAAACCACACACACACACGACTGTTACGAAATATGCATGCTCCTTACACAACAGTAGCCAAATAGTGAAAGTGAGCAGACCATAAGCGACAGCTTGTCAACAGCGAACAGTTTGGACGTGACGTTGATTACACTTAGAGGAAGAATGCTCCATCGTGTGAAATTTCAATTACCAAGTAATTTTAATCAGGCTATAGTGTGTTGAACAAAGGGAGTAAATCCACTAGTAAGGGCCAGGATACAGTGGGAATTCAAATTGGATCGTTAATTTCAAGTTGTTTTCATTCATCTCTAAACCAAAAACTATTGATACTTTGGGGGGGTGGGGCATTGGAAACATGGCACCTGCATTAAGAAGATTTCAGTTCCCATGGGTTTCGCTCTGAAATTTAAAGTTACTGTGCTCTTGACTGACTAGGGGTCCGCCATGGATTTTCGACTGAAGAAGGGGTACGTCAGCTGAAAAGGTTCGGAAGCCCTGGTCTATGGTATTGCTGTTTACGGTGGTCCGCAAGGGTAAAATCAATATATTTTCTAATGACTTGTTTTTTGATCTAGAAAGCAATCCAGATTGCACGTATCTCCCATTATAGACCACTGATGATGTTTTATTTCGATAAAACGAAGCGCGTTTGGTGACAAAATGTGCATTTTCTTGTAGTTTCAGAGACGCATTTAAAATACCTTTAATAATTATGAAGCAGCTACTGACAATATGACCACACAAATGAAGAATTCCTCGCTAGTGATTTAAAAATGTTCTGTACTTTACTTGTCTCATAAAGTGGGTGGCTTTTCCATTTGTCTACGGTTCGTAGTAAGAATGTCTAGAAGCCGCTGTTGAATTTGTGGCTAATTTTATCTTAAATACCTCTGTAGGAGTGGCGAATAGAAAGTTGGCAGATTTTCTTAGATACTTCGTTGCAAAAGAGTTTTTGAAATGTTATAATTGTACGAAAAATTGGTGTCTTTCTGTAAGTGCCTTAGAACTCATGTTTTACGTAGTTCCCATGATACTCTACTCTGAGTTGCAGAAAGTGGTTTTGTTCGCTTTCAGTACGCTCTATTGATTCGCTCTGACACGGATGTTACACGGTCAAACTACCTACTATAACATAGTAAAGATGTTTTATTAATCGCATCTTATGTAGAAAATTGTCTGCTCGATAGAATTTTACCGACGATCCGAAGTTCGCGACTTAGTTTATGAACAGATGAGTTTATGTGTTAGTTACATTTTACCCTTTCCTCTCAACATATTGTTACATACCATGTATTTAATTTAAAATTGTGCAGGTAAATGCTTTAATTAAGAGCTCCTCCGCTCTTAATTTTTTTTATGTCGTTATGCTCAACTAACGACCATGATTGAATTTATTTTCCCTATGAGATTAACTTATTCTTTTCCAAACTTACGTCATGCTCACACTAATATTGTTCTACATCTACTTGGACCATACAATGTAAATCGTCTCTTGCTGAGAATGTCAGGTTTTCTCAGTAACTTACTATAGTTCCTGAGATTTTCTCCTATACAGATGGGGCCAAATTTTTCCTAGAATTTTTCTTTCTTGTATTTTTCTACGTCTTTAATAAGTGATCTCCCTCCAATTATCTAGGTTTCCGATGAGTATAGCCCTTTTGAAGGCTAGATAATTTTCCATAGGTATCTCAATTTAAAGGCTTGAAATATTTTGCTGAATTGAACTGCAAGGCACCGAGGAGCTCCTTCTATGCACTGAGGTTTTACATTCTGTTAGGAAAGGATTCGAGAATCAAGTCGCGGACAGTGATCTCATCATGGGGGATGAAATCATGTGAAATGTACCGGAAGTCTAGGGGGCGTCATATGTAGTAGGGTAGACTGCTGTGCCTTGGAACACTTTTCACACATTTGCCTCTAGCCAGTCCTGTAATAGAAGTGTAACAGTCAGAGTGTTTCAAAATTACACTGACAAATTTCAATGGGTTGTAGTAAGTGTGTTGAGGAACAAAATGAGCGTAGGAACCCGTGTTCGGCAATGCCATGCAACGACGCTACAGAGCGTGAATTTATAGGCGGCAGTGCTTGAATACGTATGTACAGGGTGTTTCATAATTCATTTTACACACTTCTAGAAGTTGTAGAGTGGATTTAGTGTATCATGTTTTACATAGGAACCCATGTCCGGAAACACTCTCCAGTGACGCTACAGAGCGTACAAGTTAAGATCGCCGGCGCCTGTAAATGTGTGTATATACAGGACGTTTCCGTGATGATGTTACAAAGTTTCTAGGATGATGGACAAGGATAAATGTATCAATTTGAGGTAAGGGTTCCTGTACCGGAAACGAACGAGTAGAAAACCCATCGCAATACCTTTGACAGTGGAAGTGGTACTGTTGTTGCTAAGACTGTAAGGCAGGCAACTTTCAGAGATGGTAGTATGGATCAAAACATTGAAAAATATCGACTCTAAAATGTATACCTGAAGAGTTTACCTGAAGAGCTACATGAGCACTTGTTCATCTTCGCTACTGTGAAGCACATCCCCTCTATTGAATAAGTGATCATAGGTCTTAAGATATTCGTTTTAGAACCCACGTTTACTGGCCTTTTTTCCTTGTTTTGGTCCATACTGCCACCTCTGAATGTTACCTATCCTATAATCTTAGCAACAACAGTACCAATACATGTCTTCCACTTTCATAGGTAATAGAACAGTTTTCGCTAATAACTTGCGACTTCCAGAATGAGATTTTCACTCTGCAGCGGAGTACGCTGATATGAAACTTCCTGCCAGATTAAAACTGTGTGACCGGCCGAGACGCGAACTCGGGACCTTTGCCTTTCGCGGGCAAGTGCTCTACCATCTGAGCTACCGCAGCACGACTCACGCCCCGTCTCACAGCTTTACTTCTGCCAGTATCTCGTCTCCTACCTTCCAAACTTTACAGAAGCTCTCCTTCGAAGGTGCGGTAGCTCAGATGGTAGAGCACTTGCCCGCGAAAGGCAAAGGTCCCGAGTTCGAGTCTCGGTCGGGCACACAGTTTTAATCTGCCAGGAAGTTTCAACTTGCGGCTTGTTCGCTTTCGGACCAGGGTCTCTTCACTAAAATTGATACATTTATTCCTCTCCGTCGTGCATGACAGTTCGTAACTTCGTCACGGAATCACCCTCCATGTGCATACATGTACAGGCGCCGGCGCCTGTAACTTCGACGCTCTGTAGCGTCGTTGGATGACGTTCCCGGACACGGGTTCCTATCTTCATTTTGTTGCTCAATAGACCTTCTACATCCCCTCGAAATGTCTCGGTGTAATTCTGAAGCATACTTTATACTCTAAATCCATTTTTAAATGATAGTATTCACTTTGTGTGTGCTGCAGTCTTTTCTTCTTAAGTTACGAAATTGCTCTGGAAAACCAAGATTTCTCCAACTATGAAAAACTGTTACAAGGTGCAACATGTTCAGGTAACTAGGAAAATATATTCTGCTCAAATTAAAAAGTACTGTAACCGAGAAAATTTTGTCAATACCTCATTTAATAGTGTATTTGTTACATTGTTATTCTACCACCAACAATCCGAAAGTGAAGTCAGATTAAGAAGACGTGTTATCAGAAACCAATTACAGTTTAAAGATATTCTGAAGTAGAGGGTACTGGCAACTAAAGCAAATTTCGGTTTTCGATACAGGGAAAATTGTTAAGATATTAAACGAACTCGGATAATTTCCAAATATGAGCTTCCGTTTCAAAGCACAGGATAGTGCACGACTGACGAAGTATTGCTTAACTGTCCTCACATTATGCAACCCGTTGTAAAAATATACAGAATTTTACTCATTATAAAACTCTGTAACTGAATAATTAACAATGTGAGTGCGCTGCAGAGTGAAAATCTCATTCTGGTTTAAATGGCTCTGAGCACTATGGGACTTAACATCTGAGATCATCAGTCCCTAGAACTTAGAACTTCTTAAACCTAACTAACCTAAGGACATCACACATATCCATGCCAGAGGCAGGATTCGAACCTGCGACCGTAGCAATCGCGCGGTTCCGGACTGAAGCGCCTAGAACCGCTCGGCCACCACGGCCGGCAATGTCAGTCTGGAATTAACATTGTGTTCAAAATAGCTTTAATATTTACAAACACTGCATAAAACTCAACCATATGTCTCACAAAACAGTGAAACGTTTAAAGCGGGCTCTAGTGCATGGTCCTTCATGAGATTCTAAAATCGGCCTCTAGACTGAAACACCGATCAGGTGCGTAGGTCCACCATCCTGCTGGTACAACGCTCTCCATGACTGTTTCCGCTTCTTTTTGAGATAAATTGGATTGCGGGCCGTATAAAATCACTATTCTCTTCTTTAAAAGAGCTCTCGAATTACATAGGTAATTGTATAATTCCATTAAAAACCCTGATTTCGGTCAGAATTTAAATAAAAATACAGTGTGATTAGTGACTAAGTTTTTAATTTCTTTTTTTTTACGACACATTTCGGAGACGTTACTTCAATTTCAAATAGTCATGCTAGTATTCAGATCGTCGTATTGCTCCTGGGAAACCAACGACGTCGAAATATCTCAAATGTTTCAAGTTTTTCACTTTGACTGTAGAATGAACTAGTCAGAAGAAATATTTTGGAACCAATGTGGCATACCTACAGTCGTACCTAGCGAGGTGGCGCAGTGGTTAGTACACTGGCCGGGAGGACGACGGTTCAAACCCGCGTCCTGCCATCCTGAAAATGGCTCTGAGCACTATGGGACTTAACATCCGTGGTCATCAGTCCCCTAGAACTTAGAACTACTTAAACCTAACTAACCTAAGGACATCACACACATCCATGCCCGAGGCAGGATTCGAACCTGCGACCGTAGTAGTCGCGCGGTTCCGGACTGAGCGCCTGAACCGCTAGACCACCGCGGCCGGCTGCCATCCTGATTTAGGGTTTCCATGATTCTCCTAAATCGCTTCAGGCAAATGCCCGAATGGCTCCTTTGAACGCGCATGGCCGATTTCCTTGCTCATCCTTCCCTAATCCGATGAGACCGATGACTTCGCTGTTTGGTCCCCTCCCCAAAATCAGCCAACCAACCTGCAGTGCTGTGCATCTTCGCTGTGTACTTTCCACGCTATTAAACCAAACACATTCACTGTTTACAAACTTTGTTAGACATGTTACAAATATTTAGCGCCTCCTGGATTGCAGAAATTTGTGCGGTTTACTATCCTCGTAGACAGGAACAGACAATAAAATACTCCCCGCATTGAGTACTCTCATTTTCCATAAGTCTTGTTTTTATATCGTAAGCAGTTGCAGAAATGTTTCAAGTTGAGGCCTTGGGTGCCTCGTGTTCAGTACTGGACCCACAACACTTTACTGAGAGCCATTTGAAATTGCTTCTGTACCCGCTGAAGCTACTGCCACATTTCTACAATATACAGAGTGATTCAGTTGCCCCTACCTATGCCGTTGTATGCAACTCGCACTGTTTTGTCTGGACACGTTTTCGTTAGAGGCTCTATAGTTTCCGAGTTATTCAAGAAAAACGTACAAAAGTTACCTTCAAAAACAATCACAGGCCCACACACAACAACCACGGGTCATAATGTCTAGTATGTCGTTCATGGCACTCCCTTCTACCACTGTACCAAAATTTGCGATTGCACGAACTGTTTCCCACATTCCACCTATATTGGTCTTCATTGTCTGGCCTTATTACGCCACCGGCTTAGCCAAGCACTTGCAAATTGTAAAATTGGCGTTTTTGTAAATTTTACCTATAAATCTTGTGAATTGTAACTGCTTGAAATAAAGAATTACATCGTTGTATTCGTCGGGCCTTCTGACTGCGAAACTACCGTGCAGGATCGAATTATCAACGTAACTAGTTTTAGCTTAATTTTTACAAGACTCGTTTCTCTTTATGTAAGACTGCAGGCTTTCGTGGCTGTTGTAACTAAAGTTAAAATCTTCTGGGTTGTTAGGCCGCGTCATATTCCTCTAAAATAATCGACGTTTCGACCCCTCTGCTGGGATCTTCCTCAGGATCTTCCGGTGTCCAATACTGCTAGAACACTGTCAGGGGCCAGTGTCGCGTTCTCTTATAAAGGGGAGTTTTCCCGCGTTTGTGCTGGATAAGTGGGAGTATTGGTAAAATTCTTGTGGCTGCCATTGGTGGGACATCGTCATAGGCTTCACCTATACCAATACTCCCACTTCTCCAGCACAAAAGCGGGAAAATTCACCTTTATAATAGAACGCGACACTTCTCTGACAGTGTTCTAGCAGTATTGGACACCGGAAGATCCTGAAGAAGATCCCAGCAACGGAGCCAAAACGTCGATTATTTTAGAGGCCTAACAATCCAGAACATTTTAACACGATTTTCTTTTATTATCCACATGGGCACGGTTAAAATAATATCAACGAAACAGCTAGCTATGCTGGGTACACAGTAGCCCAATAGAGGCTAAAAAGGTCGAATATCGGGAATGGTTCGTGCAGTCCGAAATTTTTGTACGGTGGTAGGAGAGTGTGCCACGAACAACATACTAGAAATTCTGACTGGTGAGGGATGAGTTTGGGGATGGTGGTGCGTTTGGTGATCACTTGTGTACGTTTTTCTCGAATAACTCAAAAACCGTGGTCTCCAGCGAAAACGTATCCCAGTACAAAATATGACTATAATAAATTAAATTTCCTACAAAAACGTCCTATTCATTTTTTCTGTAGAAGTAATAGTTTGCTCAATGCGAGCGAGAGAATATGAAAATATGATCAAATTGTGTGTCTGTGGAATATCGTGTGACTGGATTCGTGATTTCCTGTCAGACATGTCTCAGTTCGTAATGACATGGCGGGTTGCATAAAACGACACAGGTAGGGGCAGCTGAATCACCCTATATGTCAGTAGCTCGTACGTTGTAGTGTTAGTACGTTTCCAGTGCCTTTAACCGGCTGGCCGTGCGTGCGGGCCGCTAATCGCCCTCTTGTGCGTAGCGGAGGCCATTACGCGGAAGAAGCGGGAGCTGGCACGGCCCCTCTGCTGCGCCAAGTTCATAATGAATCCCCCAGGGCGGCCGCCCGCCCCTAAACAAGTTGAAGGCAGCGATTCTTTGTCAGCCTGCCGCGGGAGCGGATATTGGTGACGACGCTGTAACAAGCTCAAGATGAAAGCACCGAGGCGCAGGTTAAAGGAGCGGGAATTAGCTGCGGCCCGACGTATTGCCAGTGGCGCTGACAGCCCCTGTCTGGAAGCACGCCAGGTAGAAAGCCGCGCAGCCTGCTGCCAGTCCACTGTAGCGAGACCATTTGCAATCCACGGATGTTGTGCTCCGAGTAATTCCAACGCAATGTAATGGACACTCACAGGAACCAAATTCACGGTGAACGGAGAAACGTATGTTCACCTTGCGTATCTTTAATGTAGTAATAACTGATGATCGTATCTGGCACGAAACTATTTGAGTGAGTATGTGAACATCTTTCACTAGATTTTGCTCATGGTTAGTCGAAATATAGTATGTTTTTTTCCAGTTCGTCTATGTGACACTATCTAGCAACGTACTTAACAACCATGTGCAACCGCTCGCCTGTAGAAAGATCTGTATCCAAAGACAGGGATGTTTCACAAGTCACACCAATACCCAAGAAAGGAAACAGGAGTAATCCGCTGAATTACAGCCTCACATCACTAACGCGGATTTGCAACAGGATTTTGGAACACATACTATGTTCGAACGTTATGAATTACATCGAAGAAAGGATTTATTGACGAATAGTCAAACGGATTCAGAAAATATCGTTCTTGTGAAACACAACTAGCTGTTTACTCTCACGAAGTAATGAGTGCTATCCTCAGGCGCGTAAAATTTATTCCATATTTTTAGATTTCCAAGCGGCTTTTGACACCGTTCCTCACAAGCGATTTCTAATCAGATTGTTTGCCTTTGGAGTATCGTCTCAGCAGTGTGACTGGATTCGTCATTTCCTATCAGAATGGTCACAGTTCATAATAATTGACGGAAAGTTGTAGAGTAAAACAGAAGTATATCTAGCGTTCCCCAAGGAAGTGTTATAGTCCCTCTGATGCTTCTAATCTACATAAATGATGTCATCCGAAGATCAAAATGAATTGCAAAATGATTTAGACAAGACATCTGTATGATGCAAAAAGTGAAAATTCACTGTAAATAATGAAAAGTGTGAAATTATCCACATGAGTACTAAAAGGCATCTGCTAAATTTCGTTTACACGATAAATCATGGTTACAAATCTAAAGGCTCAACTAAATACTTAGCGATTGCAATTACGAATAACTTAAATTGAGACGATCATATAGATAGTGTTGTGGGAAAAGCAAACCAAAGACTTCGATGCACTGGCAGAACACTTAGAAAATGTAACAGGTCTACTGAAAAGACTGCCTACACTGCGCTTGTCCGCCCTCTTCTGAGGTGTTGCTGTGCGGTGTGGAATCCGTATCGGACAGGATTGACGGAGGACATCGAGAAAGTTGAAAGAAAGGCAGCTCGTTTTGTATTATTGGGAGAAAAGGGAGGGAGTGCCACAGATATGATACACCATTAAAACAAAGGCGATTCTTGTTACGCCGGGAACTACGCATGAAATTTCGATCACCTACTTTCTTCCCAGAGTGTGAAAATATTTTGTTGGCACCTTTTTACGTAGGGAGAAGAGATCATCATAATAAAATAAGAGAAATCACAGCTCTCGCGGAAAGATTTAAACATTAGTTTTACCCGCGCGCTGTTCGAGAGTTAAACAATAGAGATGTAACTTAAAGGTGGTTCAAAAAACCCTATGCCAGGGATTTCATTTTATATACAGAGTGTATATGTAGATGTATAACAATGACAGGGGACTTGAACAAGTAATTTTTCTAGATCCCTAAGACGAGCTATTAGTGAGTAGATTCTTCGGCTTTGATCGGTGGCTTTAATGCCGTACAGATACACTGGGGAGCCAAAATAAGGTTAACAGGGCCATTAATAACGGAGCAGGCATTCGGACAGTCCAGTACCTGTTTCGTATTACGTCTACATACATACTCCGCAAGCCACCATACGGTGCATGGTGGAAGGTAACTTGTACCACTCCAACCCATTCCCCTTTCTGTTACACTCACAAATAGAGCGAGGGGAAAGCGACTGTCTATACGCCTTCGTACGGGTCCTAAATTCTCTTATCTTGTCGTCGCGAAATTTATGTTCGCGGCAGTTATGATGGAACTGCAGTCAAAAGCGAATACCGATTCTCTAAATTTTCTCAACAGTGTTTCCCTCCAAGAATTCCCATTTGAGTTCACGAAGCATCTCCGCAATACTCGCGTGTTGACCGAAGCTACCGGCAAAAAAATTAGCAGCGCGTCTCTGAATTGCCTCGATGTCTTCCTTTATTCCACCCTGGTGGGAATCCCAGACACACGAACAGTACTCAAGAATGTGTCGCATTAGTGTTCTGTACGCAGTCTCCTTTATAGATGAGCTATACTTTCCTAGAATTTTCCCTATAAACCGAAGTCGACCACTCGCTGTCCCTACTGCCGTCCTTACGTGCTCGTTCCATTTCATGTTGCTTTGGAACGTTATGGCTGGATATATAATCGATACTGTAATACTGTATTCGATCATTAAAGGAATGTTTTTCTTACTTATCTATTTTAACTTTCATTTTTCTACATTTAGAGCAAGTTTTAATTCATCTAGAGTGACTCAACGACGATACTTAACCGTACACTACAGCGTCATGAGCAAAAAGTCGCAGATTGATGCTCACCTTCTCCAACACATAGTTTACGTATACAGAAAACAAGAGCGGTTCTATGGCAATTACCTGTGGCACTCCTGACGATACTCTTGCCTCTGATTAACGGTCGCCGTCTAGGACAACGCACTAGGTTCTATTACTTAAGAAGTCTTCGAGCCTCTCACATGTATGAGAACATATTACATACATACTTAACAGTCTACAGTAGTGCATTGTGTCAAAAACTGTGCATGGATCTAGGAATATGGAATTTGTCTGTTGGCTCTTCATCCGTAGTTCGCAGGATATCGTGCGAGAATTCGGCTAGCTGAATTTCCCACGAGCGAGTCTTTGTAAATCCGTACCCGCCTGCGGACAGAAGCTTTTCTAATTTATTATATCCTGACTTAGAATATGGTCAGAAATTCTGCAGCAAGCCGACGTTAAAATTTTTGGCTCCTCATCGCAATACTGGTCTGTAATTTCTCGGATCTGTTCTTTAACCCTTCTTACACAGGTGTACATTTGATGCTGACTGCAGAACGACTCTACTGCGGCCAACTTACATTTCTCGTAAGGACCGCGAAGATAAGGTAAGAGAAATTAGGGCTCGTTCAAATGGTTCAAATGGCTCTGAGCACTATGGGACTCAACATTTTAGGTCATAAGTCCCCTAGAACTTAGAACTACTTAAACCTAACTAACCTAAGGACATCACACACACCCATGCCCGAGGCAGGATTCGAACCTGCGACCGTAGCAGTCCCGCGGTTCCGGACTGCAGCGCCAGAACCGCTAGACCACCGCGGCCGGCTTAGGGCTCGTACGGAGGAATATACACAATCGTTTTTCCCTCATGCCGTAAACTGACAAAATGTGGCTTTTGATACGATTGCCAGTATGTACCAGTATTAAACGGAAAAACCGGATGCCGTTACGGTGTGTTTATTGAAATTTACTACTGTGGATTTTACAGTAAGTTAATACATTTATAATCTTAATAAACTTAACAAACTCGAAAATTGAAATAATGCCACAATTATGGCCAATGACTGCGAGAATTATGTTATTAATATTTATAACTGAAGTTATGACTATTGGCCCCCATTCTCAGCGTCATACCCGATAAGTTTGTCACTACACAAGATTTCTTCTCACGCAGCAAGCTGTTTGTCACACCACCGAGCTGCTCAAGCAACATATGAACTGCTCAAGTTCTCTCCGTCCATGGGAACAACCTTCCGTGACAGTTCTCTAGCTCTACAAGCCACTGCTTCAAGCTATAGTGTAATGTCAAAGTTTCCGTAATACTGAAAAATCAAAATTACAGAAAATACAAAAAGGGCCCACTTGTAACACGGTACGTCACTGTTTCAATCGATGTGCTGCGTGGATCAGTTGCTTAATACCGATAAGCTCGCAAGTTTCTTGAAATGATTCTTAAAGGGCATACGAAGTTTATGACGGGTGAACGTAAGCTTTGGAAAATTGACATTTAAGAGGCCAAAACAACGACAGGTGAGAGAGATAAAGTACGACTGTACTGGACTCATCCTGACGCAAGGGGAAAAGACAGAAGTGAAACTGGGCATTGCTCGCGACACGGAACGCCGGAGGAAACGAAGTACATCTCGGATTACGTGCAACAGCTCTCTTGACCGGTTACCGGCAACTGTGACTACGACGTGGCCGATTGCAAAATATGTGGCCAGTTACTGTGGCCTGGCTTCTCTTCGTGAAGTAAGTCTTCCGACAGCGACAAAGCTTTCCTTATTTTTGAGTCACTGCAGAAAGTTGCAACAGCAAGCTTTATCCATTTACTAATTTCTCTTCTCCTATCATATTGGTATCTTGAGCTCAGTTATCGTGCTTGCAGAAAAAATAATGCATTAAAGACGGGTCCTCCTTTTTGCAAGTACACAAATTATTGTTTTGCTTTAACACCCAAATTGTTTCACCACTGTTGTTGTTTCCTTTTATTTTTCTGAAATGCATACTTATAGATTATGTTTAAGTTAGGAAACCTGTTACATCGGATTTTGTTGTTATTTAAATTACATACCGCATGCACATACTATTTATTTGTCACTGTGTGTGTCCTGTGCTGCCAACCGAAAGAGCCACAGTCATCTGCAAAGACTTTATGTGCCAGTAAAAATAGTCGTAGCGTATTTATCCGTGTTTGGTCTTACCATTGCTGTATTTGTCTAATCCTGAACTGTGTCTCGTTTGTATTTGTGTGCCAAACGTGTTTTTGATTTTTTTGTGCAGTAAGTTGGACTGACCTGTTGACATCGGTAACAGTTTTGTGAAGCTTAGAGGCGGAGAACTATTTTGTGTCGTTTGTTATTCATAGATTATACTTCGTATTTTGTCCGTGTTTACTCAAGTTTTCTCCTGCTTATTTGTGGACACTGCGTCT
This sequence comes from Schistocerca cancellata, assembly GCF_023864275.1. Lineage (NCBI taxonomy): Eukaryota > Metazoa > Arthropoda > Insecta > Orthoptera > Acrididae > Schistocerca > Schistocerca cancellata. The sequence goes on from NC_064629.1 coordinate 609,528,687, forward strand.
TGTGTGTTGCTGTGGCTGGGACACACTGTGGTGAAACATGTTTGGATGTTACAGGAAAATAATAATTTGTGCACGTACAAAAAGGAGGCCCCATCCTCAATTCATTATTCCCTTCTCCCGCTGCCTCGTTAACTGTACTTTTTTTTTTTTAACAATTCGGTAGGCAGGTTCTTACTTTCCAATTCATTGAGTTCTTCTCATTTAGTTGTCCTTACATTTGTTTTGACTTTTTCTCATTTTCTATATAGTTCAATGTTGGACCAACAACCCCTTTTTATGACTTTCAAGGGCTTGTTTTCTCACTCATACTAAATATAAATGGACCAGTTGTTGGCTTTGTGGTAAGCTTGGTGTACGTGATTATCGATCCTACAGACGAGTTTGTCTGATCTAAAAGCAACCCTCATGTGGATGCCCCGTGTACAGTACTAACCGTGTAGCTGTTTCTCTTGTGTAGCACATGCCTGACGTACTCAGAGGACCCTAAATTCTCCATTCCACAGAACAGGTCAAGAAGTCAGCACACGAAAGAAATTGCAAAGCACTGTTCACTTTCACTCGTAATCTCCTAGAAAAATAATTAAACTAATCTCAACGGTCTGCACAAACGAAGTATTGACGATTGGGACTAGTCTAAATGACTTTGCTGTAAATCGTACTGCAAAAGCTCATGCATTGCTGTAATTTTCCGCCCCCTAGTTACTGAATCCGTGATACGGTAGTTTTCCGTAGTTATTATAACGGAAGATTAGAATTTAAAGTCCCGCTGATAGAAATGCACCGAAAGATCAGTAGGGGAAGTATGAGAAAGAAAACTGAAAACCGGCCGAGCCCTTTCGAAGAAACCGTTGCGACACTTGTCTTAAGCACTTTAAGAAAATCATGGGAAAAATAAATCTAACGTGCTGGACGGGATTTGAACCGCCGTCCTCCCCAACACGTGTCCAGTGTCTTCCCACTGTGTCGCTTCGCTTCGCTATGTGTCACAGTTTCCTGTCTGTAGTTCTTATAAGTTCAAAGTTTGTGGATTCATCTGTACTGTTAGTTTTACTTCAAATTATTTGTCATACAGTTCGATAATTTAATTCTGGGTTCTGTGTAACACGGTGTTTCATGAAATTTGTTTGTTAAACATCACTTGGCCTAGCGCTGCTACAAGGGGCTTTCAATAAGTAATGCAAAACAATCTTTTTCTGAAAGCAGAATGGTTTTACTCAGTATTCCAATACACCATATTATTTATCAGCATAATCTCCGTTCAATGCGACATCCTTACGCCGAGCCAACGTCTTTCTGCACAAATAACCTCCCCATCATCCACGTACTTTTCCCCGCGAAGTGCATCCGTCATTGCCCCAAAGAGATGGAATTTGGAAGGTGTGAGATCCGGGCTGTAGGGTGAATGAGGAAGAACAGGCCAATGAAGTTTTGGGAACTCCTCTCGGGTGCGCAGACTTGTGTGAGACCTTGCTTTGTCATGGAGAAGTTCGTTTGCATTCTTGTGGCGACGAACACGCTGCAGTCAAACACTGCGAGAGTTACAGCGTTATGCGACCGGTCGGCACGTGGGAATCGGGGCGGTTTGCACCACCTTGTTGCGACGGTAACGGACGCCTCCCCCAGGGACTCAGCGCGCTTTGGCTCACTGCCCGATCTCCGTAGATATTCTGCAAACGCCTCTGAATATCTGCGATGATCTTGTTTTCCACCAAAAGTAATTCAGTGACCTGTCTCTGCTTGGACGCACCTCCGTTACAGACGCCATTTTGAAGGCTACGTATAGTGTCACCACCTATCGGAAATTCATGAAACTATGAGGGCCAAAGCAAGAATATTCCACGGTGTCTTACTGAACGCCCCTCACAATTTGATAACGGCGAATCAAGGGAGCAAAACCATCAAAGAGTCATATATTACTTAATCGCTATCAACTTAGGTGACGTATCTATATGAACACTCACAAGTCCCACAAATATGTATACCCCAAACGACCGTTAAGATTTTTTCAGGCTCTACTGTGTAAGAGGAGAAAATCCGAGAAGGGTATATTTTGCAGTTACACGGCAAATAATGTTCGAACAACGTTCATAACAGCTAAGGTAATGGACTGGCCTTTGGAAAGAATGGAGGTAATAAGATTAGAGGTTTTTTTTCGACATCGATATCATTAGAAGTGAATAATTCCGTCGGAATAGACCGGAATGGGAGAAAGTAATCGGCCGTTATTACGTTCCGAGTGATCGACAGAACCAGCGATAAAAATGAATTAGTGTGGTCGAACGAGGATGAGATAACCACTGCCTTTAAATATCAGCCGTGTGTCTTAACGAGCTCGTTTAGTCGTATTCGACAATAGCTAGGTTTTCTCTTACTCCTCTAAATGTCTGGAAAGTGAGTACGTTTAAATGGTGAGAATGGGAAAGAGCGGTGCAATGATATGACTGCTTCTTTATTACACTTAATTATGTCTGTCCTTGTATCATTTCTACTAGCTGCGGTGGACTTTGCACAGTCACTAACAGTTGCATGTTTATGAGCTAATCGGGAGCAATATGGAACCAGTAAAAAAGGACAAAATTTGGGGGGGGGGGGGGAGAGACAGGGTTGAGTATAGTAAGCTCCGCTGTTGGTGAATACCCGCTCTGGTTCCGAGCGCAGGCAAGCTGCAGATAACTACCAAAAACACATGCTGCTATTTTTAGCTGTGCAGTCGTCAGCACAGATTCGACAAAATTGTCTGCCTTTCTTTCTCCTGAAATTCGCGCTGTGATTATACGATGCCCGCAACATGTGGTACACGTAATTTCTGCTTTACTTGATCACAGCGGACCCACAGTTCTAACTAGGTTCGCTCATATAGAGAACTGGCCACTTTATAGCAGAAACAAAGCTGGATGCGCGTGAACATTATTGTTTTAAATATTGTACTCTTTGTTCGTGTCCTTGGTGTTTCACACGTTTGTTGGCACGTGAATATGGAGGAAACAGGCATATAGCTCGGAGTTTTATCACACTGGTTTGTAAAAATATGGTACAACACCATCCGGCTTATTATTTGTTAATCTGAGTGTTAAGTTTGTATATGGATTTCATCACAGTCTCCTTGAGGAAAGCTTTAACTAAGAATGGAAATTATGATTAAAATTACTTCCACATTCATCGATGTGTGGGAGGGGATGATTGTGCTAACGAGACTATACATAATGTTTCATGGTGTGAGCGGTACACGTTCTGTGACTTTACGCTGTAATTACTTGGATCACACGAAGCATAATGTGTGTATACGTGACCGAAAGCCGCTGTTCGAGGTGGCGTAAAGGGAGCCCACTAGAGTTTGAGCCTGCGTTAAATAGACTTGAATCAACATTCGCGCTACTAACATTTGTTGCAGAAACAGGCTTATGAACAGTAACATTGTTAAGAAGAAAAGTAAAGATAAAACAGTTCTGGTAAACCTGAACACTTGCGGCGGCGCGGTTCTTTCCGTCCCTTTACGACGGACCTGCACCTACCTGTGAACATTGTCTCATCAGATCATCAGTAGGAAAGCCGAGTGAAACCTACTGTACTTCGACGTGAACCACGCTGCAATTAAAGTCAATAATCTACGTTTCGGGAGAAACACGAAATGAAAGTTTGGAAAATTTGTCCTCAATTAATATACTCTGAAACTTAGGTGAAGAAGTATCACTGCCAAGCCCGTGCTAGTCTTAACACAGTCACTCATAATCCCTTTCACTCACGTTAGCAAGTTTATGGTGTTGCATTTCCCGGAAAAGTAATAGCTACAAAAATACTGATTGTTTTAGATCGATAATGCTCGACAAATATTAAGTCTGTCGGTACCAAATACAGTCACAGTTTTTTGCCACTGACCTGCTCAATACGCCACGCGGAATAAATGTCTTTCCTCGTCACAAAATTCACTTAAAAATTCCGAAATTTCTACACATACATCGGAATAATTATGCCGTCACTTTCCAACACTTTTGATGTATGAAACACTGCTAGATCCGGCAACTTATCGTTTCCATCAGAACTACTACTACACACGTCCGACCTGTTTCATGGCTAGGATTCAACTCTTTTCTAGGACAATAAGTCTTCTCTACCAACAGAGAAAGGCGCGCGAAGAATATTCCTTTCCCATTGGTCAGTTTACTCAACAGCCAATAGCAAAACAACATTCTCCGGCGTCAATCCGCGCTTTTCATCCATAACCAATCGCAAAATAGTAAACCTCACGACTGCACTTTTTACCGAAGTAATTATCTAATATGCTGAAGTTTTGTTTATACATAAAGTTATTTACTATAGTTATTTATACCTGAATAACTTTCCCTTTACCATAAACTTACTTTACAAATCTATTCCACAAAAATCCCCTTTGTTCATATCCATACTTCTTCAAAATGTTCCCACACTAAATCCTACTACATAAATCGTTAAACAATTATCTTCATATTAACCTTAAACCACACTCACGCATCATTCATACTGCTAAAACACATTTATAACATTTTACATACACAAAAAGACAATAACACTTTATGAAAATACTAGAACAGTTTATGAAAAACATTCTATTACTTTAGTGCACTCTACTGGGCACAATCGAAACTAAATGAATCCCCTGTCCAATACTGTCCTTTATCGGCTGATACATAAACTACGTTCGCATCCAGTCTCGCGCCACCATCTGTCACTATCCAGCTCTGAGACACATCCCCCACTTAACCGCCTCTAAAGCAGGATCGTTATATGGCGCTACGCCTCACACTTTTCGATCAATCGGCAGTAAGCTAAATTAAGAATTTATGCTCGACTCCATACTGAAAAATATACTCATAGCAACCAGTCATTATTCGAATAGCCACATTGTCCAGGCGGATCAGCATTCACGCTTAGGTGACAAAAGTCATGGGATACGTCGTAATACCGCGTCGGACCTCCTTTTGCCCGGCATAGTGCAGCAAATCGACGTGTCGTGGACACCACAAGTCGTTAGAAGTTCTCTGCAGAATGAGCCGTGTCTGCCTCTAGCCGTCCATAACTGCGAAAATGTTGCCAGTAGAGGATTTTGTGCACTGAGCGACCTCGCGATTATGTACCAAGTCGCGTGATCCGGTGTACCATATCATTCGCTCGAACTGTCCAGAATGTTCTTCAAACCAACTGCGAACGATTGTGGCCGGTGACATGGCGCATTGTCATCCATAAAAATTCCATCGTTGTTTCGGTATATGAAGTACAAGAGTGGTTGCAAATAGTCTTCACGTAGCCGAATATAACAATTTCCAGTCAATGATCGCTTCACTTGGACCACAGGACCCAGTCCATTCCATGTAAACATAGCCCACAGCATTATGGAGCTATCACCAGCATGCACAGTGCCTTATTGACTAATTGGGTCCGTAGCTTCATGGGGTCTACGCCACGCACGAACCCTACCATCAGCTCTTAGCAACTGAAATCGGGACCCATTTGACAACGCCACTGTTTTCCAGTCTTCTAGGGTACAACTGATATGGTCACTAGCCAAGGAGAGGCGCTGCAGGCGATGTGCTGTTAGCAAAGGCACTCGCGTCGGTCTTCTGCGGCCATAGCCCATTAACATCAGATTTTGCCTCACTATCATAACGGATACGTTCCTCGTACGTCCCACATTGATTTCTGCGGTTATTTCACACAATGTTGCTTGTCTGTTAGCACTGACAACTCTACGAAAACGCTGCTGCTACCCATCGTTAAGTGAAGGCCGTCGGACACTGCGTTGCCCGTGGTGAGTGGTAATGCCTGAAATGCCGTATTCTCCATTCCGCTTGACACTATGGATCTCGGTATATTGAATTCCCTGAGGAATTCCGAAACTGAATGTCCCATGCGTCTAACTCCAATGACCATTCCGCGTTCGAAGTCTATTAATTCCCGTCGTGCGGCCATAATCACGTCGGCAACAGTTTAACACGAATCACCTGAGTACAAATAACAGCTCCGCCAATACACTGCCCTTTTATACCTTGTGTACTCAATGCTACCGCCATCTGTGTATGCGACTTAGTCACCTCACTGTATACAACGTAGAAAACACATAACGCGAATGCTGACTTTAATGCAATTTATTTACCAACCTGTGTCATTTCAGGGCCATGTTCACGGTACTGTACAAGAATAAAACAAAAATTTCAATAGAATACAACGACCAACACGACCTGCAACGGTGAAATTTACGACAAAACCATTCATAAGGTGATACTTAACGTTAAATATGCAATTAAAGTGACCAACACTACGCATTATACATATTTCGAAATTCGTGATACATAATTAAAGTGAAGCACAACGATTCTGAATACAATAACTCTGTGAAATGCAGGCACCAATCACTACAAATGAAGACAATGAACCGGGTAGTCAACAACAGAATCACAATTGATGACAGCGTCATGGTCAGGCACCATGAAGTATAAAGATATCACAAACATGGAACACACTTGATGGTATCAAAGATTACAAGGTCAAAATGTAAAACAAATGTAAATAAAATATTGTACAAAATACTGTGAAGCGCGTAAAAGATTAAAATAGAAGTCAGGTTTTTTTTATAATTAATAACGATTAAGATCCGATCCTATGTGTCATCATAAGACAAAAGACAAGAAAACTATAGGGTTGGCAGAATAAAAGATGTTGTAGTAACATGAAAATAACATTTCAATACAGGAGGTATAGGATGCCAGATTTAAATGTTATTTTCATGCTACTACAACATCTTGTATTTTGCCATTCCTATACTCTTCTTCTCATTTGTCTTGTGATGATACATAGGGCTAGATCTTTAATATAAATGTGGTTATATTTTTATTGGCCGGCCGCTGTGGCCGAGTGGTTCTAGGAGCTTCAGTCCAGAACCGCGCTGATGCTACGGTCGCAGGTTCGAATCCTGCCTCGGGCATGGATGTGTGTTGTGTCCTTATGTTAGTTAGGTTTATGTAGTTCTAAGTCTAGGGGACTGATGACCGCCGGCCGAAGTGGCCGTGCGGTTCTAGGCGCTGCAGTCTGGAACCGCGAGACCGCTACGGTCGCAGGTTCGAATCCTGCCTCGGGCATGGATGTGTGTGATGTCCTTAGGTTAGTTAGGTTTAACTAGTTCTAAGTATTAGGGGACTTATGACTTCGGAAGTTGAGTCCCATAGTGCTCAGAGCCATTTGAACCATTTTTGACTGATGACCTCATATGTTAAGTCTCATAGTGCTTATGTTAGAGCCATTGGATTTTATCTTTATTGACTTTCTTGCTTCCTAGATGTATTGCTCAAGCGTTCTAAACGAATATTCGCACGAACAATTTCTTAAGAACAATCTGCCGGTACTTCTAGAAGAGGTACTACTAGATACTCGACAGCGTGTTTGGCTACAACACGACGGTTGTCCACCTCACTCGTCCAGTGTTGCAACGCAAATACTGAATGAGAGTTTCCTGGACGTTGGACAGGACGAAATTCTGTCAAACGGCCTGAGAGGTCCCCTGATTAGACTCCTCTCGATTTCTTTCTTTGGGGAGCACTCAAAGATGCTGTCTATTACTAAGCCCAACTACCTCAGACGAGGCACATCACCGAATCGCCAGTGCATGCTCTGTCATATCATCCACTGTAATTACATCTGTTCATCATTCTTTCGAATGGCGATCGCAGATATGCCTTTCAGTCCATGGTGAACAGTTCGTTCAAAATGGTTCAAATGGCTCTGAGCACTATGCGACTTAACTTCTGAGGTCATCAGTCGCCTAGAACTTAGAAATAATTAAACCTAATTAACCTAAGGAAATCACACACATCCATGCCCGAGGCAGGATTCGAACCTGCGACCGTAGCGGTCGCTCGGTTCCAGACTGTAGCGCCTAGAACCGCACGGCCACTCCGGCCGGATGAACAGTTCGAACACATACTTAAATAAAGGATACAGTTATTTTTTTGGAAGATTAAATTTATGTTATGTGATTTGAATAGTTACCAAGTCATTGTTAGTAAAGTGTTTATTTCATTTACGTGTTTGCGAAACTGCAATTTCGAATAAGCCGATAGCGCGTATTGCACGTAGCTGATAACACTGTCATTAAGCGCTTACGTTCAGCATGAAACAATGTTTTCTTAAGAAGAATGTTTATTCTGAGGTGTATAGGTGGTCGCCAAACCATTTTTAATTAAATGTTTCGCTCAGTAAATGCATTCCATACGATATAATTTAGAGCAGTGTAGGTAGAGACAGTTGTCCGACAACATGTATTTTACCTCTTAGAAGTACACAGCCACGTACAGGAGAAGAGAGGTCAGATCTTCCTTCTAACATTTAGATATTTAATACGGTAGTTGCTTTTTGCAGCGTATAATACCTCTTTATTTTCGAACAATGAACAGTTGATTTCTCACGTAAATCTGGGAGGATACACAAATGTGGAATAGTTTTCCTAAGCCCTTTGTGATACGCTAGATTCTAGCCTAAGTCGTATTTCCATATACAGCATTCAATGATGAAGTCGGATCTAGGTCGTTAGTTGGTTCAAGAAGGCGTAGCGCAGGCCTACCTTGCGGTATACAACTATGCGGCCTGGTCCGAGACGCCTGTTTGGAAGTGTTTGCACCGCAAATGCCGTTTCCGGCCACCATGATTTCACATTCTGGGACATTTCTCGAAATTTTTTGAAGGCAGGTTTCAACTTCAAATTTAACAAACGCTGTATCACTGTAACTATCTTGTCAAGAGCTATGCAGTTATATAAAGTATGCGGTTCCATATAAAAGAAAATACTTACTTCAACCGAGCGAGGTGGCGCAGTGGTTAGACACTGGACTCGCATTCGGGAGGACGACGGTTCAATCCCGCGTCCGGCCATCCTGATTTAGGTTTTCCGTGATTTCCCTAAATCGCTCCAGGCAAATGCCGGGATGGTTCCTTTAAAAGGGCACGGCCGACTTCCTTCCCCGTCCTTCCCTAATCCGATGAGACCGATGACCTCGCTGTCTGGTCTCCTTCCCCGAAACAACCAACCAACCAACTTACTTCAATATCTCTGTTGATACCAGCGCTAAAAACATTAACCAAACAAGAACATACGTGCCCCTCGGAGCTGTAAGATTTGCCGAAAATCGCGTTTCGATATGTGTAACTGTTCACGAATTAATAGGGGTGTTACCTTTTATGTACTCGCCCTGTATATGAGAACGAACTGGTGTACAAACTGTACACTTTGAGTTTACGTTAAGTTTATAAGTCATTTTTCCTTAACTATAAATTGTATTGCCCAAACCACACCACCACACCTATCTCCCTCCTTTCATGTTACTTGTTATTAATAAAAAAAAAGCTCTGACTTCTAGTTTAATCTTTTACATATTTCACGTAAGATGTATTCAAGTGTGTTCCACGTTTGTGTTATCTTTCGGTGGTGCTCGACCATGATATTGTGGTCAGATGTCATTCTGTTGTTGATTACCCTAAGCTGGTTTATTGTCAACTTTCTAATGATTAGCGCCTGCATTTCACACAGTTATAGTGTTCAGAATTGTTGTGCATGGCTTCACTGACATACCTTTGATTTCGAAATACGTATGACATGTAATGTTGGTCACATTAATTGCATATTTGACGTAAGTCTCTTCTTGAACTGTTCTATCGTAAATTTCAACCTAGAAGGTCGTGTTCGTCAGAGCATTGTACTGTAATTTTTATTTTGTTTTAGTATAGTACCGTAAATGGGACCCGGAGTGAAGCTAGTTGAAAAATAAGTTGAATTAAAGGCAGCATTCGTGTTATCCATTTCCTACATTATTTGAATATCAGTATTAATTTACACAATTACGTGAATTGTTGTGGTGTTTGCAAGTGTTTCGTGTGTGTGTGTGTGTGTGTGTGTGTGTGTGTGTGTGTGTACGTTCGCGTTCCATTCTTCCATTCCTGCTATGCCTTTGTATGTGATATTGATATTGACTGAACCCCTTTGCCTTCCCATGAAGTAGGGCTAGCTGACCAACTAGCTGCGAGAGCAGAACGGAGTAAAGGTGGAGTGTATGCCACATGTACGCACGAAAATCCCTACTGTACGTACAAAACTGGGGAGGAGAAGGCTGCTCGTAATCGAATAACTTTGCTTGTGTAAGTATATTCCCAGCTTGATTCTACGGGGCCATCTTCTTCACTGTGGAGATTTACTTGACAGGCCGCTGCCACGTTCGTGCACGTTTTGCTCCGATACATCTCTGCAGCTTGGTTATATGTAATAACTATATGTAATAACGTACCTGTTTGATGCGACTCTCCCAGATGTACCCGGGGCAGCGCCTGTCGTTTGACATGTGACTACTAGGGTCGTCTGCGCAGTTCGGAGGGGTCGATGTGTGGCACTCTGCAATATTGTGTTGGCTTGGAGAACATGCACACCTTTGTTCGCTCCGGCGAGTGTTGCCGTAACGTAAACACTTGTATAACATGCCGTGATCAGACTAGTATATGGTTTTACTGGATATTATACCTCACGAATGCAGACATAGTCGTGCAATCTCCGTGACTTAGACGTGATGGCACACATTCGGGAAGTGGTGTCAGCCTCTTTCATTTTCTATGGAGTCTCCGAACTGACAAACCTTTTAGTATACATATTATCACTTCTAGGATTTACTTTTCAGATCCTTCATGATATTATAAATAATACACGTTTTGGTATCTATAAAAGGTTGTATGTATGATTCCGTGCCGTTCAGTGCGAATAAATAGTTTTGTACTAGAGTCTACAAGACAGGGCACATATGGTTTTAATTCTATTATATACGGCAGAAGTAACATTCCGCAAGTAGTGATTCACAAGTGATGCTGTAGTATATCATTTAAAGTGGGATATACCTTACTTCCTAGATACATACCATCTCTTGAGCTATCCCTAAATACCCTGACAGAATCATTACATTATATTGTGCTAATACAAACGAAATGTTTTCAGTCACTTAGCGCCTGCATTTCACGCAGTTGTGTTCAGAATTTTTGTGTATTTTTTTAAAACCATCATGGTCACCTTTAATTGTAAAATTATTTGCTTATAAAATCCACTGTTGCAGTTTCGGCCATATGTCCAATTGGAGAACTGCGACATTTGCTTCAGCACATATCAAAACCTATCAAAAATCTGACATGTATATACGTCATTCTCACATCCATTTGTACGGTATTTGGGTGCACGGACGTAATTGCAATAATGAGCGTTATAAATAAGTAGTGTCACCAGCCAAAGGTAACTATGATGCCTTAGAAAAAAAACTGTGAACCCCAGCTACAGCTAGTTTCACCTGTAACTGCCTGATAAGTCAGTTCTATTATCGGAGGAAGGCAAGAGCATAGCATCCAATAGGGCCATCCATACCTGATAAAACACTGCGAAGTTTAAATAAATTTTCGAACTGTAGACAGGTCACCTTAATTTTGCAGACATGTTCTTTTGCCTACTTTATAAAGAAGAATGAGTGGTGCTCCTTCCAAGTCTTCGGAGACTGCTCATTGCGCAACAGGTTCTCGATAAATTCAAGGAAAAAAGGGAACTAATTCCGAGCGAACTCAGCACAAATTTCCGTCAACTGCTGACGTTGGACTCGTTCTTATTAATTTTAATCATTTCTCTTGCTTTTCAGCGCTGTATGTTCGTGTCTCAGTACGACGTTTTCCTCAATTTGTCCTGCGTTCCAACAGTGGTGCCATCTCGTCTTTGAATGCCGTTCTAAACGTTGCTTCCTTGCACGTAGTACGTCTCACGAATAGGCTGTGAAGGTAAAACTAGATTCGACCTCACACGGAAGCCGGCCAGAGTGGCCGTGCGGCTCTAGGCACTACTGTCTGGAGCCGAGCGACCGCTACGGCCGCAGGTTCGAATCCTGCCTCGGGCATGGCTGTGTGTGATGTCCTTAGGTTGGTTAGGTTTAAGTAGCTCTAAGTTCTAGGCGACTGATGACCTCAGACGTTAAGTCACATAGTGCTCAGAGCCATTTGAACCATTTTTGAGCCTCACACGGAGGCTTACCAGCAACCGCGCTTCCATTGAACTGGAATAAGAAAGGGGGAAGTGACAACAGTACGCAAAGCACCCTCCGCCGCATATTTTAAAGTGGCTTGCGGAGTATAGATGTAGATGTGCAAAGTCCGGGACAACAACGTTCTAGACAATTCTAGGGTGTGAACGCATGTTTAGTGCAAGAAGAGGTGTAGTCTCCGTAACGGGATATTACGATGGCGTAATGAAAAGAAATGCCTCCGAATTTTTTGTGTGAAAAATCTTAAAGCGTTTGAAATAAAACAAACGTTATTAACAGTCGACATCTTTATTCTTCATGCCTACATATTTGCAACCTCTGTCGCTTGACGTCTCCGAATTGTAGCGTGTAACATGGCGGTGGATAACGTAGCTATGTCGGTGCGTGACAAACAGCTTGCTGTAATCAAAAAATGGCTCTGAGCACTATTGGACTTAACTTCTGAGGTCATCACTCCCCTAGAACTTAGAGCTACTTAAACCTAACTAACCTAAGGACATCACACACAGCCATGCCCGAGGCAGGATTCGAACCTGCGACTGTAGCGGTCGCGTGGTTCCAGACTGTTGCGCCTAGAACCGCTCGGCCACTCTGGCCGCCTTGCTGTAATCGAGTTTCAACTTCTGAGAGTTAGTCCACACATGGAGCACCCTCTTCTTCAGCGTGACAACGCTAGATCTCACACGAGCGCTGCGACAGTTGCTACGATCCGACGTCCTAGGTTCTCTGCAGCCATCATCCTCCATACAGTAGGGACTCGGCCCCATCCAATTTTTATCTGTTTCCAAAACTTTAAGAGCACCTTCGAGGACTTCACGTTAATAGTGATGAAGTAATGAAAGCAGAGCTGAGGTGATGGCTCCGTCAACAAAGTCAAACATTCTTCAGTGAAGGTATCAGTAAACTGGTCTTGAAAGTCTCTTCGGGTTTGCTGCCGGATCCTAAAATCAACTTGACTCGATATTTCGGCGATCCAACTGTTCGCCATCTTCAGGAAATGCTGCTTCTGCTGATGAGTCCCGCTGAGAACTGACGCAAGATTGCAATTCGACGTCCTATATACGCCACCGTTCAGTACACGGCGCATGCGCCGCCCATCACGGTTTCTGGCTTCCAAAACAGGGAGGTGGCGCCGCCCTTAGTGAAACACTGCTGGCAACGATATATCGCAATCAAGGCCGCATCGAAGAACGTTCAGGTTTGATGCGAGATAATACAGGATTCCACGTTTTGCTAAGAGGAAACCCATTGTCCCTGTTGATTAAATTATCAGCCAACCTAATTTCAATCGCCTCTTTATACACACTATTCCAAAAACCGGAAATGTTGGCAATTACGACAGTTTCCTCAAATTTCATTTTGTGTCCCTCACTTAGGCAGTGTTCTGCTACGGCCGATTTTTCCGTCTGTTGTAGCCTCGTGTGACGGCGATGTTCCACACACCTGTCATTCACTGTGCGAATAGAACGGCCAACGCAAGCTTTCCCACATTGACACGGGATTTTGTACACCCCGGGTTTCCTAAGTCCCAAATCATCCTTCACAGAGCCGAGCAGAGCCCTAATCTTAGAGGGTGGACGGAACACACTCTTGATGTTAAAACTCCTTAAAATTCGTCCAATCTTAAACGATAAGCTTCCAGCATAAGGAAGAAAGGCCACAGATCTATGTTCCTCTTCGAACACCTCCGGAGACGGTCCAAATTAACAGGTTTTTGGACCACTTCAACTGTCTTCATCCCCGTATCAAATATACTATGGAGGTTGAAAATGATGGGATGCTTCCATTTTTAGACGTAATGGTTTATAAAAAACCAGATGGAACTTTGGGACACAGTGTTCACCGAAAGCCGACACACACAGATTTGTACCTGCACCCTCAGAGTTGTCATCCACTACACCGACGTAGTGGCGTCCTTAGGACTTTGGTACGGAGAGCATATGCCATTTCCGACGCAGACAGCTTAACCCAAGAACTTGAGCATTTGATGACTGTTTTTAAGGAAAATGGATACACCGAGAAACGGATTCGTCGGGCTATGGAATTTGGACCGTCTCCGGAGGTGTTCGAAGAGGAACATAGATCTGTGGCCTTTCTTCCTTATGCTGGAGGCTTATCGTTTAAGATTGGACGAATTTTAAGGAGTTTTAACATCAAGAGTGTGTTCCGTCCACCCTCTAAGATTAGGGCTCTTCTCGGCTCTGTGAAGGATGATTTGGGACTTAGGAAACCCGGGGTGTACAAAATCCCGTGTCAATGTGGGAAAGCTTACGTTGGCCGTTCTATTCGCACAGTGAATGACAGGTGCGTGGAACATCGCCGTCACACGAGGCTACAACAGCCGGAAAAATCGGCCGTAGCAGAACACTGCCTAAATGAGGGACACAAAATGAAATTTGAGGAAACTGTCGTAATTGCCAACATTTCCGGTTTTTGGAATAGTGTGTATAAAGAGGCGATTGAAATTAGGTTGGCTGATAATTTAATCAACAGGGACAATGGGTTTCCTCTTAGCAAAACGTGGAATCCTGTATTATCTCGCATCAAACCTGAACGTTCTTCGATGCGGCCTTGATTGCGATATATCGTTGCCAGCAGTGTTTCACTAAGGGCGGCGCCACCTCCCTGTTTTGGAAGCCAGAAACCGTGATGGGCGGCGCATGCGCCGTGTACTGAACGGTGGCGTATATAGGACGTCGAATTGCAATCTTGCGTCAGTTCTCAGCGGGACTCATCAGCAGAAGCAGCATTTCCTGAAGATGGCGAACAGTTGGATCGCCGAAATATCGAGTCAAGTTGATTTTAGGATCCGGCAGCAAACCCGAAGAGACTTTCAAGACTTATTACGCCGGGAAAGCCTACGTAGTCACAGTAAACTGGTCTATCGTTGGAAGAAATGTGTTCGACGTCAGGGAGGATATGTTGAGAAATAAATATGTTGATATGACGAATAAAGATGTAGAACATTAACAAAGTTTGTTTTATTTAATAAGTTGTAAGAGTTTTCACATCAAAAATTCTTAGGCGTTACTTTACAGCACGCCCTCGCATGTGGGAACGAGTCTCTAGCATATGGCAGGTTTCAATGTTTTATCGCAGACAACAAATATCGAGTCAGAACTTTAAGGATCTCCTAAAACTCTCTAAAATCGTATTAGACGCTATGTTGGATACATGTTCTCTTATTTGTTTGTCCGGTGGAATCTGTCGCAGCGGGTTACCACATGAAACACCCCGTATAAACACCACGAGTTTCCTTCTTTCTGTTGTATACGCGAATTCTGCGCACGAAGAATGACTCCGAATGAGCCACAATTTTTCAGAGTTTACCGTCGTGGTCATTTTGAGAGATTCTTGTAGAACGCGCACATTCGTAGTTTTAATAGCAAACTGCACAATATGGCCTAACCCCTGGCACTGGACTTGGAGAGGCTTTCCCATATCGTTCTCTTGAGTATTAAACGAGCCCTTCGACTCTTCTCCACCTCATTTACTAATTCTACATAATGAAGTTCCCAGACCTGTACTCAAGAATTGGTTAAACGAGAGTTTTGTTAGCTGATTTAAATTTCCTTATGACTCTTGCAGTTAATCTCAGTCTACAACTTGCTTTTTCACAACTAAATTAATGTGGTTGTTCCACTTTAGGACGCTCCAGATGCTTCCTCGCAAGTATTTTATGGATTTTGTTGCTACCAGTGATTATCACCAATATTGTGATTGAACAGTAATGCATCTTTCCGCCTATTTATATGCAACATATAACATTTCTGTATGATGACGGTCGACTGCCAATCTCTGCACCAAACTTCAATCCTCAGCAAGTCCTCCTCCATTTCGCTATGTTCTTCTGGTGTTGGGGATTCCCTACGTACATCATCATCTACTTAAGGCCTCGCAGAACGTTCGATGTTATCAAACACAATATGTAAGTATATCGTGAACAGTAACGGTCCTACACTGAAGCACCAAAGAAACTGGTATACGCATGCGTATTCAAATACAGAGATATGTAAACAGGCAGAATACGGCGCTGCGGTCGGCAATGCCCATATAAGACAATAAGTGTCTGGCCCAGTTGTTAGATCGATTACTGCTGCTACAATGGCAGGTTATCAATATTTAAGTGAGTTTGAAGGTGGTGCTACAGTCGGCGCACGAGCGACGGGACGCAGCATCTCCGAGGTACCGATGAACTGGGGATTTTCCGGTACGACCATTTCACGAGTGTACCATGAATATCAAGAATCTAGTAAAACATCAAATTTACGACATCGCTGCTGCCAAAAAAAGATGCTGCAAGAACGAGACCAACGACCACTGAAGAGAATCGTTCAGCGTGACAGAAGTGTAACCCTTCCGCAAATTGTTGCAGCTTTCAGTGCTGGGCCATCAAGTGTCAGCGTGCTAACCATTCAACGAAACATGATCGATATGGGCTTTCAGAGCCAAAGGCCCATTCGTGTACCCTTGATGACTTCACGACACAAAGCTTAAGTTCCTCGCCTGGGCCCGTCAACACCGACATTACACTGTTGATGACTCGAAACATGTTGCCTGTTCGGACAAGTCTCGTTTGAAAGTGTATCGAGCGGATGGACGTGTACGGGTATGGAGACGACCTCATGAATCTATGAACCCTGCATGTCAGCAGGGGACTGTTCAAGCTGGTGGAGTGTGTGCAGTTGGAGTGATATGGGACCCTTGATACGTCTCGCTATGATTCTGACAGGTGACACGTACGTAAGCATCCCGTCTGATCAGCTGCATCCATTCCCGGCCACTGTGCAGTCCGGCGGACTTGGGCAATTCCAGCAGGAGAATGCGACATCCCACACATTCAGAATTACGATAGAGTGGCTCCAGGAACACTCTTCTGAGTTTGAACACTTCCGCTGGCCATCAAACTCCACAGACATGAACATTATTGAGCATATCTGGAACGTCCTGTTCAGAAGAGATCTCCTCCTCCACGTACTTTTACGGACTTATGGACAGCCCTGGCAGGATTCATGGGGTCAATTCCTTCCAGCACTACTTCAGATATTAGTCGAGTTCATGCCACGTCGTGTGGCGGCACTTCTGCATGGTCGCGGGGGCCCTACACGATATTAATCAGGTGTACCAGTTTCCTTGGCTCTTCAGTGTATAAGACTCGCGCGGAATACACACGTATCTATCTACAAACCTGATTCTCCCGTTGATTGAGTTGTATCTGCTGGGAAGTCTTCAGTCCAAGCACAAAGTTGGCCCAATATTCCGTAAGCTTATCTTTTTCCCGCTAGGGGACAGTGTAGAATTGCGTCGAATGTCTGCCTGATGTCAGATAATATGGTGTCAGCCTGGGTGCGGTTATATACTGCCTTCTGGATCTCATGTGCAAAAAAACTTAGTATGTTTCTCAAGATCGATACTTGCGGAGTGTGTTTCTCAAGATCGATACTTTCGGAATACATGTATTGATTCCTGGAGACGCCGGCCGCGGTGGTCTAGCGGTTCTGGCGCTGCAGTCCGCAACCGCGGGACTGCTACGGTCGCAGGTTCGAATCCTGCCTCGGGCATGGGTGTGTGTGATGTCCTTAGGTTAGTTAGGTTTAAGTAGTTTTAAGTTCTAGGGGACTTACGACCTAAGATGTTGAGTCCCATAGTGCTCAGAGCCATTTGAACCATTTGATTTGATTCCTGGAGAGAAAATTGTAATGATTCCTACAGAAAACATTTTCAGTCTCCAGCAAGTTTATGTAGGCGATCATGAACGGTGTTCCATAATTCAACAACAGATTGGCGTTAGCGATGTAAGCCTATAGCCCAGCGCTTCTGTAAGATGACTTTTCTGGACGGGGTGCAATCGTACAGGTTTCCAGTCAAATCCAGTCGTCTTTTCTCCGTTTGTCAGTTCGGGATCATGCGACAAGGTAAACAAATGCTGTGGAATGAATTCAGTATTCGACCGTCTGTGTCATCCTCCCTTTCGGTAGCAGTACGATCATCGAACTAGAGGATACATGGCTTTCTTCCTTTCACTGATATTACGTAAGACTAAAACATCATAGGAACGAAATGTGTACGTAAATTGCGACTATAGATTGTCGGCTGTGTCTGTCCCTTCAGACAGATTAGACCGTACAGTCACTGAACGATACGGACGGTGCCAACATGTACATCTTAGGAAGTCTGATCAGATCGGTAAACAGAATTTAGTTTCCGAATTCGCTGAATGCATCTCACATTGGTCTCCTTAAGCTCGTTCTGGCTTCTTTTGGTTAGGATGGCACTTCGCTCGTAATGGGAGTACACCAATGACAGTGATTCATGTGCTTAGCCGACGGATAGGAGCAAGTCGTCCTTAGTATGTTCACAGTACACGAAAAAAGCGTAAATACGGATGTAAGGAAGAACTAAGACTAGGATTAACAAATGAAGACTTAGCATTATATCGTCCATGTTGGCATGTGGTTTGGAAACCACGAATGCTTAGGACATAAAATATAAATTAAAACAATTATCTTTGACAGTTGTGGGAGAAAATAGAAAGTGACTGTCACACATAATTGTTTTAATTTATTTAGATGGAGACTTGATGTACCTAACACTCCAACAGAGGAAGGAAGAGTAGTCTAAACGAGTTCCACAATTGGCCCAAAAGAACCTAAAAACAGTAAATATCTTACGGCAATCTGTCTGAGGAGCTATTCAGTGGTACAGACACGTTTGTCTGACAGTTGTATTAATTCATACCCAATGGTCATCTTTGCTGTTTGCTAACCGTTACCGTTTAGTGTAACGAGCACTGAGTTCGTGTGGACTACAGTATCGTGTTTGCGTAGAGAGACAGAGAGGGAAAGAGAGAGGGAGAGAGACGAACGTATAAAACTCGATTACGAAACATAGCCTACTTCTGTTGATTAGCATGACGTGGGCCGCTGAGTTTTACGTCCCCATCCGAATAGCAGATCGCTATCAACAGACGCAATCCCAACTGCATCAGCTAGGAATACAGGGAAAGTCTATGTGAAAATGGAAATCCATCCCAAGGTAGTAAAATTTCGCAGTAAGAATCTTCTACCCATGAATATGCTGTAATGTATGCCCCTGCCTTTAGATGACAGTACGCCAGCAACGGTTTATCTTTAAGTAAAGACATTTCATACTTAAACCGACTGGCCCCAGCTTCTTCCGCCGTTTATCCAGGTGTGAATAAAACATTTACGTCTCTTTTGCCATTATCTCGTTAGGCTTACGGATAAAGTATATTTTCTTTCATACGAATGAGAGCTCATACGCTTTATATACTGAAAGAGCTTAAAGTTGATGTGTCCGTTAATGTGCCAAAAAGAATGAAAGAAAGAGGATAAATGCGTTACAGAACACAGAGCAATGAAGCTTAATTTTCGCTCCCCGTTCGTGTGATTGTGTTGATTTGTTGTAAATGCGTAATACCTG
The DNA here is from genome assembly GCF_023864275.1 of Schistocerca cancellata. Classification (NCBI taxonomy): domain Eukaryota; kingdom Metazoa; phylum Arthropoda; class Insecta; order Orthoptera; family Acrididae; genus Schistocerca; species Schistocerca cancellata. The sequence goes on from NC_064629.1 coordinate 609,548,204, forward strand.
CACGTTAAAAATTAATCCCTCTTTTATGCGCGCATGACAACAGGGCTTTCGCAGGATTAGCTGGTAGCTACACTTTTTCTTTTGTTCTCAAAGTACCCCGCTTCCCACCGAGTAAATGAACTAAACGTCATAGGGAGCTCACATTTTACCCTGTCGGTATATTGAGGTCGTAGTTCATGACCTATTTGCTTATAATATAAAGAAAAACATTAGTTTAAATGGTTTATTGTGCACCATAAAGGACCAAGTAGCTCTGCCTATAATGGAAAGATGGAGCGTGAAGTTGCCCACATGCTCTACGGAACGCAGATGGTTACATTAATAAGAGAACCGGATAATAGGTTAAATAATAATTTCTTGTGCATAGTTTTGCGGATAGCAGTAACGTGTAATGCCTTTTATGGTGTGTTTAATTCACAGGAAATGAAATCAAATTGGACTATATGGAAATACATTTTAGGAATTGTTTCAAAAGCAATGAATCAGTATTTATTCAGCATCCGTTTTCCATCGTTTGAGAGCAACGTTAGAATTATCAGAAACAGTCCCTACGGTGGTGATTGGAAATCCCCTGTGAAGACAGTTTCCATGTGATAGTATTGACTAGGAATACATTATGCTTTGCTTACATCACGTATCTGCTTTATTTCAGCAGTCGGGGTAAATTTAACAGTATTATGCTAAGTTTCTTTTATTTTCTAACGGTATTCTATTTCAGCAACATCTTCCTGAAATACTTAGCATGTTTCGAAGTGTGGACGCTAGTGGGTAACGAACATCTCAAAACATGTGAGGTGAAAACATCGCATTCTCATGCGAATATGTAGAGAACAGTGAAAGAAATGACCAAAGCGACAAGCTGTGGACGGTATAGGAAACACACTATAGTTTGTCTAGTTGAACCAATGTTCTGTTGTGTCGAACACTGTACAGGAATAATCAAACACAGAAGCCACCCAGCCGGCCGGTGTGGCCGTGCGGTTCTAGGCGCTACAGTCTGGAACCGTGTGACCGCTACGGTCGCAGGTTCGAATCCTGCCTTGGGCATGGGTGTGTGTGATGTCCTTTGGTTAGTTAGGTTTAAGTAGTTGTAAGTTCTAGGGGACTGATGACCATAGATGTTAAGTCCCATAGTGCTCAGAGCCATTTGAACCATTTTTTGAAGCCACCCAGGACGACATCATCTGAAGCTCAGTTGGTTCACGCTATTGGATTGATGATTCTTCCATAGAACAACTCAACATTTTTAACGTGAGATTACCGGACGACAATCAGTGTTGATGATTGATCCACTATCTTTCTGGGCTTCATCCGCGATATCAGTGTTTCTTCTTGCTTTCAGTTACAGAATTAAAACCACTTGGCATAATGATATACTGTGAAGTAAATGCGCATGCGTCAGACATAAGACAGTCGGCACAAGACTTAATCACAGAGAAAACTTCATCTGTCTAGGAAGAAAAAGTAGCAAGGGTCGATTCAGCAAATCCGCAATGCTTACGAATTACGTGAGTAATTATTAAAATGGATGGCATGTGTATGTCCTTGTCAAGCGGTTTTAATTCAGTACCCGACTCACCTTGAAGATGGCAGTATGGATAACAGCCAAAATCTTGGAAGAAAAAGTATGCTGTCCCGGATGCACGCTTGAAAAATGGTGGAATACTCTGTCAAACGGGAAAACTTCAAGAAATACTTGGTACTTGTTGTCCAAGGTCTATGTAATAGTTGTGGACCGCACAATAAGATGGGCATCCATTGCTGATGGCATGGCGACTGCAAGACATGGCAATCAACGTAGATAGGGCAGCTTACAGTCGCTAAGTCTTCCGTACACAGGCTGCTTTCTTCCTACCGCCCCCGCTGTCCCCTCGTGTGGCCTGTCGTTATTCTGTGCACTCTACCGGAGCGCGTGTGGGTGCAGTTCCTCCAGCATCACCTGTACCCCACGGGGGTGGGTCTTGTGACCAGTCCCCCAGCGTCCGATCTTGTGCGTTTTAGGCTCCGTAATTTCCCCAGTATCCTGTTGCCGTCGGTCAGACTCCTCCGCTGTTTCTGGAGCATCGTCGTGGGAAGGTCGTGTTGTCGTCCCGCTGGTCACCCCTACATCCACGCTAGGCAGTTCTTCCGTATCCATGGTCGTCTGCACTGCACCCGAAAATGCCTCAGCATTGCCTCCTGGATCTGGTTCTGGGCGCTACAGTCTGGAGCCGGGCGACCGCTACGGTCGCAGGTTGGAATCCTGCCTCGGGCATGGATGTCTGTGATGTCCTTAGGTTAGTTAGGTTTAATTAGTTCTAAGTTCTAGGCGACTGATGACCTCAGACGTTAAGTCGCATAGTGCTCAGAGCCATTTTTGAGCCTCCTGGATCTGGTTAGTCGTTCTCCAACGTGAGGCGGCGCTTCTTCCGCCGTTTTGGTGATCGCTGTTTCCGTTGCCGAGCCTCGGAATCAGAGGTCAGCACGGCCTGTTGATGTTCGGGGGGGGGACTTCGGAATCGTGTGACGTCGAATTATCGACGTCCGTAAGTGCCGTATCCGAAGGGGCCGCACGCTGCACCGAAGGAAAGTTGTCCTGTGTCTGCTGCAGGCGGTCCAATGCAACGCCTTCCTTCCGTGGTTCGCCACGATCTGCCTGTGTCTGTAGTTTCCGGTACGTTTCTGTCGCGCGGCCTACGGTATCGCGTAATACAGCGACATAGGGTGACGGATGCGGTGTGAGTGGTGGATCATCCCGTGGCAGCTGTAACAACCTTCGTTGCATACACTCAGAACGTACGTGTCCCTCCCTCCCACAACCAGAGCACGTTCTTGGTTGTCCGTCAAAGATGACAGTCGCCCTATAACTAGCAATGTACAGGTACGACGGAACATGTTTTCGTAGTTTTATCCGTATTTGTCTGACGCCATTGAGGACAGGATACATTTTCGAACTCGCCCTTTCTTCAACCACGTAGGGTAGAACCGCTCCGTAAGGACGCAAGGCGTCTACCACCAATTCTTCTGGCACTTCGAATGGAAGCTCAAAGACGCGGATCGTTCGCAGTCCCATGTCGGCGTCTTCTACTGTAACCGCTCCAACATTCCCGTCTGACTGACAGAAACGGAGGCCTTGCCGATGTCGTAGTAGTAGTTCGTTACATGCCTCTTCATTGATGAGCTTGACAACCACGCTGCTGAACGTCAGGTTCGATTTTTACCTCGTCCAGTAAATAACGTTCTATGTCGTAAGTCTTCGATTGAGCATATTCGTTAAGAAAACTAATTTACAGTGTCGATTTTCGGAACAAAAAGGCCATGGTTCGTCCTATGTATGACCGTGGCACACCGCTACACATTCAACGTAAACACATGTGCGCCAGGGACGTGAACACCGTCCGAACCGTTGCGCCGCCAGAAGCTGACTGACAAACACGCTTCCCATCTGACCCAAAAATTCCAGCCTGTTACAAACAACTAGCTTACCGTCACCTTCCCTTGAACCCCTCACACGCCATTTCAGATTCACGCAAAAGATTGGGCTTGGTGTGCATCCGCAGTAAAGGACTGGATCGCTGGCACGCGCTTCTCTCTCTGTGTGTGTGTGTGTGTGTGTGTGTGTGTGTGTGTGTGTGTTCTTTCGGACATGTTCAAAGTTGTGATGAGTGCAACTTCTACCTCGACGTCAGCGATGATCATCGATTTCTACGCACAATCGACCAAGGGAGCGGCAGATAACGGCGTGTGTTACGTTGTAATAATATACAGAGGTCTGCGGGTGCAGCTTAGAGACTGACCACGAAAATTTGAAATAAATAGTGTCTTCGTTTTAATATTGTGATGCTGGCCCTCCTATAACCGTAAAAGACGTACACGTAATTAGTTTTTATTAGGCTTTCGGTAGACAGCTTGTATGAATAGAATCATCATTGGCCTTTAAAACCTCGGGCTCACTGGCGTCAGATTCTGCGGCCCCTTGTCAAGCGCGTGACAATTCCGTTGGCAAAACTACTAAAACTTTTAAAAAATGATTAACGGAAAGGGCGGTTTGAAATGAGATCGTTTGGTGAAAAGTCCATTTCTTCCGTAAATCATTTCACCCAAACCATGACTAACGAAACGTCAAAGATGATTTATTAATATCGAGATCACCCTAAGAATGTACCTGTCATATGTTACCACAATCAGTACTGGGAAAAGATCATTTTCAGAACTGGAGCCGGCCGGAGTGGCCGAGCGGTTCTAGGCGCTACAGTCTGGAACCGCGATACCGCTACGGTCGCAGGTTCGAATCCTGCCTTGGGCATGAATGTGTGTGTTGTCCTTAGGTTAGTTAGGTTTAAGTAGTTCTAAGTTCTAGGGCACTGATGACCTCAGATGGTAAGTCCCACAGTGCTCAGAGCCATTTGAACCATCAGAACTGGAATTGATCAATAACAGGCATCGAATCTCCATGTTAGAAGACAGATACACCATATTATCTTCGGTCAGTATTAAAAAAGATACTGGAAGACAGCTATCTTGTGAAAATACTACTCGGCCCAGTCACATTAATGTGACCACCACATACGTTCGACCTCAACGTGCAATAAGCACTCAGCGACGGCAGATGGCAGCACTAGCAGTGGAGGGTATAGAAAGCATGTCAGGGGGATGCGGAAACAGTGCAGTCGTTGTCGTAAGGCGAAGACGAAGCGATTTATTTGACGTTCAAAAGGGTATGATCATTGGCTTACGGACCACGGTTGGAAGAATTAAAGAAACGACTAAGTTTGTAAACTGTTTGCATGCGGTTAAAGTACACCGGCTATCCAAAACGGGCGCCGAAGTAACTGTGGTGCATCACGCGCCATAGATGACACACGTGAAAGACGGCAGCGGAGATGTGTACGGGCCAGTAGACGTGCAACTATTGAGCAACTGATCGCCCAGATCAACCATGGGGCCATCAACAGTTTCTCCTCAACGATCGTTTAGTGAACGCTGCTGTGTACAGGCATCCGCAGCAAGCGCCTGGTTCATGCACCATCCTGACTACTAAGATTTGCACCCCAATAGCGCAACGGGACGTCCACTGTATGGCGACAGGTGGCCTTTTCAGATAAATTAAGTTTTATGCTCCATCGGACAGATGGCCGTTGGCGTGTAGGGCTACACACCAATCGTTGGAAGAGTCCAGATTGGAGGAGGGAGCGTTTTGATCTAGGGAACACTTCCTTGGTATTCCCTGGGTTATCTCGTCATTCTAGGACGAACAGTGCATCAACACAAATACGCATCTGTCCTTGTGGACCACATCCACTCCTACATGCAGCTCTTTTTTTCTCAGCACGATGAAATCTACTAGTAGGACAGTGCACACAGTGTAGGTGCATGGTTCGAAGACCACCAGGTTGAGTTTACCGTACTCTACTGGCCACCAGACTCCCTTGATTTCAACCTAGTCGAGAATCTGTTGGACCACCTCCATCGGGCTGTTCGCGCCGTGGAACCTCGACCGGGAAACCGAGCGCAGCTGGTCAACGGCATTGGAGACGGCATGGCTCAGCAGCCTTGTCCGAACCCTCCAGAACGTCGCTAACTCTCTTCCTGCACGTCTCGCTGCAAAATTTGGCAGGTGGTCACGTTAATGCGACTGGACAGTGTATAAGTAGCTTCATTAGAATGAAGTGTAGACGAGAATCACTTATGCTGAAAGAATTTTTTTAAACTTCCATTTTAAGGCTGTTTATTTGGGGAAAGCATTGTATTTGAGTTAAGTAAATGTAAAATATATACTGTTGGTACATTACATTTCTTATCTTGTATTTGCCAAACACACACAAACTATTCGATTATAGTAACAATAAGTTATTTTTAAAACTGAAATACTAATTTTAGCATGGACATGAATATCAATCATCTGTTCTTTTTATTAAAAATATGTGTTGAACACCTTAATTATTTCAATTCCTTTCTTGTTTTTAATCCTATTAACATAGTAAATCCTAACTTCTATTGTAAAATTTTATAATATTAAATATTAAACCTTAACTCTGACTTAACAGGCTTTTAATACGAAAATGCTACTTTTGAGTGTCAGATATCACATTTCTCCTCGTAGAGCCGGCAACACGGGTTTAGCCTGTGGATCTGCAGATTCTGATTACGGCCCTAAGTATACAGACTGTGCAGACTCATGGCTCACAATTACTGTATACCACTAGTGTTTCCTTGACACGCAATTGCCGCGCGGAGGGGCCGCGCGGTTAGAGGCGCCATGTCGCGGATTGCGCAGCCTTTCCCGCCGGAGGTTCGAGTCCTCCCACGGGCATGGGTGTGTGTGTTGTTCTTAGCTTAAGTTAGTTAGTTTAAGTAGTGTGTAAGTCTAGGGACCGATGACCTCAGCAGTTTGGTTCAAAATGGTTCAAATGGCTCTAAGCACTATGGGACTTAACATCTGAGGTCATCAGTCCCCTAGAACTTAGAACTACTTAAACCTAACTAACCTAATGACATCACACACATCCATGCCCGTGGCAGGATTTGAACCTACGACCGTAGCAGTCGCGCGGTTCCGGACTGAAGCGCCTAGAACCGTAGGAATTCGCACAAATTTAAAAACTTTTTTTGGCACAAAATTCAACGTGACACGTCCAGGACATCATCCAGCCCAGCCTTTGCTACCGCGATTTACAGATGTTCTTTTCCAGCAGGGCAGCGGCTTTGCACATTCTTCTCGCGTTCCCAGCGTGTGCTCCAGGACTGTCATCATTTTCAAATCTCCAGACCGTTTTTCCATATTGCATCTGTGAGACGTGATTGAACGGTATTTGGTCCGACATACATTATCCCTTAATCACGACAATTCCTACTTGTGCTCCGTCCCGAATGATTCCGTAGCGTTGACGTGACTTTAACGCTTAATCTTGTTTTCTAACTTTTGGTATCTCTCGCAATATGCAATGCTTTTCTAGAATGTGCTGTACAAAGACAACTTATCATGCCAGCGCCGAAACCCAGAGATGCACTCAATCACCAAAACAAAGCATGGTGCATATCGTATTTACTGAAATAACGGACGAAAAATGTACGTATAAAGAAAATCAGAGTTTCTAAACAGACTATGCTTCATCATGGGTCGCTGCCAGCTTTACTAGCTACATTTCCTGTTTAGTAGCTCTTCACTTGAAACTCAAAGAATGTTTGCTTAGCTGCTCTTCACTTGAAAAACGCAAAGAATGATTCAGTTATCATTACTGCTACGTTATTGAATGTTATCAGACACGATCCTTCATATCTCTGACAGTCTCTCTGTCTCTCTCTCTCTCTCTCTCTCTCTCTCTGCCTGTCTCAAAGTAGTATCGTATGAATTTCTAGGTAAAACTTTCTTCCATTGGAGTTTTACGCCATTCATAAATTTTCATCTTGGGATCGCATGTAACATGCTAGCAGACACGTTTACAGGTTTTGTCTCCAATTGATAGAGTGTCGTGTCTCAGCAGTTCCATATTAACAAAATGACCAAATTTCTTCTTTCGGTTTTGTAACTTTTCAGCATTGTAGAGTACTGTTCTGGCAGGGTTCGTACTCACAGCATCTAATTAGCGTTGCGTGAGAAGTTTTGAACCTGGATTTCCCTCACACACAATGTACCCGCGTTTCTCTCTTGTTCTCTTGTAAGTAAGGGTCGGTGCAGCTTGTTGAGAGCTTGTTCTCTCTGCCGAAGTTGTCCAACGTCCGTCCTGCGAAAGCACGAGTACGTAGTACCGGCACAGCCTTGTTTCGCTGGCACGTTTCACATATTGCCTTTAATTTTAACAGGGCAGCCGTAACAGCTGCAGTGCGTTGCCACTGCCTGCTTCGCTCACCTGGTATTCCGTTTCCAACAAAATCTGCACGCACTCTGCTACAAGGTATTGCTAGGCATATTGACGCCAAAAACGAACTGTAATTTTCCATGAAATTTAACTTCGGTGACATAGTTGATGCTGTGAAGTCAACTACAATTCAAAGCGAAGGGCTGTTAATGATCATTTTTGTTGCAGACCAGAGTTTCTTTGTTTCAAGTTTGGAGCTGATAAACTCCAAACAAGTAAACTTCGGTCTGCAAAAAAAATCAAGATTCTACACTTAACGTTGCACAGCTACGTCCTATACTTTTCGTTCTTCTCTTTTTACGAGATTTGGCGCCTTTAATGAGATGTTTCGGCTTCCTGTTTCATACATGAGCAGATTGCTGATTGGTATTTTGGAAGTATTCACCGCCAAATTTGTGCTGTTCTCAGTGTCTTACATCAATTTAAGATTTACCAAACTCACTTTCAGAGTATTGCCCTTCAAGGAAACCTCCATATTCGGCGATTGAGCTGAATGAGATATCCTCTGATACCGTAAGATTAAACAAAATTTCTTTGGACGTGAAGCGTCTTTACTGAGTTCGAGGGGAGTTGAGATTGCGAGAGATCACGAAGATTCAGAATATAAAATATGTAAGACAGTTGAACTGTTGATACTTGTCGTGACTACAGATACGTGACATACTAATTTGAGCAAAGTCAAATGGTTCAAATGGCTCTGAGCACTATGGAACTTAGCTGCTGAGGTCATCAGTCCCCTAGAACTCAGAACTACTTAAACCTAACTAACCTAAGAACATCACACACATCCATGCCCGAGGCAGGATTGGAACCTGCGGCCGTAGCTGTCGCGCGGTTCCAGACTGTAGCGCCTAGAACCGCTCGGCCACAATGGCCGGCTTATGAACAAATGAAATGGCGTCTGGGAGAAGGAGCAAATGAAGAATCCGTTCACATTAGTATGGATACATGCTAGCATCCAGACTGACCAACGTTTTCTGTCCTGAGAGCAGTCAGACGAAGTACATGTGGGTGACCTTGTTGCTCATTCTACGGGTTTATGCAGTTACGTCGTCTGCAGTGATTGAGACAGCTACTGAAGCGGACAGGATCGAGAATTCGCACAGCGAACATTTCGATCCAGACGGTACCGTTGATATTGAATAGGGCTTAAGATCCAATGATCCTGGAGGCACGGAAACGTTTTGCGGTCCCGATAGAGTTGGTCTGACGATTTTTTACAAAAAAACCATACGGGTCAATATGATCCACAACACTATAATCCTGACCAAATTTATTACGCGTGGCCATCTCGTTAATTAACAGTATTAGGACACGCCGCCAAAACCAGTTCTCAGACCGCAAGCTGCCACTCCGCCACGTATTTTCGCAGTAGTGGATGCAGTATTTGTTTTCCATTGTTCCACACCACACTGTTCTCTGAAGGGAAAAAAGTGAATCACCGTAAATTATGTCAATTGTCAGTGAGAAGCAGGTCCAGTTTCCATACTATCGAATAATGACAAGAATTCTCCGTTAAAGCACTGTCGTTAGCAAGGCTGCAGATATTATCCCTCGACTCCGTTTTACTACAGCAGTTTGCAGTACAGAGGCACACGAACAGTTCACAATATTCGTCATTTCAGAAATACTTGGCCCTTAATCCTAAATCCAACGATCGTTCCTTTTCGCAGTTCCAATAAATCGTTCATTTTACTCATGACAGCACTGCGCGAATTTCCAATTCCCCATAGAAGAGCGCTCCGGTAGCGACTTCTACCACTGTTCGCCAATTGAGTTACAATTAATCATACAGCGCAGATTAAAAAGGGAAAATATGTACATCGGAGTTCCAATAATACAATTTTATTCTATTATTGACTGTGATTTTTGTTTTGTTTTGTTTCCCAACCTTTTATACACGTATATTGTGTGAATATTCTGTCTTCGGAATAACATTGACGTACAGAATATCAAAATACAGACATGCCAAGTACGATCGGCGTAATATTTGTACAAACATGTTTCAGATACACAATTAAATATCTCGGAAACTAAAACAACGTTCTGGGTGGAAAGTTAATGCTAGTGAAGGGGGCATCTGTCTGTACTACAAATGGCCACTATCTACCCAACCCTCCTTCGTGGGGGGTTCAACTTCGTATTTTCAAACGGGAGTCCCCTTTCTTATTGTATATTCGGACACTACGCGAAAAATACGGTTTACGCAAACCATTGTTTTCCGTTCGTGACAGATGGTGCTGTAATCGGCAAGTAGCAAGTGTGCCTGTTTTTGCAATTAAGAAACGGCCCTTTCGATTCTACATTTCATTTGCGATGTTAACATTATCATTTGTGTTCTAACGTTTATTATTTATGTTCTAAATTTACTTCAGTGTTGCAAATTTGATTGCACGGTACAATATCTTTAGCCATTGCAATGTCTAGTAAGAAACTACGTTTGTTGTGATCCGGAAACAAAGACGTGGAGGTAATAGTTTTCTGTTCCCATTGGCATGCTTGATATCGCCGACTCCCTCTGCCTCTAAACATGGGGTTTCTTGATGTCGCTGAGTGCCCTTGCCTCTTACCAGTGGGGTGCTTGATTTCGGTGAGTGTCCATAGAAGATGCGCCTGTCACTATCACTTCATCGACATTTTACCTTATTACGATGGTTGTGGTTTTGCATTCCCCCGGTAGCCGCGTAGCGACCAGATGGAAACACACATTGAAATAAATCACCCTGGTGGCGGGGTTCGATGGCGGCCACCGAATTAAAGCATCCCAATGGTTTGAGGATTTACCGCACTCAATCCCGTAGGAAACAGAAAACTACGTTACCATATAAGTAGCTTGTTTGCCAGAAATATCAATGTTTAGCCATATTATTTGTACTGTTCAATCACATTTACAACACTCAAGTAACATTTGAAAATCAATATCAACCGTTAGAATACAAAAGGTTTACATTTATAGCTTAAACGAGATGTAGAATCAAATTTGTAGATTCTTAATTGCAAAGACAGGCACAGCTGATACTGTCGATTACAGCGCTATCTACAACGGATGGGAAACAATGGTGTGAGTAAACCGTACGTACTTTTTGGCGTAGAATCGGAATATGCAATAAAATGGGGGGTTCACATTTCGAAACACGTAGTTAACACAGGAAGGAGGTGGACAGTTGTAGCACAGACAGGTGTTCCCTTTACTAATATCACCTTTTCACCTAGAACATTTTTTCGTACTGTGTATAGTTGTCGGAAGTTAAAACAAACACTGGGTACAAAAGAAGCAAGAGGTAAGCGGCCGTGACGATTTGTCGATTAATTCGCAAAAACATTATGAAAATTTGGTGTAATCACGTTAGCATACAATTATTTATTGCTGAAATAAAATATTCAGCAGAACGATTTATCATGACATTTCATACAATGTTTCCTCTTTAATTAGCCTTCCCCCCACATCAATCAAATCTGTTCTAAATTTGTCAGAAGTTGTAGCAACTGAAGATTGTTTGAGGCCTTCAAAGTATAGGCAACATTATAAGTTTGTACTGGCTGTATTGGTGTATCCAAAGGCTGTCAAATAAAATAAAAAAGAAAAAAAAACTTCCTTAAATCCGAGCAGGTCTATACGTTTATGACAGGGGGGAGTGGTTCAGTCGAGGGAAGAAAAAATGCAGGGGCCAACTAGATGCTCGCAGAACCTTACCGTGAGATAATTAGACGAACCCTGATAGGAAACTCAGAAATCCAAAATTCGAGAGTCTGTACACAGTGTAGTTTAAATATCTCATTGACGTATACGGTCGTAACTGAATTTGCAGTCTATCATAACTGCAAGGAATAAATTGAATAAAAGTCTCTTTCTTTTTCAGAGAAGATAAAACAGGAGCACGCGGTATTAGCAGAAGTCTTGCTTGGTGCCCCGCAATGCTAAAGATGTAGCAGGCGGAGTAGTTACCCCTGTTGGTGGCTGTTGCAAGGGCGTGTTCCCGTCTCTTGTTTCGTTTCTTTTCTGGCAGCGGGGCTGAGACTGAGAGATACGGGGCGTATGTTTAAGCCCGGCCCACCTGTGTCAGCAGTTCTGTAGAGCCGTCACGTATTTTAAGTTTATGCGGCGATGTAGACTTGGGCGCAGCGCGGCTCGGGTCGAGCAGCGGTAATAAAAAATAGCAGCACTGCGAGCTGCACGCGGAACCTTCTACTTCCCTACGTAGACGTATCAACGCACTGAACAAAAGAGTCGCTCACTTGATCGTTATTTCTTGGACGTGTCGTGAAAACTATCTCTGTTTCTTTGCTGTTTATCGCTGAAAAATGAATTTTGCCTTTACCGTAGTTCATTTATCTCGTACAAAGAGTGGGAGCAGCAGTGTGGAGATCGCACGGATTCCGAAAACAGAGTTAATAATACGCTTTGTAAGCTATGTAATTTATTAAATATTTTATTTACTGAGTACAAGATACACCATCCATTTTGTTAAGCTGCTCAGGCTTTTTAATTTAGCATATGTAATAAGCTCCTCATTAAAATTGTCGCCAACTGCACAGAAAAACAACGGGTTTTAATTAGGCAAAGGAATAAGAAGGCTGTGAGGATACAGTAGTCACTTCCTCGTGTGAAATAATACGGTTACTATTGAAAATTAAACTTGAAATAGTTTAATCTGACAGTTAATATACCGTAGCAGTGCTAAACAATGCAAACAGCGAACCCCTGAAATCTGTCAGCGAGTGCAGCGAGCAATTCGCGATTGGCCACGGAGTAAGGTAGAAACTAGTTGCCTGCATTGCTTATCTTATTGGTAGAAAAATGCTAAATTTTGATCATTTACATTGTACCAGGGTATTATTAGATCAGCAGTAATGCCAACATTTATACATATGTAATGCCTGATCTTTCGGACATGTCCGAAAGGACAGATACCACTTTGATCCTGCAGCCACTATGAATCAAGACACGAAGGAATTAATGACATCAGCTCCCTCTGCGCATTGATATAAGTCATTGTGCAAGTTGAAAATTTGTGCCTAACCAGGATTCGAACCCGGGTTTCTTCCTTATTTTTTTTCTTTATCATTTGCAATTGCAATGATAGTGCTGTGAAATTTTTAAGGTATGTGGAAAGTAGTGTCAGAAGATGAGAAATGCTAACAAAGCGTTGCATTTTACTGATTTAAAGAACCATCTGAAAATATTGCCAGCTCAGTATAGTCACTTGAAACTGGAACTTCAGAGAAAAGCTTACGTACATTGCTTTAGTCGTGTCCTAAATTTACAGTATTGTGATGAATACCCAACTTTTCGCATTAAGGAAAAAATTAGGTTTGCGTTTTACTGATTTAAAGAACCATCTGAAAATATTGCCAGCTCAGTATAGTCACTTGAAACTGGAACTTCAGAGAAAAGCTTACGTACATTGCTTTAGTCGTGTCCTAAATTTACAGTACTGTGATGAATACCCAACTTTTCGCATTAAGGAAAAAATTAGGTTTGCGTTTTACTGATTTAAAGAACCATCTGCAAATATTGCCAGCTCAGTATAGTCACTTGAAACTGGAACTTCAGAAAAAAAGCTTACGTACATTGCTTTAGTCGTGTCCTAAATTTACAGTATTGTTATGAATACCCAACTTTTCGCATTAAGGAAAAAAATAGGTTTGCATTAGGTTCGAACACAGCCCCTATAATACTGTGCAGCAGCAGTTAACCGACTTTAAAAAAATACTAAGTCCCTCAGATTCCTGAATATACCTAAGCCTACAAAAAAGGAGAAACTAATACCATCGCCACTTTTACCTTAAACTTACGAGGAAGCACCAAAAAAAGCTGCACCACGTCAGACATTGGCCTCTGTCAATGAGACCCCAATAACATCTACCAAACACAGGAAAGGAGGATACAAGGGAGGTATTTTATTTTTTGTATTTATTTTTATTTTTTTTAAATATCTCCGTCACTCTAGCAGGTTCTCGAAAAGACTGGCAATCGCTTTCAACATCAGTAGGGCAAAAACCCCCGTGGTGGCGATGCATCAGTAGATTATCGATGCACGTCTTCTCGCAGATGTGTCGAATTACCGCTGAGAGGATCGAATCTGTAAAATGGTAGAAGGAACTTACGTTAACTGCTCCTGGCGTGGATGATCCAGCTGCGAGGGGGATTGTGGAAAGCACTCCAGAAAGAGTTCGAGAAATTTTGATGGTACTTAGGGTTCTTGACAGCTGCACAATGTCGGTCGTTAAAGTATTACCAGAAATCGAGGGCTCATTTGTCACCACCACCAAACAGGTAATGGACAGTGTATCGGCTAATCTAAACCACTGAGTGAGTCTTCGCCCGAGCAACGTAGTCCGCGTCCGATGATGCTGTCAGGAGTCGTGCGTGCATGCTGTGAGCACCAACATCTGGTGGACCAAACGTCAAAAATCGCTCGCTTCACCGCAGACAAGGCAACGTGCACACCGCACGTGGTATATAACGGCAATACTGCCAGACGTATCCGGTGTAGACGCGACTGGCATACCTGCTTCCATTAACTGTCACTTACTAGGTGGAATGGATATCCGCAAGAGTAGGGGCATGCACTGCCCCCCCACAAGGCCTTCCACGGGACGAGGGGGTGTTTTGCTTTTTCTTTTTTTTTCAATCGCATTCGGCGGAAGCTGTGATTGCCGTAAGGCATACACTATCTTGACCTTCCGTAGACGTGGAGGGAGAAGCGCGGTCCGGATGTAACTATACTCAAGAAAGAAGTACCTCAAGTAGAAAAGGGACGCTGGGACGTCTGTCAGCGGCACTGGGGCAACTATCGAGCTCAGAGTAAGGGCCCTCATCAAGAATCTGGTGAGGCAAATCGGTGTACATTGCCACATCTTGACATTCGTGCTTACACAGAGAGAGCTGTTGCTCGATGTTGGGCATGACAAAGATTGAGGCCTCGTTTGTCCTTTGGGAAGGGTGAGGGATCCATAGCTGACTTCAAATAACATACCTTCACTTACATAGGAACCCAATGCGGCAAAAATTCGTCTGGCCATTGACGGCGGGATGGGTAAAGTCTGGGCCACGTGGGGGATTCGCGACGTGACATAAACGTTAGCATACTGCGTCCGTTGAAGCATGTCCAGAGTTCGGAGTCGATGGCTTATGATCCGCCCCCGTATCCGACATAATAAGTGCCTTCTGTTAAGTGCCACAGATCGCCGCAAGTTGGCTGCAAAATCAGTGCCCAGAATGTAACCATGTCGTACACTCGCAGTGCAGCCCACGACCTACAATCAGCGAGTGAGATTTGCGAATGTTAATGACGCTGCCGGAAGGAGCGTCTTAGGACCCCACCCAATCCGTTGCTACTTGAACATCGTTGCCGTTGCGCAGGAGACGGACCCGGTCCTCCGCCTAAGTCTTGCAACAAAATGTGTGGCCTGTAAGAGTCGTTCCGATGAGGCACTTGTGGAGGCTGCAAAGTAACGGTTCCATGGCGAGAGCGTGCAGGATCGCGGGAAGAGGGCATCCTCGCCGTATTAGTGTTTGTACCAGAATGGGCGGCGGCTGTACAGGATATGAGATGTCGTGCCTCGGAGCAGACGCATTGCTATCTCTACGAGGCTGTCTGGAAGTCCTACATTCCACATTACCGCTACCAACCATAAGTGACCAACCCTATCGAAGGCCTGCCTGAAGTCAAGGGAGGCCAAGACCCCCATCATGCGCCGTATCCATGCAAGCACGGTCATGAGCAGTATCGACATAACGTAGTCTGAAAGTTGTGATCTCCTCCCAAAGACACCTGGTCGTGGGAGACAACGAAGCGAGCGATTCTTCAGAGGTGTGCTACAAGAATCTGGTTAAAAATCTTCTTGTCAGAGTTTAGGAGCGAAGGGGGACAATAGTCACTGATGCAGATTCCACCATTGGTTTACGGACAGAAACGAACAACCCTTCGAAGTAGAAAGACGCCAGGAAGCTGAACCACAGGGGACATCAGGACATAGCATATGTCCGTCCAGGCTGGCGTCAGTAACAACTGGTGGTAGGTCCTGTAGAACTCTTAACGAGAGGCCGTTTGGGCCTGCTGACAAGTGAGGCGCGCCAGCCATTATAATTGCAGTGACGTCCTCCTCCATCACGCTTGTCATCAAGTAATTCCATTTGCGTGTCCCGCAGTAGCATGTCATATACACGGCGAGAGATCAACTCAACCGCGTCCACGGGATGATGATGGTCCACGAACAGTTGGCAGTAGTGAGCATGGACAGCAGGTCTGATCTCACGTTGTGTAGTAACACAACGACCACCAGGCAAGGCTACAGCATGGATCAGCACCTGTCGCTGTCGCCGTCGTTCAGCGATGATGTAGTACATCGATGGCCCTTCGTGGCCCATTCTATCTATGCGGCATACACAAACAATCGTCCTTACGAGGTTCCGCCGGATGAGTGCTGTGATATTTGCCTTCACACTGTTCATTGCTTGCTGACAGGCAGACAAGTGCGGCATTGCTGAACGACAACTCAAAATGCTGCATTATAAGTCTAGTGAGTGCTCCCTCCGGGAGGTGGCCTCTGTGCTGTGCCGTAAGAGCAGGCTTGGCACATAGCAGTTACTAAGACAATGCTGTCAGGTAAGCCCTACGCTGCTGGGTGCAAGACGTCCACGTTGCCTCCAGGAGCTGTCGGCATTCAGGCGAATGTAGGACTGACATGGTCAATTTACAGGGACTTCGCCCACTACATACCACCTGGCAGCGCAGGGTGACAGGGCATATATGGGCCGTATGGTCGGAAAAGCCAACGGACCATATTTCAGCAGCCCGTGTACCGAAACACAGGAGTGCGAGAAATAGACATGCCCTATGCAGCTGGAGGATGGTATAGTGCGTGAAACCCTCTCTATCGCCATGCGCATGCTCCCACGTGTCCACGAGTTATAGGTTGGTTATGATGGTGGAGAGTGCTGTACAAGGGCATAGTGTGGGCCGCGCGGAGTGGCCGCGCGGTTTGAGGCGCTATGTCACGGATTGCGCTGCACCTCCCGCCGGAGATTCGATTCCTCCCTCGGTCATGGGTGTGTGTGTGTGTGTGTTGTTCTTAGCATAAGTTAGTTTAAGTAGTGTGTAAGTCTAGGGACCTTTGACCTCAGCAGTTTGGTCCCTTAGGAATTCACACACATTTGAACATAGTGTGCCATTTGGTCCTTCGCCGCATGGGTAGAGTTAAAATCCCCACCGAAAACAAAGGCGTCCTGATGTCCAATACAGAGCGGCACGTCCGCATCTGCGGTGAAAATGGACAGTTCAAGCGACAACCGGTTCCGGAGGGCGTGTGGATTCTGACCTCATGTAGAGTGAGGGCCATATTACTCGTGTCAGGCAGGAAATCGACGTTTTCAGCAATTAAGCCATCATGGAGAAGGACTGCCATGAAACCGCCAGTGGGAGACGTGAGTGGTGTATCCAAAGGGGCCGACGAAATTCGTGACGTACACCTCCTGGAGGAGAGCTAAGTCTACATCTGCTGTGTCCAGTGTATCATGAAACATCGTCATGTTATGGCGCGCACGGATGTTACTGACATTGAGCGTAACCAGCCGCTACTGTTGGGTCTCCACGCATGCCAGGGGGGGGGGGGCATCTGGTATGGACCAGCTGCACCATCCATCGCAGTATCCATCGGGACACTCCCTTTTATGGCACCAGGTAGCACTGTGTCACCCTCTACCTCATCCGGGGAGGGGTGGGGGGAGAGAAAAGCGTAAGGGTGCTGTGGAGTGTTGTGACTAGGGTTGTGAGAAGGGGTATATGTGAGGACGGATTTCATCGTTGTGGAGCGGTAGTTGATTAAATTTCCGGCAGGAGACGACGTGGATGTAGTGGCGAAGCAAGTTATCTGGATTGGTGACTAGTGAGTGGGCTTTTGGGTTCTGGGGCTGGATTTTGCGATTAGCGTATTGGATATGAAGTTATTCTTGGAAGAGAAAAATATTTGGAACGTGGACGAGGTGGTATAGGATGCGAGTTGGGAAAGGTAAGCCGATGTGGAAGGTGAGGTGTAGTGCATGTCTTACCAGGATTTCAAAGGACTTGCAGAATTTAGGTAAGATGGAGATAATGGTAAGATAGACTTTTCCACCACTCGACCAGGAGATTCAAATGGCGTTGAAAGGTGACATGGGAGAGTTGAAGGGTGTCGTGGGTGGCTAGGTATCCAGTGTCATCAGTATATTTCAGGAGGCAGATGGGGTTGATGATTAGAGAACGTTAGCAGTGTACGAGATGTAAAGGAGGGGTGAACGAGCAGAAGCTTAGGCTTACCTGCAGTGGGCTGAAATAAGCAGAAGCAGGTTTGTTGCTTATGACTTAAGTAGAACAGTGACGAAGGAAGGATACTATAAAGCATATATAGGTAACTGAGAGATTATAATTTTTTGAGTGCCGTGCCCAGTCCAAGGCTACTTGGATATCAAGGGAGATAAATATGGCGCATTTCCTTTTATGTAGTTGATGGGAGGTAATGTGGGTATGTTAAAGAAGTTGATCATCGATGGAATAGTTGGGACAAAAGCCCCCTTTTGTGTCAGATATGGCTTTCAAGGTGCAGATGGATTCGTTGGGTAAGGATGGTTTCAAATTTTTTTGTAGAAAACTGACGTCTGCATCTACACCTATATCTACATACATACCACGCAAGCCACTTTACGATGCGTAGCGGAGAGTATCCTGTACCATTGCTAGTAATTTCGTTTCTGTTCCACTTGCAAATAGACCGAGGGAGAAATGACTATCTATAAGCCTCTGTGAAGTCTATACGTCAATATGTGAGGGTGATTTATCAGGTTGGACGATGTGCTCTGGGTTTCGTCACAGGCTGTGGGAAATTACTTGGGATGGCAGTAGGTAACTGTACCGTGACCAGACGCAGTGCTTCGCTATTAAGCGAATGCTTGCGTGATGTCTTCAGTTGTTACTGGAGTGTTTAGTCCTGTTTGTGGAGTGCTGTGTGACTACTTGAAGTTTGGTGTGAGATGTGAGATAGCAATGCTAGTACGTTCATAAACACTGGGATCGTTCGAATAATCAAAACTGGGACCATGTCCATAAACAGTATCTGCTTAAATTACGAAATATTCGAGTTGTTTTGACTCTATGTATGCAAAATGTTCAAATGTGTGTGAAATCTTATGGGACTTAACTGCTAAGGTCATCAGTCCTAAGCTTACACACTACTTAACCTAATATCCTAAGGACAAACACACACACACATGCCCGAGGGAGGACTCGAACCTCCGCCGGGACCAGCCGCACAGTCCATGACCGCTCGGCTAATCCCGCGCGGCGGATCATGTGGGATGGTATGTGTATCTTTCAGACAGGATGAGATGTGGTTGGTTATTGCGAGGTCGTTAGGAAGTGGTCTGTTGTTATGTTGGATGAGATATGTGTGAGTGGGTTATTTCTGGAGAGCTATGGAATACTTTCCAATACTTTGTAGAGTTTGCAGGTGTTTTGTTCAATTTAGTGCATATCATGTGCCAATCCCGATTTCCGGCGCATATGCGGGAGGAAGGCCAAGGTCGACAGTGATTATGTGTGTCGTAGAATTTCGGTCTCTGTGGGTTAGGAAGTCATGAGAAATGGGGTGATTACGACAGGTGTTGAAGGTAGCAATGGTAAGACCCAAATGTGAGTTTTGGGAGAAATATGGTGGTAATGAGGTGCCCAGTTGGATCATTTAGGAGTGGTTGTGAGGTAGTATTGGCAGTGGTAGTTGGTTCTTGCAATATTTTGGGAGGTGGTCATTATTTTGGAGCCATCGCTGACATCGATATTCGTATGAGGCTGTTCCAAATGGTTCAAATGGCTCTGATCACTATGGGACTTAACATCTGAGGTCATCAGTCGCCTAGAACTTAGAACTAATTAAACCTAATTAACCTAAGGACATCACACACATCCATGCCCGAGGCAGGATTCGAACCTGCGACCGCAGCGGTCGCTCGGCTCCAGACTGTAGCGCCTAGATCCGCACGGCCACTCCGGCCGGCTGAGGTTGTTCCAGATGCTTCTACAGGATGCTTCCTGAGGTAATCCAATGCCTTATTTTATAAGTGTTGTGCGATTCCGAGAATACTTTTACTAAGAAGCGAGGTCCATTAATACTCTAGATACGTAGTGCTTCGTGGAAAGTGATTCGTGGGTTTGACTTCAGTTCACTTACAGCTTCTTCGTCGGCGTAAAGAAGGATAGCCTTTTTTATTACTGCTGTGAACATTTGGGTCGGCGTGAAGGCATTGGTTTTTTTGGCGGAGGGTTCATAAGTGTTGTTACTGTGATGTATATACAAGGCTGCCTCCTGCATATTTCAGCCACCACATTGCCGGGTATGCTTCCGTGTAAGATTAAAAAAGTAGAGCTCATGCAACATATAATATTAAGGAGGCAAACTGTTCATGATTAATTATGTATTGCACGAGACCCATGGTTTTCGTTTTAAATCTTACAAGCATTTTCATAACTATTAAAAATTGACAATCACAAATTTTTAGGTCTATCTGTATGGGATTAGGAATCTGTACGGGGCTAGGAGGAATTATTTTATACTTTTTGGTACAATTTAAAAATGTGAACATTAAAAATGATTTTTATTTAACTAATTATTTCCAATACCGAAAGACTAAGTGACTGCAAAAGTGTTTCGCGTTATGCAGGTATAAACATCTGATTAGTGATTTTCCGTTTTCTAGGCGAGTGTAGCGGATTAATGAGTGTGCACATACTCTGCGACAGGCACATCGTATCAGAACTTTGAGCTATTCGCTAACTGGAGGTTACAAGGTCTAATTGAAGCTAATAAGTTATCCTTGTTTCTGTGAAAACTTGAAGTAGGGGATTTGTGTTTTATTTATTTAATTTTGTTTATTTATTTTTTCCGTTGTAGTCTGTTAGCTATAACTTAAACACTGGCTATATTGATTCTTACACAGTCTCATACACAAATTATGCAATATTCATTATTATTGTGTGTGACCTACGACCTGTTTACTTTGAACTGATTTCCTTTGCCTTTGTGGAGACTACCGGTGGAGGCTGTTAGAAGCCAGCTGTATGTTGCGTATCAGCTGTTAGCGGTGTATCTTTTGCTGTCCAGTGGCCTGATCTCGGAATCATTCTGGAGGAGTGACAAGTTTAGCTGTGTCGGGTGTCGAAGCAAGTCTAGCGACCCTTGTTAACACCAATTTGTAAGTATGGCAGTGTAGTAAATTGATCCGGATCCGCCAATAAACGACACCTAGTTAATCTTCGGACGAATGCGTCGCATAATTTGGCCCGCGCGACACATCGTTACTGAGCGCGTGGATTCCGGCCACGGACAGGCGAGAGACCAAGCGGTACATCACATCAAAGGGGACAAAGAAAGGGACTTTTCCGTCGTAGCGAGTGGCGGCTCGAAGCTAAAATTAGTGAGGGTGCTGCTTCAGAAAAAAATTTAGCCATTGATTTAAAAGTGTGTAAAAGCAGACAAATATGTATAGAAAGAAACATTATTCACAAACTTCATAAAACCATAAAAGAACAAAATCAAACACTTTTTACCTACTTTATCCTAAATTGTTACAGTTCAAGTATAATATATTCATTTGAAATCAAACACGTTCTTCTAATTGTAAACTGCGCAGAAAAGATCAATAATTTCCAGTTTGATCCCTTGATGACAACAGATGGAATTTTTCTCTATTGGAAGCACTTCAAGGAAATTTAGTCTTGCCGAATCGATGGTTCTTTTCAGTGTTGAGAAGCAGCATTCTGCTTCTGATGCAGTCTTAGGAACTGTCAACCTCTTTTTATCAGTTTCGTAATTTGACTAAGGACACCTTCGAGATCATTTTTCAAGACAAATTTGAGCAGTTCGATTAATCGGCAATATTCGTGAATATCAGATCTACAATAGAACATTTTTAGTTCAGTTTCAAGCTTTTCTTTGCCAGTCACTGGATATGTTTCAGTGGTCAGTACTATTTTTCTGTAGCATGTTTGTTCTTAAAACTAGTGAAGCATTCCTTGTTGAACAATTTAGCTGGTAGTAAGCGTTTAGTGGGAGAATATCTGTCCATCACATAAACACAAATACAGTCACCTGCCATGAGTGTCTTTGAAGGTAGAACATAGTACGTTGAATTTTATAATCAAAGATAGCAGTTTTGAAATTTGATATACATTCATCAACATTAAACATATTAATTTCTCGGGATTGCATTTGGTACTAATTTATATCGACAAGAGGCATAATCTGATAAAGGAGCCCCACCCTAAACTTGAAATTATCATCATTCAGGTATTTCAAAATTCCTACTGTTTCTTCAGTGGCATGATCTGCATTTGATGTTAACTAAATTTCACTAAGCCAGTTTTTTAAAGGTTGGGAATTTTCATGAACTCTCTTTATAGTGGTATGTCGAATTTCCACCTAGCAGAGAAGGAATGTGGAATATTGACGTCCATATGCTTCTTGAGAGTGGACACACGTTGCAGAGATCTTGGGAAGTGTGTTGGAATAGACAAATTGTTAGAGAAAATACTCTTTCATTACGAGTAATACTTGCTGCATTCTCATTATTAATTAAGTTTATCTGCACAACACTGAATGAAAAGTGCGTTACTATAAACAGTTTTTATTTCTGACTGATCTTCTTTTTTGCCTTTATCACTTCTGCACCATCAAATGTCTGTGCTGCCAGTTTTTGTCCATTTCATTGAAGGACTATGCCCAAGTGGTCTAAAATAAGTTTTGATATGCCACCTACAATTTGGTGTTCTGGAATAAAGAATTCCCAAAACGGTAAAACACTTCTCCATCCAGCACGTACTGTGTTTGAGTGTGTTCCAGAACATCTGTTGTGTCAACATCCAAAGGAAGCTTTCGTAATTTCCGTCCTTATCTCCTCATGGTTTATTGTAGCAGGCAGTCAAATCTCTTATTCTGAATGGCCTTTAGAAACACCTTGGAAGACTGCCCTGATTTCTAAGAGAGTCTTCAAATCTTATTCTAATATAGATGCAAAGTTTACTAATCCTCTAAATACTCCTGGGTTTACTGGATCGTCTTTTCCATCATGTTCACGTAAGGGTGTCTCAAAGTTTCCACGAAAGAAAATGCAATCTTAAGTCTGGGCAAAATATTACGGTTCTTTTTAACCTTTATATTATGCTCATTGATTGACTGTCTGTGTACCACATTGTGTCCCCCCTTAATACTTATAGTTCGTAAAAGTGACAGTGAAACTATATTATCAGCGTTCTTTTATGACTTGGCATGCGTTTTAGCTTTTTCTTTCATTTTATGTATATTTCTAAAACCGTCTTTTGTCCATGTGACACCAGCTCCAAATAGCAAACACGGAAAGCAAAACAGTGCATTTTTAACTTCATAGCCGCAAAGCCAACTTTTCTGTTGATAGCATTCAGATTTCAAATGGCTCTGAGCACTATGGGACTTTATCTAAGGTCATCAGTCCCCTAGAACTTAGAACTACTTAAACCTAACTTACCTAAGGACATCACATCCATTCCCGACGTAGGATTCGAACCTGCGACCGTAGCAGTCGCACGGTTCCGGACTGAAGCGCCTAGAACCTCTCGACCACCGCGGCCGGCTCATTCGGATTTCGAGTTACGAATTCGTTTCTTGTTGGCGCTTATGCATGGCTGAGATATTGCAATATCAGGTGCTCAATGACCTATTTTCTTACCGATAACTTTCTCATTGAGAGGCAGCTATGAAAACTTAAGTGGCTGAAGTTCACTTAAAGTCACAGGACTTATTTTTTGGGGATGCAAAGCCACGGCTAAATAAAAGAACCAAAAATGTGAATCAGTCAGTGAGCTGGAAACATGATAATAATGGTACACTCTATCAAATTCAAGAATACAGTACACGTTTTTAAGCACAACACACACGGAGCAAAAAAAAAAAAAAAAAAAAAAAAACTACCTTCCATAGCACAACAGGGTCGGGACTGCGTGAGTGACATTGCGCTCTCTCTCTCCTCATTGCAGTCTCGCGTGCGGCTTCCTATGTGCGCATGCGCACAAGAGCTAAACACAACGCCGCTGGAACTGTGACGTGCGTGCACAGTTTGATATAACGATATTTGTGCCTTTTTCAAAAACTTAGGGTTGGCGACTGACATCAAGCTGAAGGATTACACTAATTATAAAAAATTAAAGAATAATGAATCATTGCTTTAAATGTTATCCATAACATCAATTGCAAATAGGCGGTGCTGCAGTTTCACAAGTCTATACCTGAGCCGACTATGGTCGTAGCTCAGAAATATGGTGCGTCATTGACTGTAGACTTGAAGGAACGACTTCACCAGGACTTGAAATTTTATTGGGTAGACCTAAATTAAGATACATAGACGCTGTTGCTTGCGACTGTATGGATCGAGGAGATGCCGGCACGGTAGCTCAGCGTGTTCGGTCAGAGATTCAAATGGTTCAAATGGCTCTGAGCACTATGGGACTTAACTTCTGAGGTCATCAGTCCCCTTGAACATAGAACTACTTAAACCTAACTAACCTAAGGACATCACACACATCCATGCCCGAGGCAGGATTCGAGCCTGCGACCGTAGCGGTCGCGCGGTTCCAGACTGTAGTGCCTAGAACCGCTCGGCCACTCCGGCCGGCATTCTGTAAGAGGGCTGGTTGGCCTCTGTAATAATAAAAAAAAAATGAGTGGAAGGATCGCGTTCGGCAAAAACTGCGAATTGAGACTTTGGTTTTTCATTGATTGTGTAGATTACTAACGCGAATTCCGAATTGGCGTTTTTGCAGGGCCATTACCTTTACGTTCGCACTTACTCTTCCGACCAAGTTTTCCGTCTCTGGTGATCTAGCAGTCAACGCAAGGTTAAATTCTAACCTTCTTCCTTCTGTCGTATAAGTATCCCTGCTACTGAAGTTAACTCTTCTTCAATTTCACTTGGATCTATCATTTTGATGTGTGCCACTAAATGCTGTCTGTACATGAGTGTTAACGAGGAAAATTCTATTGCAGTTGCATTTGACAGATTGCTGGACTGTAGGAATTTAAGACAACTTTATTACTTGACAAAATCTCGTAGGTAGCCATACACCGATGCTGGTGCTCCCTAATACCCACTATCATTATAGAGTATTCCCACTATACACATAATTTCTAGTATTAATTTCTGTGAAAATACGAGGATAACATAGAGTAAGTCTTCAGTAAACCATGGGGTAGGCTTCGGTTCACTAAGTAAATACAGAGCAACAGAATGTGTGTCAAACGCTTTTACGACCTATGCTAGAATGTTTCTACAGTGTATGACTAACCGGAAGTACTGGACATGCAAAAAAGTAGGACATCATGCCTATCCACAGGTTGTCATTCCTGTGTAGAAAAAGGAACCAGAAGCCAAATACATGCTGATGAGGCAAAACATTATGACCAACTGCTTAATAGCTTCTTTATCCATCTTCGGAACGATATGCGTCACTGATTCTGCGTATCAGGGATCCGACAGAGTCGCTTATCTCAATGTATTTCCCCAACTGCAGCCCATATCTTCGCTAGGGTGATACCCCGTCCGTGTCTGCTCCGCTTATATACTTTTGCTACCGAATCACGTGTCCACAACGCACCAGGTGGCATCCAAAGTCGCGGTGGGCAGTGGTCATAATGAAACTTTCCTGGCAGATTAAAACTGTGTGCCTTTCGTGGGCAAGTGTTCTACCGTCTGAGCTACCCAAGCACTACTCAGGCCCCGTCCCCACAGCTTCACTTCTGCCAGTACCTCGTCCCCTACCTTCCAAACTTTACAGAAGCTCTCCTGCTAACCTTGCAGAAGTAGCACTCCTGAAAGAAAGGATATTGCGGGGACATGGCTTAGCCACAGCCTGGCGGATGTTTCCAGAACGAGATTTTCACTTTGCAGTGTAGTGTGCGCTGTTATGAAACTGTCCTGGCAGATTAAAACTGTGTGCCGGACCGAGACTCGAACCCGGGGCCTTTGCCTTTCGTGGACAAGTGCTCTACCGTCTAAGCTACCCAAACACCACTCACGCCCCGTCCCCACAGCTTCACTTCTGCCAGTACCTCATCCCCTGCCTTCCAAACTTTACAGAAGCTCTCCTGCTAATCTTGCAGAACTAGCACTCCTGTAGAATATCGCCGACGTACTGGTGTGCTGTAAGTGTGAGCGGATGACAACCAAAGTGGTCCTGTTATTAGAAAAAATTACACCACAGACCATCAGTCCTGGTTGTTGGACCTTATGGCGTGCGACAGTCAGTTTGATATCCCACCGCAGTCAGTGGCAGCTGCAGACACGTTTTTGGCCTGGAATCTTATTGACTGGAGTATAATTGTCATCAGTGATGAGTCCCACTTCAAACTCAGCCCCCATTCCCTTAGTAGATGTGTTTGGAAACGCCCTGGACACCGATGGGGTACCAACCGAACTGTCGCCTGCCATATAGTGCGACTCCTTCGGTTGTCATCCGCGGTACCCTTACAGCACAGCGGTACGTCGACGATATTCTACGCCTTTCGTGGCAAGCCATCCTGGGATACATTTCAACAATATGATCCCCGCCCACACACGGTGAGTGTTTTTACTGCTTGTCTTCGTGCTTCCTAAACCCTACCTTGGCCAGTGAGGTCACTGAATCTCTCGCCAGTTGAGAAGGTTTGGAGCATAATTGGTAGGGTCCTTCAACTAGCTCGGAATTTTGACGATATAACGGACCAGCTGGATAGAATTTGGCACAATATCCCTCAGAAGGACATCTGACAACTCTATCAGTCTATTAACAGCGCTCACTGCTTGATCTGACAATTATTCAAAACTTGGAGGAATTAATTATAAAATAAATGGAATCAAACCAATTTTCTCCGGAAATTAGAGACCACCGTAGGCTTGCGCACTCAGAGGACTGTCAGCTCGTGGGAGGGGAGTAATTACCTGAACCCCGAATTCATTAATCCTGATATCTAACAAGATGGCGAAAATTAACAAATG
This sequence comes from Schistocerca cancellata, assembly GCF_023864275.1. Lineage (NCBI taxonomy): Eukaryota > Metazoa > Arthropoda > Insecta > Orthoptera > Acrididae > Schistocerca > Schistocerca cancellata. Next base: position 609,575,075 of record NC_064629.1, read on the forward strand.
TTGGCCGAACCAGTAGTTTGAAATTTATGCCACGGCTACTTGGCGGCGGTGGGCCACTAGGCCTTCCCTCCATCTCAAAATTGCCCCCACTCCAGTTCCCCAAACCTACCAGCTTTGAGGCCTGGCTTCGCTGGCAGGAATAAATCGTAACTGCAACCCTGGTTAGGTTAGCCCGGGGCTCATGTTTCTGCTGGCGGACGCATGCTGCATTGTGGTGTCCGCGTTAACAGAAGTGACGAAAAGGGTGCTCGCGAGCCTAGTCAGCCATACACTGCGCGGCTCGTGTTACTGCAGCCTTGACCAGTAATATAGTCGCTCGTATTGCGGTTGTGAGTTCATAGTTATGCAACCGTTAGCATTCCGATCGGTAGGCGTGATAAAGTTAAGCATGCTTTAGCTACAGGTAATTTGTGCAGCCCCTGGCTCGGCTACAGTCATCTCAAAAAAATGGCTCTGAGCACTATGGGACTTCACATCTGAGGTCATCAGTCCCCTAGAACTTAGAACTACTTAAACCTAACTAACCTAAGGACATCACACACATCCATGCCCGAGACAGGATTCGAAGCTGCGACCGTAGCGGTCGCGCGGTTCCAGACTGTAGGGCCTAGAACCGCTCGGCCACACCGGCCGGCTACAGTCATCTCATTTCTTTTGGCTACTACTCAGTTCAAGGTAATATTTCGAGGAAGGTACTGATGTCAGCCGCATTTGGGCACTGAGATAATTCAATGACGAAAGCTGAAAATTTATTCTTTTGTAAAGGCCTCGTCACTACTGCTGTAGAGGCCGAGTGGCCACTGTTGTTACGGAAGGCTGAGTTTGTGAGTTCGTGAAACGGCTTCTGATGCGGTACACCGCTAAGACAGTTTCTACCTGCCACTATTACACAGCTATGCCCCGGGGTCAGTTAACAGGATAGGAGAACGAAGTTCTGCAACACTCCAACAAATTAGTAAGAATGTCACACAAATGAGTTAAAAGGTATGCTTATCTTTGTGACTTGTCGAATAGTGAAGTCTGCAGCACTGTAGGTACTATAAGACAAAAAATACCCTCAATAGCTAAGTGCAAATAATGATAGGTAAACTTCACAACACATAGCAAACGCAATCTACATCAACTGTCTGTTCACTTCTAAGAGTTCACTGAACGACGTTCCCTGTCTAAGCCAGCCCTGGACTATGATCTACAACCGAGTGGGCGAGAGCTGCCCTTCTGTCTTCCGAGTAGGCTTCTGTCCGTTGTCGTCCGGTCATTGGCGGATTGTACTCGGTCGGCAATTGGCCGAGGAGAAGTCGATATCTTCATCCTCAGCTCCGCCCGTGACGCTGGTGGAACTCGCGCAAGTGGCGAGTCTCTATAGCACTGGCACCAACTCGCATCTTTGCGCCTGTGCTGTTTTTGCCCCGGCTGTGTCTTATTCGGACGAAACAGCTTGCTGTACTGGGACTCGAACCCAGATTTCCTTCTTGACGCGAGCTGTCGCCTTCACAGCTTCGGCTATCGGAGCACGCTCACCGTCCGACCCAATTTCTCGCCTTTCGCCATTGAATTATTTCAATGCCCAATTGCGGCTGACGTCTGTACCTTCATCGAAATATTGATATTTACGGCCGCCGTATCAGAAAACAGTGGCATCTGTTCTGTTGGACATCTCCGACAGAATAGATACCATACATATGTAGTATTTTAAGGTAACACTAAGAGCAATCTCTCTCTAAAGAGGAGCTGGACGAGCTGTTCAGACATTCGTTTGAGGCTCAGTTAGGGGTCTGATTTGTCTTGATCTGCAGCAATAATTTTCATCCCAGGTTTGATTTAATCGTGGTGAGTAGCCGTTTTTAGTTGTAACAGGCTACCTCACAATTAATTTTGTTTTTGCAACAACATATTCAAATCTTTTACTTGATCTGTTTTCTGGTTCGTTGAATTTCCCTGTACCTCCTATAAATGGTATTTCAGCTATCAGAAATCCCTGCTAGACGAAGCGGAGTCCTTGGCCGGCCGCGGTCAGGAAAAGGGCAAATTAGCAGGTGAGACCAAATTTTTCAGCTAGCTGGGAACCAGGGGCACACAGCTTCAAATAATTCTTCTGTCTTATCACCACGTTCAGTTAGCAAAAACAACGACATCTTTGACATAACCAGGTAAATTCAAGAGAGGTAAATATAAGGAGCTATGTGAAAGTTATCGTTTCGAAGGCCGTACGGTCCAGAATCCGTTTGTCGATCAGGCAAAATCGCTGTGAGTATTGAGGCAATCATCCCACCGATGCACCAGGTTGTAGATACGCGAGTTCTGCTGCGTGAAGGAGTCCGTAACTGCCTGTTACACATCCTCGTCCAACAGGAATCGTCGACGTTTCAAAGCCTTTTTTAAGGGACTGAAAGCGTTATAATCGCATGGGGAGAGATCAGTACTATAGGGCAGGTGCTCGAGTCTCTCTTGAGTTGACGTAGTTTTTACGTTACGACATTTGCGATATGGGGACGTGCACTATCGCGAAGCAGCCGCAGCCCTATTTGCACTTCTCGTTTCAAGTGGTTATTTTCGACAGACACATTCTTCATTCTCCGATGGATGTCTATGGGTGTTTGTCCTGCAGCAGCCAAGATAAGTATAATACGTGGGTCGTCCACAAAGTAAGTTCCGTTTCTATTTCTATCCGTGGCAGCACTACGATCGCAGTTCCGAGCCTGCGCGGCAGTTACTCTGAACCAAGGAGAAGACATGTACGCCATTTTCAGATGGCTGCTGCCGACGTGTGCTTTGTAGTGCTTCTTTATAATGTCAGCCGTAATGGAAAATGCCACCGCGTGTGAAATCAGATCTGTGATTCGTTTTCTAAATGCAAATAAAGTTTAACCAAAGAAACTTCATCTGCAAATGCGACTATGCGACTTAACTTCTGAGGTCATCAGTCACCTAGAACTTAGAACCAATTAAACCTAACTAACCTATAGTACGATATTTTCCACATATCCACCATGCGTAGCAATAATATGGCGTAGTCTCTGAATGAAATTACCCGAAACCTTTGACAACGTGTCTGGCGGAATGGCTTCACATGCAGATGAGATGTACTGCTTCAGCTGTTCAATTGTTTCTGGATTCTGGCGGTACACCTGGTCTTTCAAGTGTCCCCACAGAAAGAAGTCACAGGGGTTCGTGTCTGGCGAATAGGGAGGCCAATCCACGCCGCCTCCTGTATGTTTCGGATAGCCCAAAGCAATCACACGATCATCGAAATATTCATTCAGGAAATTAAAGACGTCGGCCGTGCGATGTGGCCGGGCACCATCTTGCATAAACCACGAGGTGTTCGCAGTGTCGTCTAAGGCAGTTTGTACCGCCACAAATTCACGAAGAATGTCCAGATAGCGTGATGCAGTAATCGTTTCGGATCTGAAAATGGGCCAATGATTCCTTTGGAAGAAATGGCGGCCCAGACCAGTACTTTTTGAGGATGCAGGGACGATGGGACTGCAACATGGGGCTTTTCGGTTCCCCATATGCGCCAGTTCTGTTTATTGACGAAGCCGTCCAGGTAAAAATAAGCTTCGTCAGTAAACCACATGCATATCGCCGTCATCAATCCTGTGCACTATATCGTTAGCGAATGTCTCTCGTGCAGCAATGGTAGCGGCGCTGAGGGGTTGCCGCATTTGAATTTTGTATGGATAGAGGTGTAAACTCTGGCGCATGAGACGATACGTGGACGTTGGCGTCATTTGGACCGCAGCTGCAACACGGCGAACGGAAACCCGAGGCCGCTGTTGGATCACCTGCTGCACTAGCTGCGCGTTGCCCTCTGTGGTTGCCGTACGCTGTCGCCCTACCTTTCCAGCACGTTCATCCGTCACGTTCCCAGTCCGTTGAAATTTTTCAAACAGATCCTTTATTGTATCGCTTTTCGGTCATTTGGTTACATTAAACCTCCGTTGAAAACTTCGTCTTGCAACAACACTGTGTTCTAGGCGGTGGAATTCCAACACCAGAAAAATCCTCTGTTCTAAGGAATAAACCATGTTGTCCACAGCACACTTGCACGTTGTGAACAGCACACGCTTACAGCAGAAAGACGACGTACAGAATGGCGCACCCACAGACTGCGTTGTCTTCTATATCTTTCACATCACTTGCAGCGCCATCTGTTGTTGAAAATTGTAACTACTGTAATTTCGAAAGTTTGTCCGCCTGAAAATGTACTGTTGTCCCAAGCATATTGCAACAAACGGTGTATTTCTATCGCTGCTCGTTTAGTTTTTATTGCCGTTTCAAATATACCGGTCATTTTTGAAACACCGTGTATACTGACTTTTTGATCACCCGGTACTTCGAATGACACGAATGCCGCACTAATCCCTTGCCTACCTGTCGGTGCTTACATAACCGCATAGGAGTCGCGCTATGTTGCATATACGCTGCAGCAACGCCCTCAAACGGAAAATTTTTGATCTCCTGTCATAGTTTTGTACGCCGTACTTGGGTAATAATGCAGAATGTCGTTGCCAACTACTCTGTTTGGTATTCAGGCCTCCAAACTGTTAGTGTGCTGGGATGCTTGTGTTCTGTAACGTCCGAGCGAGTGCGATTCGTTGGCGGTGATGCCGCGGCTGGCGGTGGCGGGGAAAGAAGGCGCTGCCAGAGGCGAGGCGGTGGCTGCTATCGCCGGCCGGCCGGCACTGCTGGCCACAATGCTGGCACACGCTGGCGCCAGGCGCGCGTCCGGCCTGATAACGCTCCCATATTCTTTGAGGACGGCCGCGATGGCGTCACAAATTTGCCGCTCTCCCTCCTGAATGTCCCACGCCTGCCTCCTTCACGCTCCTAGAATCCATCACTCGACTAACGCCGCGTAATTTAAGAGATAAATGGAACAACTCACGTACGGGAATTGAAAACGGGATATTAATATTCAATTATGTACACCTCTGTCATTCTGCGGAATTTCCCATACGCCTTGTTTATCATGCAGCGTGCTTAATCGTAATTAACACTACTGGCCATTAAAATTGCTACACCAAGAAGAATTGCAGATGATAAACGGGTATTCATTGGACGAATATATTGTAGTAGAACTGACATGTGATTAAATTTTCACGTAATTTGGGTGAATAGATCCTGAGAAATCAGTACCCAGAACAGTCACCTCTGGCCTTGATACACCTGGGCATTGAGTCAAACAGAGCTTGGATGGCGTGTACAGGTACAGCTGCCCATGCAGCTTCAACACGATACCACAGTTCATTAAGAGTAGTGACTGGCGTATTGTGACTAGCCAGTTACTCGGTCACCATTGACCAGACGTTTTCAATTGGTGAGAGATCTGGAGAATGTGCTGGCCAGGGCAGCAGTCGAACATTTTCTGTATCCAGAAGGGCCCGTACAGGACCTGCAACATGCGGTCGTGCATTATCCTGCTGAAATGTAGGATTTCGCAGGGATCGAATGAAGGGTAGAGTCACGGGTCGTAACACATCTGAAATGTAACGTCCACTGTTCAAAGTGCCGTCAGTGCGAACAAGAGGTGACCGAGACGTGTAACCAATGGCACCCCATACCATCACGCTGGGTGATACGCCAGTATGGCGATGACGAATACACGCTTCCAACGTGCGTTCACCGCGATGACGCCGAACACGGATGTGACCATCATGATGCTGTAAACAGAACCTGGATTCATCCGAAAAAATGACGTTCTGTCATTCGTGCACCCAGGTTCGTCGTTGAGTACACCATCGCAGGCGCCCCTGTCTGTGACGCAGCGTCAAGGGTAACCGCAGCCATGGTCTCCTAGCTGATAGTCCATGCTGCTGTAAACGTCGTTCAACTGTTCGTGCAGATGGTTGTTGTTTTGCAAACGTCCCCATCTGTTGACTCAGGGATCGAGACGTGGCAGCACGATCCGTTAAAGCCATGCGCATAAGATGCCTGTCATCTCGACTGCTAGTGATACGAGGCCGTTGGGATCCAGCACGGCGTTCCGTATTACCCTCCTGAACCTACCGATTTCATATCCTGCTAACAGTCATTGGATCTCGATCAACGCGAGCAGCAATGTCGCGATACGATAAACAGCAATCGCGATAGGGTACAAACGACCTTTATCAACGTCGGAAACGTAATGGTACGCATTTCTCTTACTTACACGAGGCATCACAACAACGTTTCACCAGGCAAAGCCGGTCAACTGCTGTTTGTGTATGAGAAATCGGTTGGAAACTTTCCTCATGTCAGCACGTTGTAGGTGTCGCCACCGGCGCCAACCATGTGTGAATGCTCTGAAAAGCTAATCATTTGCATATCACAGCATCTTCTTCCTGTCGGTTAAATTTCGCGTCTGTAGCACGTCATCTTCGTGGTGTAGCAATTTTAATGGCCAGTAGTGTATATACATAACCAGAAACCCATCACAACACCTCAAAATAATAATGTAGAGTCCTGAAATTTCGGGAATACGTTCGTGTAGGTCGCATGTGTAAGCGATTAATATTGCAAGATCACAGTTTAATGTAAACACGAGATAAGGCGTTGCAAATGTGAAATGATGGTGCAGTAATAACCGGTGTAACCTCAGAATGTTGAATGCAAGCATGTTGTACAGATCCCAGTTTCTAGGATGGAGTTCCATACCTGTTGCCCTGGGTCAGTCAATACAGGGACGATTAACACTGTTGAGGAGGACTCTAGACTTTTCGCCTAATGACGTCCCATATGTGCTCGACAGCAGACAAATGTGGTGATCGAGCTGGCCAAGACAACATGTCGACACTGTGTAGAGCACGTTCGGTCTCAACAACGGTATGTGAGCGAGCGTTATCCTGTTGGTTAAACATCAAATGCTGTTCATGAATGGCAGCACAACAAGTCGAATCACCAGACTGACTTACAAATATACAGTCAGGGTGCGTAGGATAGCCACAAAAGTTGTTCTGCTGTCAAACGAAATTGCACCCCAGACCACAACTCCAGGTGTATGTCCAGTTTGTTGCAGGTTGGTTGCAGGCCGTCAGCTGGCCTCGTCCTAACCAAAGCACGGCCGTCACTGGCACCGAAGCAGAACCATAAAACACAACAGACCTCCACCCTGCCCTCCAAATAGCTCTCGCTTGACATAACTGAAGTCGCAAATGGTGATGTTTTGGGGTCCGTGGAAAGCACGTTAGGGGGCGTCTGGCTCCTGTCTCACCTTGAAGTAACCAATTTGTAACAGTTCTTTGTATCACTGTGGTGCCAACTGTTGCTCAAATTGCTGCTGCAGATGTAAATCGGTCTGCCAGAGCCATACGCCGAACATGATGGTCTTCCCTGTCGGTAGTGCCACGTGGCTGTCTGGAGCCAGGTGTTCTTGGGATCGTACATTGTTGTAACCACCGCTGCCAGCAGTCATGTACAGTGGCTACATTCCTGCCAAGTCTTTCTGAAATATTGCACCAGGGACATCCAGCTTCTCGTACCCCAATTACGCGACCTCGTTCAAACCCAGTGAGGTGTTGATAATGGCATCTTTGTCCCCTTGAAGGCATTCTTGATTAACATCAACTCACCACACCAATCTCAAAGGTAACCAACGCTCACAACCTTTACAGAGTGTATTTACAGCAAAGCTGATTTACATCTTCATAGTGGCGCTAGCAGCACCACTCTTATCCGACTGACACGAAATTTTAAAAGCCATCATTTTTCAGATGTAGAAAGGCGCTTACCAACTTTCGTTTACGTCGCACAGTTCCTACTTGGTGTTGCGACTTTTTTCGTCCAAAATATGAGGCACACAGGACAAAAAAATTAGCCACCACCGGCCCACATCACGCAAATTCCGTGTAACGGCGCTTCTAGCTGTGACAATGATCTCAATCTGGCAGTAAAGAGTGTAAGAGTGTCCAAAAGTGTTTCACTTCGAGCTGAAACCACTCATTTATGTTCGGATGGTAATACCAAATTGCGAGGAAGTTGATTGTTGCGTTTCACTCCTGTTACAAGAAGTCCTAGACATTTTCTGTGGGATTAAGAACATGTAATTAGTCAGACCAGTCGAAACGCGATAGGGGTGTTTGCCAAACCAGGAACGTATGCGTGGAGCAGTGCAACACGGCTATTATCATCTTAAAGGACGCAAATGTCCACAGAATTCTCATCATGAAGATGTAGAAGAAAGGTCACCACTTTGAAGGCGTTGCACTGCTGTATGCGACAGCTGAGTGGAAAATAATGCCTCCTAATTTTTTATATGAAAACTCTTAAACATTTTTAAATAAAACTGAGTTTATTAGTATTCTATTTTTATATTCTTCACGTTTACGTATTTATCCCTCAACATAGTCACCCTGGCGACGAAAACATTTCCACTAATGAGAGACCACTTCGTTAATACCGCCACTGTACCATGTTCGACTTTGTTGACGGAGCCACAACCTCACCTCTGCTTGCACCCCTTCATCACTGTCAAAGTGAAGTCCTCGAAGATGCTCCTTAAGTTCTGGACATAGATGAAAATCGTATAGTGCCAACTGGGGACTGTATGGAGGACGATCGCTGACAGTGAACCAAGGCATCGAATTGTTGCAGATTTCGCAGCGCTCGTGTGTGATCTGGGATTGTCAAGCTGAAGGAGAGAGTGCTCCATGTGAAGACGAGCACTTCGAATTCGTGCTTTCATTTTTGTGAGCTGTTTTTCACGCACGTACATAGTTAAATTAACACTACCATATTACACGCTACAATTTGGAGCCTTCTAACGAGTAATATGAGTGACATGAAATACAGATTAAAAATTCAGAAGCACTACTTTTAATGCCCGGAATCATTACTGGCTCCTCTTCGCAGAGAATGTGACCCATATACGAATAAACGAAATATTACAAACTGTGTTTTTATATTTCGTAGTGGCGTCAACTTTCTCATAGCGCAACGAAATGCCGGCCGCGGTGGTCTAGCGGTTCTGGCGCTGCAGTCCGGAACCGCGGGACTGCTACGGTCGCAGGTTCGAATCCTGCCTCGGGCATGGGTGTGTGTGATGTCCTTAGGTTAGTTAGGTTTAAGTAGTTCTAAGTTCTAGGGGACTTATGACCTGAAAGATGTTGAGTCTCATAGTGCTCAGAGCCGCAACGAAATAAAGCGAAATTTAACAGGGTTAAACCAAGGGAAAACAGGAACCATAATCCTTACAATACATAGTATGCAACTCCTCGCTATACGTGCGTATGAATTACTCCTATAAGGTATAATCTGTGCTATGCAAATGTGTTTTCACTTTTTCCTACACTACCCAGTGAATGGAAAAGATCTGAACTAGTGTGATAACAGAATTTTATCTCGAGGTTTCCATCTCCACAAGCATGTGTCTTGAAGATCTCCACCAACACGAACTTTCTTGCATAGATGAAAATTTCATTCAAAATGATAACACCATCACAGCTAAAGGCAATGTATTTCCTCTCAGTTTTAAATGTAGTTCAAGCAAACGTAATACGTTCGAGAACTTATTTCTTAAATGAACACATGCAGAGATATGACAAACATGAAAGGTTAATCTGACTAAACGTCAAGGGATTGAAAGACAACGTCTGAAGGAACCCACATTGTATTTACACATAATATATGTTGTACAGAAAATGAATGCAAAATGTTCCATACTGGGTGATTCAAGAAAATATGCGAATATTTTAACATGTTATTCTATAACTAAAAACAAAGAAAAAGGTTCGTGTAAACATAGGTCCGCAAATTTTAGCTACGGAGTTACGGCTAAAAGAAAGATTTTGCCTGAAATTTAGTAACTTCGATAGTATAAACTGTACGAGGTTAAAGTAAAGCACAATTTCCATTTACACTCCTGGAAATTGAAATAAGAACACCGTGAATTCATTGTCCCAGGAAGGGGAAACTTTATTGACACATTCCTGGGGTCAGATACATCACATGATCACACTGACAGAACCACAGGCACATAGACACAGGCAACAGAGCATGCACAATGTCGGCACTAGTACAGTGTATATCCACCTTTCGCAGCAATGCAGGCTGCTATTCTCCCATGGAGACGATCGTAGAGATGCTGGATGTAGTCCTGTGGAACGGCTTGCCATGCCATTTCCACCTGGCGCCTCAGTTGGACCAGCGTTCGTGCTGGACGTGCAGACCGCGTGAGACGACGCTTCATCCAGTCCCAAACATGCTCAATGGGGGACAGATCCGGAGATCTTGCTGGCCAGGGTAGTTGACTTACACCTTCTAGAGCACGTTGGGTGGCACGGGATACATGCGGACGTGCATTGTCCTGTTGGAACAGCAAGTTCCCTTGCCGGTCTAGGAATGGTAGAACGATGGGTTCGATGACGGTTTGGATGTACCGTGCACTATTCAGTGTCCCCTCGACGATCACCAGTGGTGTACGGCCAGTGTAGGAGATCGCTCCCCACACCATGATGCCGGGTGTTGGCCCTGTGTGCCTCGGTCGTATGCAGTCCTGATTGTGGCGCTCACCTGCACGGCGCCAAACACGCATACGACCATCATTGGCACCAAGGCAGAAGCGACTCTCATCGCTGAAGACGACACGTCTCCATTCGTCCCTCCATTCACGCCTGTCGCGACACCACTGGAGGCGGGCTGCACGATGTTGGGGCGTGAGCGGAAGACGGCCTAACGGTGTGCGGGACCGTAGCCCAGCTTCATGGAGACGGTTGCGAATGGTCCTCGCCGACACCCCAGGAGCAACAGTGTCCCTAATTTGCTGGGAAGTGGCGGTGCGGTCCCCTACGGCACTGCGTAGGATCCTACGGTCTTGGCGTGCATCCGTGCGTCGCTGCGGTCCTGTCCCAGGTCGACGGGCACGTGCACCTTCTGCCGACCACTGGCGACAACATCGATGTACTGTGGAGACCTCACGCCCCACGTGTTGAGCAATTCGGCGGTACGTCCACCCGGCCTCCCGCATGCCCACTATACGCCCTCGCTCAAAGTCCGTCAACTGCACATACGGTTCACGTCCACGCTGTCGCGGCATGCTACCAGTGTTAAAGACTGCGATGGAGCTCCGTATGCCACGGCAAACTGGCTGACACTGACGGCGGCGGTGCACAAATGCTGCGCAGCTAGCGCCATTCGACGGCCAACACCGCGGTTCCTGGTGTGTCCGCTGTGCGTGCGTGTGATCATTGCTTGTACAGCCCTCTCGCAGTGTCCGGAGCAAGTATGGTGGGTCTGACACACCGGTGTCAATGTGTTCTTTTTTCCATTTCCAGGAGTGTATTTAGTTGTTACTGATATGATGAATCTAACAAAATATGTCCCAGACGTGTATTCGCAGTAGTTTTCCAGAACATCCAGAGAAGCAAAGACGCAATTTCGTAAAATTTTTAACTTATTAACTAATTGGCCCAATTTGTTTTTTAAATTCCAGACAATTACACAAAGTTTTCAACAGAAGTTGTAGAGAATTTTTGGGAAACAGTACAGTCGTTGTCGTAATACGGAAATGGAGCGATTTGTTTTACTTCCAATAGGGCATAATCATTGGCTTTCAGGCGAAGCATGGGAGCATTTACTATATAGCTAAATTTGCAAACTGTTAGCCTGGCGACGTGGTTAAATCATACCTTGCATGGCAAAATGGCGCTATCCGAAACTGATGCCGAGACATCTGTGGTGCGCCACAGGCTATAGTCGATAGAGGCGAATGACGGCTGCGGAGATGTGAGCGGGCAAATGGACATGCAACTGTTGGAATGAACCAACGGGTACCAACAGTGTTTCCTCAATGACAGCCGGCCGGAGTGGCCGAGCGGTTCTATGCGCTACAGTCTGGAACCGCGCAACCGCTACGGTCTCAGGTCCGAATCCCGCCTCGGGCATGGATGTGTGTGATGTCCTTAGGTTAGTTAGGTTTAAGTAGTCCTAAGTTCTAGGGGACTGATGACCTCAGAAGTCCCATAGTGCTCAGAGCTATTTGAACCATCCTCAATGACAGTTCAGCGAACGTCGCTGCGTATGGGCCTCAGCCGCAGACTCCTGGCTCATGCACCCGTGCTAACTTCCAGAATTGCACCCCATACCGCAACTGGACGTCCACTGTATGGCGACAGGTGGCCTTTTCCGATGAACCACGTTTTATGCTCCATCGAACAGATGGCCGCTGGATCGTCCGAAGGGTGCAGTGAGACGAAAGTGTGTTATGGTCTTGGGAAAGTTATCGTGGCATTCCCTTGGTGATCTCGTCATTCTGGAATGAACAGTGGATCAACGCAAGTATGCATCTATCCTTGGGGACCATGTCCACCCTTGCATGCAGTCTGTTACTCCTCGGCACAATGGCATCTACCAGCGTAATAAAGCAACATGTCACACAGTTCAGAGTGTACGTGTGTGGTTCGAAGAGCACCAGGTTGAGTTTTCCGGACTCTCCTGGCCACCAAATTCTCTGAATTTAAACTCAGCGCTGTGGTCGAACGGTTCTAGGTGCTTCAGTCTGGAACTGCGCGACCGTTACGGTCGCAGGTTCGAATCCTGCCTGGGGCATGGATGTGTGTGATGTCCTTAGGTTAGTTAGGTTTAAGTAGTTCTAAGTCTAGGGGACTGATGACCTCAGATTTTAAGTCCCATAGTGCTTAGAGCCATTTGAACCATTTTTTAAAAGTCAGTTGAGAATCTGTGGGGCCACCTCGATCGGACTGTTCGCGCCATGGATCCTCAGCTGAGAACACAGAGTAGTGGCCACGGCACTGGAGTCGGCATGGCTCCACATCCCTGTCGCTACCTTCCAGATCCTCACGGACTTTCTTCCTCCACGGCTGGCAGCGGTCCTTTCAGCAAAATGTGGTTATCTGGGCTTTTGACAGGTGGTCACATTGATGTGAGCTAACAGTGTTTAAGTGCCTACCAACCTTTGAGATGTACTACAAGTGCCCACCAACGCCCGTATGAATACACAGCACAAAATGTGCCCGACAGCAGACGACTTTCAACTTGGTCACCTGGAATGTTGAAGCAAACATGCAGATGCACATTTACGACAACCTCAGCGAGTGTGACTAATCATCATACGAAAAACACTCTCAAACCGTCAAAGAAGCCGTTCCTCACTGAAGTACAGCCTCTTCACGCTGCGGGATAGACGCCTCATTGGCCGTTGGTGCACTGGACTCCTTCCATCACAATCACACTACACCCCACTACGTCAGTACTGTTCAGTTTCTGTATCCTTTGACCCATGTGTGAAACCGCCTGACATCGACAAGGAGTGACGCTCGTTTCCGTTCCCTGCCAGTTAAAGTCTATATATGCCCACTGCTCTAACGCCGTATTAAATGGCTGCGAATGGTACACTGTTCTTTGCAGTCGTGGTGGACACTCAACGTTGATGCACCAACAGATCGGGCAATGTCATTCACATTATGGTCCTCGTCACATGAAGACATGATAACTTCTTTCTGCAGTTGTTTCACGTGTCCACGTTGATCCGCATTACTGCGATGAAGCTATACAATAGACTGGGACACAATCACTGCACTGCCATGACTTACGTCAGAAGTAGATGGTCACACGATTGTCTTTGCCTGTTCTATGCCATTTACAGCACTCAAAAGGGACCATTTAACTCTTTTAAGAGACGACTAATTATTTGTCCGGTGGGCATATTTTGTAACGAACAGCTAATAATTAGTCACCAATACGAAGTTGAAACTACCTGGCAGATTAAAACTCTGTGTCGGATCGAGACTCGAACTCGGAACCTTTCGCTGGCAAGAGCTCTAGGGAATGAACTACCAAACACGACCCACTACACCTCCTCACAGCATTACCTTGGCCAGTACCTCATATCCTACCTGCCAACTGGCGGAAGTAAAGCTGTGAGGACGGATTGTGGCCTTTGGGAAAAAAAAAACTGAGTGGAGTATCCAACGATCAACTTGAAGGGGAGTCAATGTGACGTCTGCCCTGACCATACACCGAGAACAACAACGATCAAAAAACAAAAAAAACGTTGGTAGAGCACATGCTCGAGAAGGTCAAAGGTCCAGAGCTCAATACGAAGTGAACTTTGAACCCTCGGTGGTACAGTGATATCTTGTGTGCATCTGTAAGATAAGTTCCTATTCTCTGTTCTTTGTACAGTGATATCATAAGTTGTCCGGTAAGTTCCGTTCATGAAGCATTGCACCTCGACTCTCGTTTTGTGCGTGCAACATTGCAGGTCAGCTGTTCTGGGAAAGCACGCACGGGTAATTTGTCGCGCAGAAGTGCTAATATACAGCACCTGTTAATTGGTCCGATAAAGTTTACAGCGCTGTATGTCTGCCAGCCACAATTTCTGCCCACTCTGATACTAAAGCAAATCCGATGATTTGTTTCCATGATCGCTGAAATGTTTGCATCTGCCAACACGTGATTATTGCACCAATTTATCATCTCAGTTTATGTGAATCGGGCCGAATTCCTAAATAAAATGCAAACTGCGAACTAAGGATCTTCAGTGGTCCGTCTTAGAATCCATTGGCAGAACTATAATCTGGTGTGTTAATGTTGTGGCTATAGAGCTTGTACACGCTCTAAGTGATACAGTTAATAGAAATGCTTGTACAAGGTGCGCTCAGTAACAAACGCAACACATTTTTTTCTGAAAGCAGGTTAGTTTTATTCAGTATTTCAATAGACCATACTACATCACACACTTTTACCTACAAAATCCTATTTCCACATAATCTCTGTTGAAAGCGACGGCCTTACGCCACCATACTGTGAGGGCCTGTATACCCGCATGATACAGCTCTACTGGTCGACGACGAAGCCAACGTCTTTCTGGTTCAATAACCGCCCGTCATCCACGTACTGCTTTTCTCAGAGTGCATCCTTCGTTAGGACAAACAGATGGAAGTCGGAAAGTAAACGATCCGCGCTGTAGTGTGGATGAGGAAGAACAGTCCACTGTTGTTGCGGTGATGACAGACACTTCACCCAACGACTCATCGTGCTTTTGTTCACTGCTAGGTCTCCATAGACATTCTGCAAACGCCTGTGAATATCTGCGATGCTCTGGTTTTTCCGCCAAAAGAAACTCAGCTCTCTGCTCGGAACGCCCCTTCGTTACAGACTCCATTTTGAAGGCTCGTAAAGCGCCACTATATATCGGAGCTTCATGAAACTATAGGGGTTGATCGGGAATATTCCACGATGTCCCTCAAAAAATTCCGCTTTATTTCCATCGAAATTGGCCTAGAAAGAAAAGTGTTGCAGTACTTACTGAACGCCTTTCGTACATAATTGAACAGGCAAGAGCGTGGTTCTTGCTTTTTGCTCCTTTCATTCTTGAAACACTTGTCAGAGGATGACCTTCCACTCATTGCTAAGGCTCGCTCCTCCATTTCTGGTATGCGAACTGCGCGAGATCCTAAATGATCTCTTGTACTAGATGCTAATGATCCTGAGTCTGCTAGTTGATGGAACGTCCTACTAAACATTTTTTTCAGATGGTATGTGGTGTTGAGAATGTCGCTCGGTGCACAATACGCATGACTGTCGATTATCGCTGTTGGCTGAGTCGCAGCAAACTATCATATATTCCGTTCTGGCAGGTTCCCGGAGGTATACGGCACCAGATGTCTACGCATAGATTACGTAATTACCGTAAATTACGGACCATGGTTTATGGGCACGTAGTTGGCAGCCCGTAGCATGATTGTGGCCTTGTAATACGACCAGTTATCCTGCTGGGAAATTCCGTCACCATAGTTGAAGACAGGATGATGGAATGCAGGTTACCCGCAGTAACACATGTGTTTTTGGATAGGGTCCGCCTTAAGCAAAACACAATTTTCTTTTTAACCCAAACATGTTTCACTGTAGTTGCAGCATCTTCAGTGGGCTTGTATTTTACGGCTGTTAAATATAAAGAATGTTCTTTACTGTTTGTATGCATGTAACTATTAGTTTTTAAATCGTAATTACAGATATTTGAAAAAAAAACACATAAAATTATTAATTCATACCTTTTTACCACATGGTGTGGTTTTTCTGATGTATTGTGTTTCTACAGTGACTGATTTGTTCCACAGTTTGTCATCTGCAACCACTTACACCTTAAAGTAGACAAATTGTTTAAGCCAAAATTACGATTTGCAAATTGTTATTTCTATGTCTGAAATTAATTATTTCTGTGTGTGTGTGTGTGTGTGTGTGTGTGTGTGTGTGTGTGTGTGTGTGTGTGTGCGCGTATTTACATTATGTTTCACTTACGTTTCTTTTTTCTCATCTTAATCACTGTCAGACACTATATATTGAGCTCTCACTGTCACTGTCCCTGTCACTGTTTCACTGTTTACCAGCTGTAAAAACAAACAAACATGGCGGACAATGGAACAGTTGAAGGTGTAAAAACAAGATGGCTGACAGTGGAACAGTTGAAGGTGTTCCTGTTCCTGGCGGTTGTTCTGAATCTTTCAGAGTTGTCTGTGCATTTGTCTGTGTGTGTGTGTGTGTGTGTGTGTGTGTGTGTTTGTGTGTGTGTGTGTGTGAGAGAGAGAGAGAGAGAGAGAGAGAGAGAGAGAGAGAGCAGGTTTGAGGATTTTTCATTGTTATTATTATTACTAGTATTTCTTTTTGTGTGTGTGTTGTGTGTGAAAAGGGAGAGAGAGAGAGAGAGAGAGAGAGAGAGAGAGAGAGAGAGAGAGAGAGAGAGAGTGTGACAGTAGGTTCGAGGATTTTGTGTGTGTGTGTGTGTGTGTGTGTGTGTGCGTGAAGGAAGGGGGGTGCTGAGAACTCTATAGGTTGGTCTTGTCTAATATATCTTTGAGGCGAGAGAACAGAGTTCCATTGCAGAGAGCTTCAACCCCAAGATGATTACCTACAGTAATGTTTACGTAGTCCACAGCTATCATGGTGCCTTCGATGACTATGACATGCCCCATGGAACCCCAGGTGAATGTCCCCCCACCGACGTGTGTCTGTGGCGCCGTGAATGTTTCGATCAGCCATACGTTTTCATTGATCCACGTTTTCCAATCTCGATTGTATGTACCCACAGCAATCGTAATTAGGTTCAATTGGTTCAAATAGCCCTGAGCACTAAGGGACTTAGCATCTGAGGCCATCGGTCCCCTAGAACTTAGATCTACTTAAACCTAACTAACCTACGGACATCACACACATCCACGCCCGAGGCAGGATTCGAACCTGCGACCGTAACGGTCGCGCAGTTCCAGACTGAAGCACCTAAAACCGCTCGTAATTGACGATGTCGTTGGCTCTACGTGGGAACACATTGGAGTCGTCTGCTGCGGAGCCCGATGTTCAACAGTGTGCGCTAATCGATGTTCTCCAAGACACTTGTTGTATCCGCAGCGTTGTATCCTTCCGTCATTTGCCGCCTGCCCTGCTTCATAAGGCGGGCAAGTCTCCGGCAACCGCGCTCTTTGATAAGACAGGGACCTACAACAACCTGTCTCTTACTGACGGTTACACCGTGCGTGGGTGGTCATAAAGCAGCACGCGAGCAGCCCGCTGGCTTTGCCGTCTCAGACATGTTCGTTCCCAGACGCCAGTCCACAAGAACCTGCCCTTTGTGGAAGTCGCTTATGTTAGCAGATTTACGATTTTCGGCCCGTATCGTCACCACAACGAGTCCCCGTTCGGCGTTGCTGCCTCTGGATCGGGGGTTCCGGGTTCGATTCCCGGCCGGGTTGGGGATTTTCTCTGCCCGGGGACTGGGTGTTTGTGTTGTCCTCATCATTCCATCATCATCATCATTCGTGACAGTGGCTAGATTGGACTGAGTAAAAATTGGACTATGTAAAAATTGGGATGTTGTACGGGCACTGATGACCGCGCAGTTGAGCGTCCCACAAACCAAACATCATTCCTCTTACGACGTCACCTGCAGCACCACCCGACGACATTCAATGACGCTGCGAGCAGTGGCATATTTTGTTTCATCAGTATACAGGATGACTAAAAAAAAAAAAGTTTGCAAACTGACATGGCAAAGAGGGCATAAAACAAGGATCAGTAGGGTCGGAAACGACACGCGAGAGCGCCACGATCTGGCATCGTCGGAAACTGTTAAACTGGGTCGCACATTCTCCCGGACCGACTTGATGGTCGCACGTATCCTGTATTCCGGGGAGAGGTTCTGCTGGACGTGCTGAATGATGTTCCCATGCCTATTCGAAGCAGAAGTTTATTTCGGCACGACGGAGTTCCCACGCATTTCAGCAGACAAGTGAGGGCACACGTGCAGGCAAACTTTCCCGGCTGCTGGATTGGTCGCGGTGGGCCAGCCGCATGGCCACCACGATCACACGGTCTGTCCTCAATTGATTTTTCCGGTGAGGGTATCTGAAGGTCCTGAAATACCTCTTACATCGTAGGAGGACCTAGTGGTCAGGATTGTTGTGGCAGCAGGATGTCTTCGAGATACACCAGGAATCTTTGAGAGGGTGCCCCGTGGCCGTACAAATCTTTGTACATCTCCTGTAGGGGGCGTCCATTTGTAGCATGAGACTAAATAACAGCAACGCCATTTAGTAGCCCCGGATGGCCGTTGCTACCACCACTTCCTATGTGATTACTGATACTTGTTGTATGCCCGATGTGCCGTGTCAGTTTGTAAACTTTTTATTTTTTTTTAATCACCAATGTCTCAAAACGTATGTTTCACGACATTTGTTTATAGGACTTTTGATCTATTTTTGGTAATTACTATCTCCCTTACGAATATGGAACATTATATGTTGCCAACCTCAATAACTGCGTAAAACTTGGTGTTCGTACGTACTGAGAGAAATTCAAATATTGCATCGTTGGTCCGTAAAGTTAATAATATGGCAACATGTTATTGGACAGCGTATGCACAGACATTGCATCGATACTTTTTCTTTCTTAGCGTTCATTCATATCGTACGGATAGGATGTTTACGTGATTTGCAAATTTATCTCAGCCTTCAAGTTGGATACCAAGGTAGTCAGTTGACCTGAGGGAAGAGAGTTGTGTGCGCCATTTGCGAATCGCGTAAATCTTGTTGTGTTACCGTATCTTAACTGTTTCGTACCGTAGTTCCTTTGGTGAAGATAAGGGTCTTGCACAGTATTTGCCAAAAGACTGTGAAAACCCGCCTAAATACCACGCTCAGGCTGGCTGGTGTGTGAGACCAGCGATGTGTTATATTATTGAGTTTAAGGATCAACGATGCAATATTTGAATTCCTCTCAGCACGTACAAACACTGAGGATGTACATAGTTATTCAGGTTGGGGAAAACTAATGTTCCATCAGAACTGGCTCATCTCCCTGTCTCGCTAGACAGCGTACTGCTCGTTTAAGCTATACGGACAGACCACTCTGGATCGACACTAATACTGAATAAGTTACGTAATTTACAACCAAAATACGAATCTGTGATTGTTTAACAGTCCCAGTTGTCTTAAAACACGTTTGTGGAACATAACGTAATTGAACTGTGTAATATCAGAAGGAAGTTAAGTCTCAAGAGCCACTAATAACCATACGTGTCATAATTATATGACTAATATCCTAACTCTCGGTTGCGTACAGTACCAGAGCACAAACAAGCTGAAAATCTGGTCACAAGGCCACCACGTGAATGAAATGGGAGTCGCAATGTTAATATTGTTGCATGGGCTGTGACTGAATAACGATTTGCATCTTTTCATGATTTGAATTTTTTGTAATGCTCTACCCGTGAGCTCTCGCTGAGTACTGTGCCATTCGAGCGGAGCTGAGAGTTACAGACTGCTTAAAGTGAATCTACCAGAGAAGCTCTTGCTGGCTTTTTGGAGGAGCGCGTCTCGGACGTAATTGCCTGCCCCCGTCTTCCGCCGCTTCCACTACATCACTTTGAACCACTTGTTGGGACATCACTCAGCCCAAGACCGTGCCCCTACATTTGCCCGAGATTGCAAAATATTTATTACGGACAGGACGTTAAAACAGATGAGCATACTAAATTTTTGGCACACCGGGAACTACATCATTGTCTTCGATCTCACTGATTTTCATTAGTCTGATAGCAGAATCTCACGCTATTGTTTCGCAGTGTTTACCATCATTAGTTGACAGTAATAGGAGCAGCAACATACTCTCGAAACTGCACGTGGCCACTTGTTTTCGGAAACTTGCCAGAAATTTCTGTAACTGTGGAATGGCCAGTTTATTGTACTTATATTTGACTGTACAAAACAAAAAACGTTTATCTTTTTCACAATTAGACAGTGGAAGAGACATAATCGTTGTGGAATCTTGGAGCGTTATCTGTTGTCGGTTCATACCTGCAAGCCGTCTTGGCAATTGTCGACAGACTCAGAAGGGCTGTCAACAATTATTGCGTATGGGTGAGGTAGATCGTCAGCGTCCCCTACAAGGAATTTAAATGCACATATACAGTTACTTCCAGGAGAAGTTATATGTGGACATTCGTCAGAAAAGCCTTGTCCGCCACTAAAATATGTCAGTCCATGAGGTACGCTTCTTCTTATTGATCAGTGGCATCCTTATTGGACCAAAACAGTCGCAGTGGGGAAATAGTGGATCGCAAGCTGTAGGTATGTCCACTGATAGACACGTGATGGCCGCTCTTGAAGAAGTCATCATTTTTATACTTATCTGCATGACTCGATGCCATTTTTTGTTTCTCTCAGTCTCAGAGTGATGAAACTGGCGTGAACGGCTAAAGTAGGTCTGGAAGGGTGGCCATCTTCAACATCATTCGTAAAGCGATCAGGGTTATCTGGTCTGTATCAAAGTCTGCTGCTTCGTCGCTTCGACGACAGCATCGGCTGCAGAAAAAACATATTACGTTACCACCGTCTGACCAAAGGAAATATTCTCAGTTTGATGATCTAGCAGACAACAGCATTGTGTTTTAAATGCAGTTGTATACCATGTACCAGGCAGTAACAGAGATTGTTTTCCAGTTTTTAACTTCAGTACGCAACGGAATTAACGCTGTTACAAACAAATACTGTGGTCCATTCCAACGAAAACGATATGACATCTTCACATAACCCGTCGCACAGGTTGCAAAAACTCCACAATCTAAAGAAAATTTAGGGTCTGTATAAATTTGATGGAACGTAATATCTTTGTTCAGAAATTAATAATGCTGATTTGTTTGGTACTCAAAAGTGAGAGGCGCATGAAGTGTCATGCTGACTGAGTGAAACATGTAGTTCAGTTCAGTTCAGTTCAGATGTCTCTCAAACCGAAAGTGTTTCATTAGCGAAAAGTTGTTTGCGAAATATGATCTTCGCCTCAACAGTATGAACACGAACAGCCATGTGTGAAGTTTTTTTGGCTATGTTTCGCAGACCCACGCGACATAATATGCTTCGGAGATGAATATACAACACTAAAAACACGTATTGGAAGATACGACTATTAGGGAAGAACTACTTCTTTTAGAGTGATAATTTGTTCTCCGAGTTTAGTCATAGGCTTTCTATTCCACACAACATGAATGTAAAATAGGGTACTAACAGAGAAGGCTCAGAACTCAGGCTAAAGCTATTTTCAGAAGTTACAAGGAGAAGATGCTTGATACTGCTTTATTGATTTTTCAAAGTTTTGTCCATTTTTACAAAGAGAACAAAGATGCAGATAGTGAATCAAATGAACTGTGCAACAGTGAAGTCAGATTCAGCTAATTACTGCAAATAAAAATTAAACAACAAATTTCTAAAAGCGAGGGACCCATCATCAGATGAATTATTAAAACATATTACAATATAAGGTGGTAATCTTCATTCAGTTTGCAGTATGTCTATGTTCTCAAACGCTTGACCTACACAAAAGAATAATATCTTACATTCCCAGAATTTGTTGTTGGGAACAGCAGTGCCAGGAGCTAAAAGTGTTCTTTGCGGCGCTTGGGAATAAATACGTGAATCGAGAGGCATACGTATCTGAAACTGATTTCACCGTAAAGTGAAATCGTAGAGTGTGTTTCTGTTAGCATTACCAGAGCTAGTAGCGTTGCTTTAGCAATTTTAGTGTGAGCTGGAATAGCTCACAATCGTTGTCTTAAAAAGAAAACCAGTCCGGATCAATCCTCGGATACTGATGCGTTTGCTACTTTGTACCAAAATGCGACGCCGCTGTCCAATAGCCACTGTTGCTCTCAGTGGTCATCACTCTAAATCACTGTAAAGAGACAAACAGCAAGAGGTAAAAACTGAACTCAATGATGTTTTTTTATGTTTACCAAGCGTATTTGGTGTGTAAATACCATATCTCAGTAACAAAGGTAAAACTGCGCTGCAATGAAAATAAATAAAACATCATCACTCATATACTGTAATTCATATGGAAGAAACAGTGTCGTCATTATGATGTTCCTCCTAAGTTGTGTACTCATGGTGTATTGCAAGAAAAACTATCTAAATTATCTCCAGTGATATTCTTCAAGAGCTATGCACACTCGCTGCCACGATTTCCAGTCAGTAATTTTTGTATACATTTGGCAATTAGAGTCGATTGCATTGCGATATTACACTCTGAACCGTGTGTTAGTACATCAAAAGTGTCTTCTGGTTCAGGGAATGCGGTGGAGGCTGAATTTTCATTCGAAATTTGCCACGAAAAATGTGCGTGAGTTGAAATACAATGGATTGAGAGCTTCGATGTTCAGACATGTAGCAAGAAGAAAAGACACTGCAACCAGTAACAGTTTTCGTCAACTGAAAGCTTTTCTTCGTGATCAGGTTTGAGCGTAATCCTATCTTCAGCCGACAGCCGTACACTTCTTACATGAATTTGAAATCTTAACTTTGAAGGGAAACTGTGATTGCAATAGCAAGCGCAGTTTCACAGAGGACATCATCACAAGTATGTTTACATGGCGACAGTTTGTGCTGAGGTCGTGCAAACGAAATGTTTGAAAAACACAGTGTATGCCCAGTGGTTTGCTTGAAGGGAAGCCATACCAGTAACAAGGGGAACAATATCCGTTCGCGGCTGGTCCCGGCGGAGGTTCGAGTCCTCCCTCGGGCATGGGTGTGTGTGTTTGTCCTGAGGATAATTTAGGTTAAGTAGGGTGTAAGCTTAGGGACTGATGACCTTAGCAGTTAAGTCCCATAAGATTTCACACACATTTGAACATTTTTGAACATCCGTTCAGGAACAGTAAAGCACGGACTTTATAGCGGACCTACACTTCCGGTTAATCCGGATTTTAAATGACACGTGGACCTAATACTCCCTGTTGTCTGTGAAAGACATACATTCCAAAGAATAATGAAAAGCCGGATAAGTGCAGATACAATTATAACCGCATCGCTATCGCGCGACTTCTTTTGCACTATAATGATCGAACAAAATTTCGACAAAAAAGGTAAAAATATGAAATAGTAAAATTTTGAATAAATAAGCCGAATCTGTTATAATTTTAGAATGCAAATTACTTAAGATCATTCGCTAGCGCATTGCGTGAGCAAAAATTACACTATGATTATCAACTGGTTATAAACTGTAATTGCGAACTAATCTCTGTACTGTAATCAGGCGAGAACGGAACCAAAGGCACTGCCTCGAGTTCAGATATAAAAACACAGTTAATACCATGTATTAAAGTTAATCAGAAAACCAGCAGAATAATTTGTACTGAACACATACACGCAAAAGTTAATTGTTTGCAAAACAGTTCGTGTAATGAATAGCTTTCGATTACTCACTGGAATGCTAACTGTTACCGATTTTAGAAATGCATTTGTTCATAAATACTTGTTTTCTATTGTAGTAAGCTTTTCTGGAAAGTTCATAATGTGTCATTTATTGAAGAATAAATAATTTTACACTACACTGTTATGTAATTTACAAATGTGATCAGAGTGTGCGATGCACACAAAGGACATGAAAAAATGTATTATTCTGAAGCAATATAGCGTCAATATTCATTAACATTATGCTTTTATTCTTTTACTGTTACGTATTAATTTTTAACTAGTAGTTGTAGCAAGCAACAAAGTTCACTGCTGTTAAACGACAGTTTTGGGTAGTTTCCAGTTTTGTAAATTCCACTTCTTTATGTTAGTTACCGAAACAGAATAAGCTCATCAGTTTCAATACTGTCCTATTCTTTCGCTGGTGGTACTCGCGGAATCAATGATGGTGATAGGATAGGACCCTGTCAGGTAAATGACTGAGGTAAAATTCATTTACACTATAACAGTTGCTGTACTAGACACCTTGCTATTCACTAAGAAAAACTACTGTGCTGGACAGTTTTGAACAGTCTAAAGAAGAAACTGGTCGCATCTGACATTGATGAGTTGCTGCTGGTGCGATGTAAGGCATTATCCACCGACAATGTATGGCAACGGGCTCTTCTTTATCGACGATCCCTATAACAAGTTTGGACCAGCAGTACTCTTCTTTAATAGTTAATTCCTCTTGATAAAAATGTACTGTCTCCATTTACAACCACATAATATGCCTGGCCACATTTTGAAAATCTTTCAGTTCATTTCTTGCATTTCCGCGCCTCTGCACTTGACCACTTGTCGCTAACAACTTTTCCCGGCCGACTACTTCTGCCTGATTCCGCGCTTACGCGCCCAGCGTTAATGCTCCATGCCTCAAACATATTCTTTTGCTATATACAATAGCAAACTTCCTGGTTTTGCCAGAGTTTTTATCATATCATAATTACAAATATTCTTTTCTAATTAGTTCGTTTGGAATTCAGTTATATGACAACATTGATAAAATAATAAAAGATACATGAAGCGAAAATTACATCACATTTACATCATGGTTTCACAATTAATTGTACGAAAAATTTATAAGGCACTTTGTTGTTGTATTACAACTTCTTAAAACGCATCTGACCTTCAGTAACGTCATCAAATATGCGATGACTTCCGTGTATGTGTATAAGTATGTCTTCTCAGATCTCCCGGCTAGCCGTGCGGTTTAACTCACTGCTTTCCGGGCGGGAAGGCGTGTCGGTCCCCGGCAAGAATCCGCCCTGTGGATGGTTTGAACCGCAAAATAACCGTGGATTCGGCGTGGGGCGGCGGTGGGGTGAGTGGACTGCTGTAGCCTGTTGTGGGGTTGTGAACCACTGAGGACTACGGCGGGGACGAAGCCTCTCCGTCGTTTCTAGGTCCCCAGTTCCATACAATACAATACAATACAATACAATACAATGTATTGGCACCGACTATTTCAGTTTAGCATTTATTATTTAGAAGTCTTTCCGATTCGAGTCTCTTACTATTGGAAACCAAGTATCTGGCTGCTTCCTTTATGAACTCCAATGCATCTTTATAGGATTCTCCATAGACAACAGGATAGTTTTCAATTCAGTAAACTGCAACTGCAATTGCTGTCACGCTTTCGTATGAACCAGCTGCACAACGACTGGGATTCACGATATCCAGTTTTATGGCTCTATACGATAACCTCGTTGACACGGAAAAAAGCGTATGGAGCCTGAAGATGGCATAATGAACTGCCGAAACTGGTTGCTTTCGAAATAAAATACAATATCTTAAAGTGTACGGCAGTTGGTAAAGCTTATTTAATTGAAAAGAACCTACCAGTCGATGTCCCTTGGCCATAAAGGACCAACAGAGACAGAATAGTTTGGACGTTTTCCTTTTTTATACAGTATAATATGAGTTAATCTAGGAAAGCAGCAAATGCTAATGTGTGTGTGGTGCATTGTTCGTGAACTGTCAGTAACGCTTTTATGCCCTGCGTCAGTTACATGTAATGAGATTACCGGACTGGCAGGAAGTGATTGAATTTGTGTGGTTAGTCAGGTCGATTGGTATGTAACACATTTGACTGTGTTTCACTTCAGTTTGCTTTGAATATAGATACGAAAGAAGCATTAAAAAAATACAGCGGCGTCATAACCACCGAAAGTTGGAGGAACACTGAACTTCTGAACATACACAACGTGGTTCATAACCAAAATATCAGTTATAAAATTTCTGTTCGGAAAGTTCATTACAGGTCTTAGGCCAGTTTTATCTCGAGGATTACCGTCGCTTGACCCTTCACGTTTAATGCTTATTAGAATATTTAACGAACACAGTACGCCGGCCGGAGTGGCCGTGCGGTTCTAGGCGCTACAGTCTGGAGCCGAGCGACCGCTACGGTAGCAGAGTCGAATCCTGCCTCAGGCATGGATGTGTGTGATGTCCTTAGGTTAGTTAGGTTTAATTAGTTCTAAGTTCTAGGTGACTGATGACCTCAGAAGTTGAGTCGCATAGTGCTCAGAGCCATTTTGAACACAGTACATGTAGATAACGAAACGTACCGTTAACTGAAGTTACACTATCGTGCGAGGCGTTCTTCAATCTAGTCTTCTTCAACAAAGCCACAAGTGACGCAGGTAGTGTCGAGAGGCACTTACGGCAGCGGAAGCAGGAGCTGTAGCGCGCCACAAACTGCGGCCTTAACGCCCTCTTGTGGCAGAACCCGTAACTTAGCCATATAAATATGGGGCCTAACGGCTGTCGCCATCCACACCGGAGGACAGGCGGAGTACCGGGGCAAAGAAAACGCTTTCATCGCTCTCCCGGAAGACCACATCACTGGGAACGCACCGGCAGAGTTGCAGCAGTGGGAAGACACTCTGAAGGATGTAGCTTCCACTGCCTCAAGACAACGTAGCCTTCTCAGTTGCTGCAGGAGGGCAGATAGGAAGCATGGAACAGGCTCTTAATTCAAATCAATTGCAGTAGAAAAGCGAAAATATTATGCACTTTTGAACTAAATGAAACTTCGCCAGGTGTCAGCCTCCTCCCCTGGATAAACGCTACTCCATGCGCCGACGCTCTCTTGCCTGGCACTGCTTCCATTCCTGTCACAGCACGTCGTCCCAATTCTGCTAGCCATTTGGACTAGCACAACACCTCAACACTGTTAAGTATTGCGAGGGCCGTTAGGAAAATAAGGTCCGAAAAGGTCGCGAACTGGAAACCGCTGTGAAAACCAAAAATGTTTTATTTGCAACTGTTGGCTACAACTTCCAGCTACTTCTCCACACAGTCGCCACTCCGACTTTGAGACATGTCTTACCGTTGCATCAACTTTCCAATACCCTCGTCATAGAAGGCAGCCGCCTGTGGTTTCCGCCAATTCTCTACGCTGTCTACAGCTCGTTTTCTGTGCGAAAATCTTATCACCGTGGCCAGCGGTTCATGTGAACAGAGACGCAACTCAGGGGGAGCCATTTACGGGCTGCATTGTGGGTGGTCAAACATTTCCCATCGCAAACGCTGCAGGAGCATCTTCATTGCATCTGCAGAGAATTGTCATGAAGAAGGAAACGCATGACAGTTATGCTACGTGGGCTTCGCGACATCAGGCGAGATCTCTCTCAGGCCCTCATACTTGGTGGGAGACACTATGTATCTATGCATCTTTACGTGCTCACTGTGTGCTCTGAACTCAAATGAGGAACGTGACGCGCTCGACGGACATAATAGATACGCTGCCCAACACATCTATGAGAAGTTTCATCGGATTTTCATTGTGGTTTCCGTTTTGCACCCGATCGTACCTTGCTTTCCGAACAGCTCTCATACAATGCCAATCTTATTCAAGTGGTTACCATTGTTTAATCGGTCATAGCCGGCCGCAGTGGCCGAGCGGCTCCAGGCGCACCAGTCTGGAACCGCGAGACCGCTATGGTCGCAGATTCGAATCCTGCCTCGGGCATGGATGTGTGTGATGTCCTTAGGTTAGTTAGGTTAGTTAGGTTTAAGTAGTTCTAAGTCTAGGGGACTGATGACCTCAGATGTTAAGTGGCTGGTTCAAATGGCTCTGAGCACTATGCGACTTAACTTCTGAAGTCATCAGTCGCCTAGAACTTAGAACTAATTAAACCTAACTAGCCTAAGGACATCACACACATCCATGCCCGAGGCAGGATTCGAACCTGCGACCGTAGCGATCGCTCGGCTCCAGACTGTAGTGCCTAGAACCGCACGGCCACTCCGAGATGTTAAGTCCCATAGTGCTTAGAGCGTGACGTCACCTGATAAGGACTTGCAATACAGCGGCCGAGCTCCCCCGAATGGGGCCTCCCGGCCAGCAATGCCATACGATGATTTCCATCATTTCCGCTAGTGACGCAAATACAGAAGTGATTCTACAGAATAAGGGACAATGTTGCAATCGGTGTTTTAATATGATGAATATATGTAAAAAATAATGCGGCACCCTACTTTAAGACAGCTTTAAATAAATCAGTAAACCTCTGCTGGAAGTGTCATCTTCAGGAAAGAGAAACCCCAGAAACTCAGGTCATAGTGAAAGTATGAGGGAAGTTCGAAAGAAAAGGTACGAAACAACAGTATGGGTATAACTGAAGTCTTTATTCAAAAGCAATCAGCAGAGGCTGAGCACAACAATCCCTGTTTCCCTATTCCAGGAATTTTTGTGACTGTGACAGGAGCCAGTCCTTCAGTGTTCTTCAGTTACTCGGCCGGGTTTAAGCGCTTCGCTTTGAGGTGGTCTTATAGTGGGCCAAATACATTGAAGTCGCAGGGCTACATGTCCGGGTTGTAGTGCGGAATTTAAAGCTGCCCCCACTTGGACTTGGCCATTATACTTTATGTGGCCTTGAGCACATGTGGACAGGCGTTATCGTGGAGCAGAATCACTCACTCCGTGAGCAGCCCAGTCTGTTTGCTCTTAATGGATTTGCGTAGGCTACGGAGTGTCTCAAAGTACATATCACTGTTAATTGTGTTCGCATGGTCGAGCAATTCGGTGACTATCGGACCTCGCACGTCGGAAAGGACGGTTTGCATCACCATTCCTGCTGAGAGCGCAGCTTTTAATTTCTTAGATGCAGGAGACGACGCATGCACAACCACGCCAGACACTACATTTGCGTCCCCAGACGTCTCACTACACTCATCCTAAAGCGGCATATGCAGATTTAAACGCGTATGGTTGTTACGACGATTCGTACCTTCTCATTTGAACACTCATACAATTAGCGGAAACCAAACCAAAAGACCCATGCTGTGGCTTACCTAGACGAGTCACAATGTGTGCACTTGAATACAATAGTAGCTTCTCCAGTCGTCAGCAGAAATCCGTTACCGCTTTAGAAAACTGGGTGAGAAGTTGGCAATCGTGACGAGAAACACAAAAAGGAAAGAGAAGCCGCAGTCTGCACATGACAGATGCGGTGCTGGCGCAAATGACGCCTCCGCTCGTTGCCGTTATTCATCACTGTCCGGGATACTCGACGACACACAACGTGCATCCGCTCGCAGGAATTCACGCCCAGTGTCGAATGCTCTCCGGCAAGAACTGTACGCTTCTCTCTGTCGATATGCAGCTAAACCAACAGGCACGGCAGCTTATAAGGCATCACAGCGGCAGTGTGGGCAGCTTGGCAAATCATTTCGAGAATCTGTTATCGTTAACTTCGTCTTTTGCAACACTATGTATATGCAGAATAGAAAGTAGCTCTGGAAATCATTATAATAAGAATTAATAAAAACATCAGCTTTTGATTATGCAGAAACAGTCCCAGTATCTCGATGATTGAAGAGCAATTCAAAAATACATCGGTGAAAATAAATGTTGCATATTGCCGAAACTTTAATATTGAACGTTGTGATCCAGAGATACGTTATGATATCAACACATTGGTTTGTTTGTAATGTAATTCTAGTAGAAACATTCCGTGTTTCTACCGTGAAGGGGCAGTATTTGCAGTTTAGGGCAGCCGCATCACCTATAGACATTCCAGTGCTGTGTGTCATTACGGGAGTTGTGTTGCTTCAGAATGGTTCAGACAACAATAACGTAAGATCAGAGGCTCCGCATGGTTACTCTAAATGGAGCAAGGAACGAGACAGGTGGACTTCGCAGCGAATGTCACTGTGAGTCAAAGTGATGTCTCTAAAATTTGGATCAGGTTTCTAGAGATAGGATCAGTTGAAGATCCTAACAGAAGTGGCTCTGGAAGAAAAACAGTAAATCTGCAGGACCAGCCTCTGCGTATAACAGCAAGCAGAAATCCTCAACACAATGCTACACGTCTACGGCGGCAGTTCCAAACATCTGTGGGGGTGCAGGAGTCAACACAAACGATAAGAAATAGGCTCCATGAACGGCGATTACGTGTCAGAAGATCTCTCAAGGCTCCTCCTGTAAATCGGGCGTGGACAGACGCTCTTGTCACATGCGCACGAAATCACTCTTCTTATGGAATAGATAGCAGTGGGACACAATGCTCTTTTCTGAAGAGACCCGTATCACTCTCCACACTAACCATACTGATATTCGTGTGTGGAGGCAACGACAGCAACGTTTACACCCTAACTGTACCGCAGACCGCCCCCTATATCAAGGAAATTCAGTCATGTTTTGGAATGGAGTCATGTATGACCACAGGGTACCCTTTGCGCCAATACATGGGAGGATTATTGGTGTGAAGTATCGAGACAACATCTTTGCACACACTGTGGCTCTATTTGGTGAACGTATTGGAGCTGAATTCAGGCTGACAAACGACAATGGACGCCCCCATCATCACAATCTTATGAACTCCTTGGTAGTGGAGCGCAGAATCAGTTGGATGTAGTGATCTCTACACTGATCAACCAGAATATTATGACCACCTACCTACTCTCGATATAAACCCGTCCAAGCGATAGCAGCGTCACCTGGCGAGGAATGACTGCTAGTCAGACACATACACGGTGCATGCAGTATCAGTGAACGGGCTGACCCTATGCAGAATGGGGAAAGCAAGCGATTTATCTGAGTTTGTCCAATGGCAGATTGTGATGGCCCGGAGGCTCGGCACGAGCGTTTTGGAAACTGCACGACTTGTTGGGTGTTCGAGGAGTGCCATGGTGAGTGTCTTCAACACGTGGCGAAACCAAGGTGAAACTACGCCTAGACGCCGTGTGGTTGGGCGGCCACCCCTCATTAAAGACGTCGGACGTCGTAGGCTGGGCAGACTGGTAAAACAGGACACATGGTGCACTGTGGCGGAGCTAACATCAGACGTCAATGCTGTGCAGAGTACAAGTGTGTCTGAACACACAGTGCACCGAAAAGTCCTAACGACGGGCATCAACAGCCGACGACCCATGCGTGTGCCAATGTTAACAAGACAACATCGGCAACTATTACTGCAATGGGCACGTGACCATATGCATTGGACGATGGCGCAGTGGCACAATGTTGCATGTTCTGATGAATCCCGATACCTTCTTCATATGGCTGACGTGATGGCGCGAATCCGTTGTCTTCCAGGGGAACAGCTCTTGAAACCTGTACTGTGTGACGGAGACAAGCTGGCAGCAGCTCCGTTATGATCGGAGAAACATTCACGTGGGTGTCCATGGGTCCAGTGGAGCTCGTGCAAGGCACCATGACGGCCAAGGAATATCGTAAACTACACTCCTGGAAATTGAAATAAGAACACCGTGAATTCATTGTCCCAGGAAGGGGAAACTTTATTGACACATTCCTGGGGTCAGATACATCACATGATCACACTGACAGAACCACAGGCACATAGACACAGGCAACAGAGCATGCACAATGTCGGCACTAGTACAGTGTATATCCACCTTTCGCAGCAATGCAGGCTGCTATTCTCCCATGGAGACGATCGTAGAGATGCTGGATGTAGTCCTGTGGAACGGCTTGCCATGCCATTTCCACCTGGCGCCTCAGTTGGACCAACGTCCGTGCTGGACGTGCAGACCGCGTGAGACGACGCTTCATCCAGTCCCAAACATGCTCAATGGGGGACAGATCCGGAGATCTTGCTGGCCAGGGTAGTTGACTTACACCTTCTAGAGCACGTTGGGTGGCACGGGATACATGCGGACGTGCATTGTCCTGTTGGAACAGCAAGTTCCCTTGCCGGTCTAGGAATGGTAGAACGATGGGTTCGATGACGGTTTGGATGTACCGTGCACTATTCAGTGTCCCCTCGACGATCACCAGTGGTGTACGGCCAGTGTAGGAGATCGGTCCCCACACCATGATGCCGGGTGTTGTCCCTGTGTGCCTCGGTCGTATGCAGTCCTGATTGTGGCGCTCACCTGCACGGCGCCAAACACGCATACGACCATCATTGGCACCAAGGCAGAAGCGACTCTCATCGCTGAAGACGACACGTCTCCATTCGTCCCTCCATTCACGCCTGTCGCGACACCACTGGAGGCGGGCTGCACGATGTTGGGGCGTGATCGGAAGACGGCCTAACGGTGTGCGGGACCGTAGCCCAGCTTCATGGAGACTGTTGCGAATGGTCCTCGCCGATACCCCAGGAGCAACAGTGTCCCTAATTTGCTGGGAAGTGGCGGTGCGGTCCCCTACGGCACTGCGTAGGATCCTACGGTCTTGGCGTGCATCCGTGCGTCGCTGCGGTCCGGTCCCAGGTCGACGGGCACGTGCACCTTCCGCCGACCACTGGCGACAACATCGATGTACTGTGGAGACCTCACGCCCCACGTGTTGAGCAATTCGGCGGTACGTCCACCCGGCCTCCCGCATGCCCACTATACGCCCTCGCTCAAAGTCCGTCAACTGCACATACGGTTCACGTCCACGCTGTCGCGGCATGCTACCAGTGTTAAAGACTGCGATGGAGCTCCGTATGCCACGGCAAACTGGCTGACACTGACGGCGGCGGTGCACAAATGCCGCGCAGCTAGCGCCATTCGACGGCCAACACCGCGGTTCCTGGTGTGTCCGCTGTGCCGTGCGTGTGATCATTGCTTGTACAGCCCTCTCGCAGTGTCCGGAGCAAGTATGGTGGGTCTGACACACCGGTGTCAATGTGTTCTTTTTTCCATTTCCAGGAGTGTAGTTACAGACCACCTACATCTCTTCATGACAATCATGTTTCCCGACGGCTGCGGCATTTTTCAGCACGATAATGCGCCATGTCACAAGGCCAAAAGTGTGATGGAGTGGTTCAAGGAATACAGTGGCGAGTTCCAATTGATGTGCTGGCTCCCCATCTCGCCAGATCTGAAACTGATCTAACACATTTGATATGTGATTGAGCGTGGCGTCAGAGCTGATAGCCACTCTCCCCGGAATTTACGGGAATTAGGTGACCTGTGTGTGCAGATGTGGTGTCACTTCCCTTCAGCGAACTGCCGAGGCCTCACTCGTCGCCGCTGTTATCCGCGCCAAAGATGGACGTACAGGCTGTTAGGTAGGTGGTCATAATGTTCTGGCTTATCAGCGCATATTGTCTAGATATCAGCTGCACTGAGAACGCATAGGCAATGGTAAAACGAGCGTTTTGCAGATGTTTTGTACCACCAGAGACCTTGCAAGATCGTTGTGAAGAAATGGGGCAACATCCCGCAGGCTTATCTGGACAGTTTAGGGAAGAGTATGCCTAACCGCTTTCAGAAATGTCTTCAATAACGAGGAGGGCCAGCTGGTTCATAAAAAATGTGTTATGCAAGATGATAGTGAGAAGAAACTTTAGTGCTTGCAGTAGAATCTTTTGTAAGGTTTTGTTTTCGTTTGTGTTTATCAACTGGAAATATGAAACTTCCTGGCAAATTAAAACTGTGTGCCCGACGGAGACTCGAACTCGGGACCTTTACCTTTCGCGGGCAAGTGCTCTACCATCTGAGCTACCGAAACACGACTGACGCCGGGTCCTCACAGCTCCACTCCTGCCAGTATCTCGTCTCCTACCTTCCAAACTTTACAGAAGCTCGCCTGTGAACCTTGCAGGACCGGGCGTGAGTCGTGCTTCGGTAGCTCAGCTGGTAGAGCACTTGCCCGCGAAAGGCAAAGGTCCCGAGTTCGAGTCTCGGTCGGGCACACAGTTTTAATCTGCCAGGAAGTTGCGTATCAGCGCACACTCCGCTGCAGAGTGAAAATCTCACTCTGGAAACTGGAAATATGTTTACCTTCTTTATATTTGTTTTCTTTTGA
Organism: Schistocerca cancellata; assembly: GCF_023864275.1. Classification (NCBI taxonomy): domain Eukaryota; kingdom Metazoa; phylum Arthropoda; class Insecta; order Orthoptera; family Acrididae; genus Schistocerca; species Schistocerca cancellata. The sequence continues at coordinate 609,608,996 of NC_064629.1, forward strand.
CTGTACCTAATAGAACAAAATCAGTTGTGTTTCTTATTATGTACAGTATTCACAACAAGGCAATATGCAATGGTTATTTTGCCGCTGTGTCTTTCAGAATACGTCGACGAAATTTGTTAAAGGAAAAAAACACAACTCTGGCTAAATTTTGGTGCTTTTCTTCAGTTACTAGTTAAAAAAGCCATCAAAGAAAAACAAAAGATATTAGTGTTACGTAAGACAATGGCAAAAAATATATATCAGAGGAAAATTAACAACAAAAATAAAAATAAATCTTTCTCTCTGATCGGTGAAAGGAAATCTAGCCACCAGAATTCTGGCAGAACAAGGTAAATTATTAAGAAAGTGTCGAAACAAGAAGAAAGTTAGGCAATACGTGAATACGAATAACCACTAGAACCAGGGTGTTCTCCAGCCGTTAAACCGGGATTTTGAGACAACTATATACTGAAATAATCGTTGTGAACGGCTGCTGTACGTGCCTATCTAATAAAAAGTTAATGGATATCTTATGTTGTAGTTTTTCATAACATCGATTATTCTGATTCTGGCAGCGCTTGTAATACTAGAGGAACAATAGAAAACGTTTAGAAACTGTTGATAAGCCCACTGGACTTTCGCAGATATCTAGAGTGGCCTCATTAGACTTTCGAGGAAAGCCCACCGACATGTTCCTAGGAACTAACCGATTTGTGGTTACGAAACGGCAGATTGATGGACGAATTTAAACGGGAAGGATTCTCGGTAATTCATCGAAGCCCGTCGCATCTACTGAGAATGCTGAAGACGTAAGAAAACACCCGTGGTACACCCGTAACTGTACCCACCAGAGAGGTTTGCACGCGAACAAGAAACTAATTCACTGTAATTAAGAGCAGTTGGCGACGACGAAGGAGGCCTGCTACACAGGAGCCGCGCGGAGAGTGAATTTAGTGAAAGCGCTTGCGTACGATGGATGTTCTCTACAGCCTGGAGAACAAAATGTCATTGATTATTCGGAAAGAGTGTTCTTTTTTCTCTGCTTAATAATCCTCGTAGCCTAGTTGTTTTCAAATGATCAGTCGGAGTAACGATCTCGTGTGTTTAAAGATATAAACTATCCGCAGCTTCTTTGTGCGTATTCTATACTGATATAACCACTAAGTGTCGTATCAAATAAAATTACGTGATATCTAATGGTAGTCTTACACCTCCATAATTTTGCACATTTTTGTGATCATTCTGTTTGGCGCCAATTAAAAGTGTTATATTGTTACTAAAAGCAAGTACTTCTATATAACCACTTCCATCAGTGAATTGCCAGTGCTGGTAGTATTGCTGTTGTGTTATAATAATTATTTATTACGAAATCCATGGTGGAATTACCCGGAAATCTTAGACAGCGAATTAAGTAAAGTATTGAATTCTGTCTGTTGACTGAAATATATCATTTTTATTTTAATTAACTACTGTTGTATATTTCCAAGCGCCGTGTTTCGGAACTGTAGCTTATTTTTGAGAGAATTTCCACTTTCTTCGCAAATAAGAACTGTGAATGATGTGTTACTTCCTCTAATATGACATCACATTTTAATTTTAACTGATTTTTGTTAACTGTATACACTGCAATGTACTGTTTCATATACACATTCTTTCTATCGCTTTGGCATCGCAGTGAGGGATTTTCCTTGTTGTGTCCAACCCAGGGGATCGTTTGAATTTCTTTCCCACTTTTTCTTCTTCTTTTCCTTCCAATGTCTCTTCAACTGTTCGCTTTGTTTCTCATTGCGTCCTTCAGTACCTTCTATATTTTTTATAGATTTCTCAAACACAAATTAATTCGTGTAGAAGAGTTCTAAATTTTGTTCTATCTTGAACTCGTTCCCACATTATATTATGTTAGTTAATTATTCATTTTTCACATCGATGAAGCAAAGTTTCTAATTTTCATCGTTATTCTGGTGTTATTGATTCTGTTTATATGGCCACCAACGCTTTCTGGTGATATATTTGATTTTCTACAGTACCTTGATTTGTTTGTTGAGCTGTCTTTATGATCTAAATTCCATTATCACATTTCTATTCCAGACCTTCCTTGAGAATTTTCGTGTATTATTTCTTAGTATTTTCCTATATTTGAGATCGATCTTCCACTAGTTACCATAGATTAAGATGCATAGAGTCCTTCTATGGTAAGAACAGTTCTATATTTGCATAGTTTTGCTTTTGGTGATATACTATAACGTTTGCCAAAAGTACAACACCGAGAAAGAATGACTTGAATGAATCTAAACTCGAAGAGGCGTAGAACGGTGCCACAGCAACAACTGAGTGACACATAAGACAGATACCAAAGACATAGATCCAGCCGTTCTCTCTCATGTGTAATCGGAAAAAATCAGTGTTCTCCAACTTAACTTAGAGCCAGCAAACGGAGTGGAAGCGTGGAGTTAATTGTCAGTACGCTTGTCGACAACGAGGAGCTCAATATGAGCATATTTAACCACCACACAGACTCCCAAATGACATAAAGAATTCTGGACGCTGTCTTTGCCTACTTAAGTGTTTGTGATGTTTTATGTAAAGTAACGCGACAGAAAAGGAGCTTGTGAGTACCGGAGACCGTGCACAACAGTTTACACCAAAGTCATGTGCATGACACATACGTCAGTTAATTCACATTAATCCACTTAATGATGGCTGTTTAAAATAGTAGTAGCTGTAGCGAAAATAAACTGTGTCTGGTAACAGTAAACCTGCAGTTTCGTCGATGAACTGCCTTCTGGGATGTTTCTAATTAGGTATATTATGAAAGTAGGTTATAGGGAGATTGTCATTTTCTGCGATATTTGTTTCTGTTGTTCAATTTTAGTGTTATTTAAATTACTTGAAATAGTCTCTATGTTATATTTTACGGGGGCGTCCTAAAAAGAAACGCCTCTGAATTTTTTGCTTTTTAAATAAAACAAACGTTATTAAAATTCTATATCTTTATTCTTCTTGTCTACATATTTGTAGCCCTCTGCGGCTAAAGCGTTCCGAATTGTAGCGTGTGACATGGCTGTGTGTAACATAACTATTTCTGTGTGAGAGAAAAAGCATGCTGTAATCGAGTTTCGAATTCGAAGAGTTCGTCCACACGTGGGGCAACCTCTCCGTCAGCATATCAATGTGTGACCGCACACGAGCACTGCAGCATCTGCAGCAATCCGACGCCCTGGGTTCACTGTCATCCATCATCTTCCATACAGTCCCGACTTGGCCCCACCCGCTTTTCCTCTGTTCTCAAAAGTTAAAAAGCTCCTTCGATGACTTGACTTTGATAGTGATAAAGCGGTGCAAGCAGAGCTGAGGTTGTGGATCCGTCAACAAAGTCGAACATTCTACAGTAAGGCTATCAACAAACTGGTCTCTCGTTGGGAGAAATGTGTTCGTTGCCAGGATTACTATGTTGAGAAATAAACATGTAGACATGATGAATAAATATGTTGAATTTTAACAAATTTTGTTTTATCTAAGAAGCTTTACGAGTTTTCAGATAAAAAATTCGGAGGCAATAGCTTCAGCGACGCTCTTGTATGGTGTCTTGGTGAATATATCTTTAATTACGTGGAAGGTGTTTCAGAATAATATGCCAAACCGAGTCGGATATATACTACAACATTGTTGAAGGATCGAATTTTATCCCTACAATAGAGTGTGAGTGGAAATTAGCCTTCCTAACATGAACACGGGATCGCAAACTGAAATTTTAGGTAAGATCCTGAAGCTTGTGAAAAGCTCCTTCAAAGAAGGTCCGGACCTATTAAAAATTTAAGTGGCTCTAAGCACTATGGGACTGAGGTTATCAGCCGGCCTGTGTGGTCGAGCGGTTCTAGGCGCTTCAGTCAGGAACCGCGAGACCGCTACGGTCGCAGGTTCGAATCCTGCCGCGGGCATGGATGTCTGTGATGTCCTTAGGTTAGTTAGGTTTAAGTAGTTCTAAGTTCTAGGGGACTGATGACCTCAGATGTTAAGTCCCATAGTGCTCAATGCCATTTGAACCATTTGAACAGAGGTCATCAGTCCCCTAGACTTAGAACTATTTAAACCTAACTAACCAAAGGACATCACACATATCCATGCCCGAGGCAGGACTCGAACCTGCGATCGAAGCAGCAGCACGGTTCCGGACTGAAGCGCCTAGAACCGCTCGGCCACAGCGGCCGGCCCGGACCTATTACCGCTGTTTATTGCATTGCTAGATTGTAGAAATTGTATTCAAAACGAAGTTTCAAGAGGAGGGCGTATGTTGTTACCTATTTGGTTGGCTGGTAGCTTTGATTGTTTACTTAGGGTGCTTAACGGCGTGGTTTAACGCCCGGTTACGTGTCTGGAGGCCAGATCGTATAACGACACATTCAGAGAAATCATTGACGTCCTGTATTAGTAATCGATGTTATGATACCAGGTTCAGCCTTGATGTTTTCCTTCTATGTTACTGTCCAATACACACAACAACACATGATATACTGTAAGAAATGATCTTGTAATATTATTCTCAAGGAGGTTTGCTGTACGGAAACGTACACACAAGAAAGTTTCCTTTTCTTTATATGCACTTTCAATCTATACTATTTCTCACGGTAGGCATTGTTCGCTGATATGAGGGACAGTGTGTCAAGAGTCGTGGCTGCCTACGCGCCTACACTACGTCTGAGCGACTCATCCCAACTGACAGAGAAAGAGTTGTTCTGCGGGAATACGGGAGAAATATGTGAGTTTTCTGGCTGAAGGAGAGCCGAAATTCCAGTATCGCACCATAATTAGATGACGTGGCAAGACTCGATTTTACACTGTTAATATTCAAGGAGTTTAGTGTTTAACGTCCCGTCGACAACGAGGGCATTAGAGACAGAGCACAAGCTCGGATTAGGAAAGAATAGGGAAGGAAATCGGCCGTGTCCTTTCAAAGGAACCATCCCAACATTTGCCTGAATCGATTTAGGGAAATCAGGGAGAACCTGGAATGGGATGGCCAGGACCGAATCGACGTCCTCCCGAATGAGAGTCCAGTGTGCTAACCACTGTGCCAAATCGCTCAGTGTGTTAATATTCGAACCAGCGTGTCATATCATTATACATTTTAACTAATCCCTTTTCGTAATTGGAAATGGATCATACAAGTCCTTTAAATACTAGTTTTCCCACCAGCTCGTTCACATCTGTCCAAATTTCTGCAGTATTTGCTCTCGCCCAGCGAGCAAAACATTCTATAATCAAGACTTTTCATTTTTGGATTCCTAATAAAGGGGACTTTATCAAATACAAGGTATATATTTTGCTTGCCAGTCGCTCGATCTGCAACACCGGCGGCAACAATTGTATCGCACGTCAATATATCAAGTGCACGAAATCATTCCAAGCTGCCACGGGCGCCGTAACCGTTAAACGAAACGCAGCAGAAGTGCCTCGCCAGAGACCATAAATTTCATCCTCTTTTAAGTCAAGTCGGGCTTGAACCCGCGAATCAGCCGGGCAGTAAACTTTATAACAGTCCCTCCGGCGTGGCTATGCGCAGTTGTGCTTTCGGCTGGCTCCTAGCCCCACATTTAACAACTTCAGGAACTCTTCCTTCGCCTCCTGTTCCCTTCCATCTTTCCGAGCATTACCATTTCCTCTGCTGACTTGTAAGCTCAGCCGACGTGCACAGAACGTCAAAGTTTTGTTTCGTATCCTTCATTTTCTGGGAGTATCCGAACTAAATGTCTTGAGATGTCATGAAATGCTCCATTTATAACTGCCCGAGAAGAATTCAGCAGCTGATATACAGTTCACGGACGAAACATAACTCGTTCCATCAGATATTTTAGTTCTGGAGGGTTTGTTCTATAACACACAATCAAATCCGCAACATTATGTCTAAAGTTTCGTAATTCTAGTAAACTGCTGCTAATAAAAACCATATCAACACGTACAACGCAATGTCCTCCGTGCTAGATAATTACAGCAAATGGTGTACAGCTTACTGACATGAGACTTCTTTGAGTTGTTGCGAGGCGTTTTATGGAAGATAAGAAACAAAGACACTACGTGACAGCCGGCCGGAGTGGCCGAGCGGTTCTGGACGCTTCAGTTCGGAACCGCGCGACCGCTACGGTCGCGGGTTCGAATCCTGCCTCGGGCATGGATCTGTGTGATGTCCGTAGGTTAGTTATGTTTAAGTAGTTCTAAGTTATAGGGGACTGATGACCTCAGCTGTTAAGTTTCATAGTGCTCAGAGCCGTTTGAACCATTATGTGAGAGTTAAATGTATACTGTGTACAGGATAAAATGAATATAGGAAAAGCTGTGGTAATAATTTTACAAGTATGTCACCTAACATGTTTCGTCCTCCGTTTTCCCGAAACCGTGTCCGAACTGTATCCACATATCCGACTAACGCAACACTGTGTAAAAACTGGCTTTCGTGTAATGTATTCACCATTTCATTATCCCAGGTTGTGGTATCAGGCAAAATGCCATTTCTAAGATGTATTCTGGAGTGCCCGTTTTCTGCAGTGTGGGCAGAATAATCGGTCCGGCAAATATTTACAAGACTGATGCGGAATAAATCCTTGTTACCGAACAGGAGAACTGCCGATCACAGAAAATGATGGATACCGTGATTTCGAAGCGCCAATCGATTCCTGTCACATGCATTCTCACGATTCCGAGTGCTATGCGAAGCACAATTCGCAGTAAACGTGTGCAGAAATGAAACTTCCTGGCAGATTAAAACTGTGTGCCTGACCGAGACTCGAACTCGGAACCTTTGCCTTTCGCGAACAAGTGCTCTACCAACTGAGCTACCCAAGCACGACTCATGTCCCGTCCTCACAGCTTTACTTCTGCCAGTACCTCGTCTCCTACCTTCCAAACTTAACAGAAGCTCTCCTGCGAACCATGCAGAACTAGCACTCCTGAAAGAAAGGATATTGCGGAGACATGGCTTAGCCACAGCCTGGGGGATATTTCCAGAATGAGATTTTCACTCTGCAGCGGAGGCAAAGGTCCCGAGTTCGAGTCTCGGTCCGGCACACAGTTTTAATCTGCCAGGAAGTTTCATATCAGCGCACACTCTGCTGCAGAGTGAAAATCTCATTCTGGTGTGCAGAAATGTTTATACAAGAGGTTTCAAACTGGGGGTGTTCAGGCAAAACCTTCAGCAAAGTCTTAAATTCAAAAATCTGCGAAGGGCTTACGTCACCTTACTGAGAGAGCCTCTATGATCGCGTGGTACCTCTCTACCAGTCGATGTTGAAGCCACCTTCAATAAACTCCCAATCATGTACGTCGTGCTTCCCGCGGAGCATCCTTCATTGGGCGAAAGGCGCCAGGTCATGGCTGGACTGTAGAGTGGATGAGGAAGAACAGTGCAACGAAGTTCTGCGAGCTCCTCCCCGGTGCACAGATTGTGTGAGGCCCTGCGCTGTCGTGGAGGAGAAGTCCGTTTGCATTTTTGTGGCACGTTGTGCTGTGTGCTGGCATCCGGCACGCGGGAGATCGAACAGGTTTGCGCGACCTTCTATCGACCATGAGAGACGCCTCGCCCAGCGACTGACCGTGCTTTTGTTCAGTGCCAGGTCTCCGTAGGCCTCCTGTGAGCGGTTCTGAATATCTGCTATGCTCTGGTTCAAATGGCTCTGAGCACTATGGGACTTAACATTTGTGGTTATCAGTCCCCTAGAACTTAGAACTACTTAAACCTAACTAACCTAAGGACATCACACACATCCATGCCCGAGGCAGGATTCGAACCTGCGACCGTAGCGGTCGCGCGGTTCCAGATCGTAGCGCCTAGAACCGCTCGGTCACCCCGGCCGGCCACTAAGTTTCGACGCGGCATTGCATTTGGCCAGTAACCGCCAGAAGCTCACGGTGAATAATAATTTAGAATTTTTGCTCACATAAATCATATGGCCACACATACTGCAGCTTCGGAGTACGTTTCCAGTTGCTGCGCCATTTCAGTTGTCCGCTTGTGATGAGCCTTTTATCCGCACCGCAGTAAAACTGTGTCTGCAGGAAACCCGGATCAACCCTTTCTTCTGACAATTGCCACTCTTGTTGTGCAATGGTCTAGTGTGAGATGACATGTGTAATTTATTTTATGGTTGGTTGGTTGGTTTGGGGAAGGAGACCAGACAGCGTGGTCATCGGTCTCATCGGATTAGGGAAGGAAGTCGGCCGTGCCCTTTCAGAGGAACCATCCCTGCATTTGCCTGGAGTGATTTAGGGAAATCACGGAAAACCTAAATCAGGATGGCCGGACGCGGGATTGAACCGTCGTCCTTCCGAATGCGAGTCCAGTGTCTAACCACTGCGCCACCTCGCTCGGTTTATGTTATGACTTCCCTTCGTACTAAAGTGGAGTGTAGTCATTGATCTATCACTGTATAATAAAACAACAACTCGGCCAGCAAAGCCTATCCCATTATTACGAGCAAGCATACGGTGAGACTTACATAAGGAAATTATTCTTGCTCGTTATCCCTGCCAGGCTGTAAAGATCAGCGAATTTTATAACCACCACCCTGGAAGAGACAAGAAGTAAATACTGGAATTGTCAGGGTTCTTCAGAATGGATTGGTGAATCTTCGAAATAAGCTATCTTGGTGTGACTGTTCCAAGAGGCAGAACGTGTAACAACTACTTCGATTTAGAGATGATGAAAAGACATGGCTGACTATGTTTCTTTGGTTGGATGCTGAGTAGATGTAGCTCGCTGTCGATAGGATGCGGTGCTTGACACTGATGTGACTTCTGCCTTTTATTGCACCTCACCTGTCTAGTTCTCGCTATCTGCGACAGGTCATGCAAGGGCTACTGCTCTTACTACCCTATTTTTCCTTGGCGCTTGCCTTGGTACATTTTTTCCTCTGCCCTTAAACCCGCTAAAATGTTCAAATGTGTGTGAATTCCTAAGGGACCAAACTGCTGAGGTCCCTAGCCTTACACTTCCAGATTGTAAGCGAAAAGTCTGACGTAAGTCTCATGGTGCATTTTCGTACTAATATTCAAATACCATCTGTAGTAGACAGAAAGAAAACCAACCTGTTACGTCAGTAAATAATGTATCATCTTACGCTCACTCTCCGACACCTGATGCCAAAGCTCTTACCATTCATTGTGAAAAGTATACTCTGTCAGTCGAAAAAGTTTCGAAACTGTATTCATAAAAAAAATTAGAGAGGTTAAGTTGGTGATCTTTATGCTACAGGTGTTCCACATAGTCTCCCCCCAAATGAGTACAACACACAGAACGTTCATTAAACCATGTAAAACTCTCAGATATGTCCTTTTTGGGATGTTGTTCAAGTCTTACATCACATTAGCTTGAATGTCGATTATGTCCTTAAAGCGCTGGTACTTCATGTGAATGTCTGCACTATGTCGTTTTATGGTAGAATCGTATTGATAACACCAAGTCTCATCACCAGAGATAAAATTCTCCAGAAAATAATTGTCCGGGTTTTGCATTTCAATTCGTGACAGGCCTCCACGCGTTGTTGTTTTTCTTCGGAAGTCAAGGTGTGCGGGACAAACTTTGTACACAGAATTTTCACTTCCTCAAAAAATTCAGGAGAGTACATAAAATGTATTCGTAGTGTCGAATATGAACCACCTTCGTCAATGAAAATTTGTGCTAGACTGTAACTCGAATCCGGATTTCCCGCTTCGGCTATCCGTGCACGAAGCACAGCCACACCCAAACTTCCATATGTCTTCGTCGTTGTGTCACAACCGGCACTCGTACGTTACGTACATTTCCATCCAGGAACGATTATTTATTGTGAGTCGAGAACCTGGTATTGGCAAATAAACACAAAATAGCATTGTCTTGTTATTAAGAAGTACGACGTATACATTCTGGAGAATGTCTTGAAAACCTTATTTAGAGATACTACTACATTGGGATTTATGACACAACAACGCTGACACACTACGGGCGCACGTCTACTATTGAACACTGCCTGCTCGCAACTGCTTAGTCGATTGCACATCAGTTGTTTGCACCGAGCGGTCTCAGGTGCTGCAGTCATGGGCTGTGCGGCTGATCCCGGCGGAGGTTCGAGTCCTCCCTCGGGCATGAGTGTGTGTATTTGTCCTTAGGATAATTTAGGTTAAGTAGTGTGTAAGCTTAGGGACTGATGACCTTCGCAGTTAAGTCCCATAAGATTTCACACACATTTGAACATTTTTTTTTTTCAGTTGTTTGCAGTTGTTGGTTCAAACAGCCACCGTAGTTACGGCGCTGACGTTACTTATACGCCAGGAATAAAATCAGTCTCGGAATACTCTGGACGGACAGTGTATGTGTATCTCGCATTGGCGCGACAGCGTGACACCCCTCTCGGCAGACGGAAATGTCACGGGACTGCCTACAATGTTGGCTGCCAGTGGCCTTTAAACTGTCATGCGGGAAGTCCTACCCCTGAGCCTTAAGGGAAAGTTAAACGGTTTCGCTCATATTCTTAGGGACCTTCTTAGTTAAAAATGCTTGAATTAAAACCAGAAATGGTGAAATCATCGTCTAGAAACGGCAGGGGGAACTGCTTTGAACATTTTTCTATATTTTGACATGTGTAAAAATTTTTAACGAGAAAAGGTAGCGCTTAATCTCTGCTCAAAGAACACGGCGGAAAAAGCGCACCGCTTTGAGATTAATTTCGTTATGAGACGAAAATAGCTGATATTACTGAAATTATAATTAAACTCTGCCCAAATTTATTGCAGTTGCTTAATCGTTAGCTACGGATGTAATCGATAAACAAGTTAAGGTGGTGTAAAATTAAAGGGTATACCTCCGTGTAGGACAGTGGTGCGACCAGATTACGTAGACCAATGAGAGGCTAATAGCCATAAACAAATATTGCCTTGAAAAGATACGGGAAGATAGCAGCCACAGAGCAATGTAACTGGAATGAACTCAAAAACATTATAAGTAAGACTGTTGGTGATACGTGTAAATGAATTCTACGTCACGTACGTTGACTTTCCGCTTTTAACACTGAGTACCTTACTTCAGTTATTCAGAATTCCTCTAACGCATTTCAAACAGTAAGCAACGTCTAACATCATTCTACGTAAATGCTATGCAGTTTTCTTTTTAAAGTTTTTGCAGCAAAGAAAATTGTTCAGCGCTATCCTGCTATGGGAAACACTGAAAAGATTTTTTGAGAACTGCCTACACAAGACAAACACAGATTATTTAAAACTCAGAGCTTTGGCATCCGACATCTGACTCAGAGCAACATGTCATAGTCGTGAGTGCAATATATATAACGGGTAAACAGATGAGACGTACCTCAAATGCAATTATACATCGTTCTCATTGTTTCTCCCGTAATTAACAACTGTGATAGAGTTATGGGCAGAACTACGCTTTCCTTTCTTCACGGCCTTCGCGTGTCAGTTGAATGTGAGCGATGTGCTGCTTCTCCTTGCGTACAAAACAAAAGATACGGCCTAAGTAGCATCCGCTTGGACATAGAGCAATAATAAGTAGCATAAGAAACACAGTTGGTGACTTACAGTTTCATAAATTAAAAAAATCAATCAATTAGTTACTTTCCATATGACTGATGATCTGATGGAAACCTTTTGAATTAACGCTACTTCCTTGCTTTTACAATCTCTAAGGTGTAATGTCGATGATTGTGATGAGAGCTTACACTGTGTTGCTGATATTAGACGCGGGAGAAGGTGTACGACCCTCCATCAGAACGTAACTAGCTACTCTTGAAAAGCTACAAGCGAGTTGCCGAACTGGAAGAACTCATGCGGCAGATGGAGCACCATCAAAATAGCTTTATCTCGTCACACGGTGTTACGGAATTCGTTAATTAAATCCGAAATATGCGCACAATCGACTGAACAGAAGTTGCTAGACATCACCATGCTTCCCTTCTCCTGTGCAATGCCAGCGATGAAATATTCTTAAATCACCAGGGTTTGAAACAGGCATCTTAATCGGCGCCTTCGTGCCAGTTCCCCGCCCCCAGATGCAGAGCGTTCGCGTTGTAGCACATGGATTCAACACCTCAGGTTCATCGGTTGATGACATCCCCACACAGATCTGAAAATTCATCTCACTTACAGTTCTGAATGATAGAGGGTTCCTCTTCCATAATCATGAGTAGCTGTACCGTATTTGAAGAACTTCCCTGTCATCACGCTCTTACACGTGAAGTCACACTCAAAGACAAATAAAAAGACGATCCATGAAGGTATTATCCGAATGGGACTTAAATCGGTAGCTGTGATATGCATATACAAACAAATTATTACAATTTCGGAAAAACTGAAAGATTTATTAAAAAGAGATAGCTTCACAAATTGAGCAAATCAGTAACGCGTTGATCCACCATCGCCCTTATGCAACCATTTGTTCGGCTTGGCATTCATTGATAGACTTATCGTATGTCCTCCTGAGAGATATCGCGCCACATTCTGTCCAGCTGGTGCGTTCGATCGTCAAAATCCCGACCTGGTTGGAGCGCCCTCCCCATAAAGGAGCAAACGTTCTCAATTAGGGAGACATCCAGCGACCTTGCTTGCGAAGGTAGGATTTGACAAGTACGAAGACAATCAATAGAATCTCTCGCCGTGTGCAGGCGGGCATTATCTTGCTGAAATGTAAGCCCAGGATGGCTTGCCACGAAGGACAACAGAACGTGACGCAGAAGATCGTCTACGTATCGCTGTGCTGCAAGGGTGCCGCAGTTGACAACCAAAGGGTCCTTCTATAAAAAGAAATGGCACCCCAAATCATTAGTCCTGGTTGTCGGCCGTATGGCGAGCGATCCTCAGGTTGGTATCCCATTGCCGTCCGGAGCGTCTCCAGAAAGACCTTCGTTGGCCATCGGAGCTCAATTCAAAGCGGGATTCATCACTGAAGTTCGACTCGTCAATGAAATTCCAGGCCGAACGTGTCTGCAGATTCCACGGATAGCGTTGGAGTACCAACCTGATTGTCGTCCGCCATACGGCCGGCAGCCAGGACTGATGGTCTGGGGTGCATTTCTTTTCTTAGCAGGAACCCTTTGGTTGTACAACACTTATTCGACGATATTCTGCACCTCGTTTTGTTGGCCTTGATGGCAAATCATCCCAGGCTTACATTTCAGCAAGATAGTGCCCGCTCGCACACGGCGACAGTTTCTACTGCTTGTCTTCTTGATTTCGAAACCCTACTTTGGCCAGCCAAGGTTGGCAGATCTCTTCCCAGTTGAAAACGTCTGGAGCATTATGGTCAGGCCCCTCCGTTCAGTTCAGGATTTTTACAATCTAACGAGCCAATTGGAGAGAATTTGGCACGACATCCCTCAGGAGGACATCCAATACCTCTATTAGTAAATACCAAGCCGAATAACTGCTTGCATAAGCGTCAGAGGTGGACCAAGGCGTTTCTGAAATTGTAATCATTTGTTCTTCTATACATGTACATCACATCCACCCGATTTCACTCCCACTCTGATAATTCCTTCGTGGTGCGTCGTTTTTTGTGCGTCTTTAAAGGGAAGGCCACGGAATTAATCTGACAAGGACTTATATTTGTTTAAAGCCTTTTTAGGTGAAATTTTGTTAGGGTGGGTCGCCTGAAAATGGCGTACAGCTCAAGAGATGACGTCTCTTCAAACATGAGAATAATTTTAAATCCGAAGAAAAACACGAAGAAGTAAAGAGTCTATCATCTCTGCAGTAGTGACTCCCAATCACTTCTTGATATTGCAAAAGCCTTAAAATTCTTTCCGTGCGGCACTGGAACTGAAGTACGTCTCTGACGAAATACTGTTCAGTAGTGTATCGGGATAGTTCTTTCAAAACAAAAAAAGGAACCACGGACGATTCCAGACTACTTCTTTCAATCTGCGGCGGAATTTATTGTAATGCATGTCCTCGAAAGATTAGAATTATCTTTTGGGCAACCATCTTCTGCGGACGTGGGACATGCCTTACGAGAGCGTCTCACTGTTCTGTTTAAAGCCTCAGTCTGACAGTACATCTCTCGTGCACCGCAATAGTGCTTGTATAAGTTTTTCTCCTGTCTCCCTGGCGTACTATTTCGGTGAGGTATGCGCAGGAAGAGCGTTTGTCACGTCTGAAAGAGGAGAGGCACAGGCCGACTGAATGTCATACGGCGTACTCAGTTGACGCGGTTGGAACCAACATTGTCGTCTAAAGGCGAAGGGTCATGTTATGGCCCCGGTATGGCACAAAACCTTGTCTGGAACTTCTGTGGAGGATAATTCCAACCCCATTCCTTAAATAGCTCTGTTTTCTATGACGTCAACACCGAAGTGGCACGAAATTGCAACACAGACACCGAAATAAATGTGAACTGACAAATTTTTGCAATTATTTCATGGAGCAACTCACAAAATTAATTTGTGGTCCAGTAAAGCTATTATAGAAGGGAGGAATATTTGAGCGCTTAAATCGGTTATTGACCGTGTTATCATGTGTAGCTTTATGTGAGAAGTGTACTCAAAGGGCAGGAGTACGGGATAAAGGCTGTTGACATGTATCCTGGTAAAATTGGATTATTTTATATTATTAGGAATTTTCATTCCGTGAGATTATTGAAAAACTGAAGAAGGTGCGATACGTTTAGAACACATGTAGAGACGGATTTGCAGTGCACCCGCTGACAGCTGACGACTTTGTGACAGAGATGATGTAACACCGGGCTAAGCGAAAACGTGGAAGGGGCGGCCGGCGATGGAATGCATGGAATAAATAATGAACGGCAGTGGAGTTAATCCCACAGGAAATTGAAGCGACTATCCTCGACGCGCCAGCGTCAACCGCGACGATCTCGCTAGCTCAGTTCACGTTCACGTTCACTACAGCTCTGTTTCGTTAACACCGCTGGCGGAAACAGGTTTACATCTTTTATTTCAGTATTCCACAACTGTCTACATGAAACAACTGAAAATACGAGTACATCTCATTCCGCAATTAGTCCGGAAAACGTTTTCTTTTGTTTTCAAGTGCCCACATCTAATACTAATACTAATAACAATCTTATATAAAGACTGTCGGAAAGACCACCAACTAAAATTTTTTCTTCGACAGAGTAAAGAAGCATCGAAAGTAATGTTTAGATTCGAAAGATCATTTGAAAAATCTCATCCTGCGAAACATTGACAGAAACCTTGATGAACTGTTAGACTGTAGAGTCCAAAAGTCTAATTTAGAATTAGTAATAACAGTACATAATGGAGGTGGTTCCCCTGTAATGGAATTACTGATTAATTATATCATTATTAAACTTTTTCGAAATAGTAAAACAGTTTAAGAAAATTAAGTATTTTAAGATGACTGTAATGTTTAGAACGATAAATGTTAAAGATTTCAGTTTTGTTTCTAAAACGTTCTGAAATACGTGAAAAATCACATAGAAATAGATTATGCTTTTGAAACACTTAGTGCGTGGAAAGGAAAAATATTCAAAATATCAATAAAACAACAAATTTGCTGATGATAGAGTACAAAGTAATATTGAAAGTTCTTCTGTACCTGAAAAGAGACGAAAATGCCTTAAAGACATAGAAAGGAAAACACGATTTTGGTTCCAGGAAGGAGACATAATGCCACAGACAGCTTTTAAACTTAAAGTCCATACGCCGCCACTAATCGTTAAACAGAAAATAGCATGATATACTGTCGATTAGATACCGACACAGTGAACCAGACTGTTAGCAAATGTCATATTATGGCAAAACTAGAAAACAAAATTTATGAAGTCCTATAAAAAGCAAAATTTAATATGAAATGTAAGGTGAAGTTTGGAACTAAAAAAAGGTGATATAATATTACGCTTTTACTTTCTTTGTAAAATATAAAGATATGGTACAGTGATCTTAAAAATTACATAATGGAACCGTTACACTACAGTGAAAATTCTGTAACATTTGTACAAAATCGTTTTGTAGCAGTAAATTGGTAACCCCGCTAGAGGATGTAGCCAATAGAAGTAGTCTTTTCGAACCACGGTGCAACTCTGCATTTTTTACATATAAAGATAACTGCTGGTGGTGAAAGAAGCTATAAGTGACAGAAAAATTCACAGTATCAAACAAGAGCTGAATGTCGGATCTCTGGTTGCACTTACGCTCTTAGTCACGGAAACATATCCACACACTAGGAAAAAAAAATGGAAACTTAGGAAATGGAAGGAGAACGAGCTATAATGTTTAATTATTTTGAAGAACTCGTTTAAGGGAATGGAGTAGGTTCCGTAGCACAGGGAAAAAACAACAAAGTGTGAAGAATATGAGCCGCAAGTAAGCAAATATTGAACTAAAAATGTTAACCTAACAATTATAAACGCTAAGATAATCACCCTACTATGGTTGGAGTGTATTAGTTATATGTACGTGTATGCTTGACAGTTAATGATAAACTGCACAGAAAAATTTTACACAATGAGAAAAATCTCCACTCACTAAAATAAAGCTAGGAGAGGAGCAATCAAATGAATATAAAAGGACCTATTAACCACAGTAGCTGGAAGGGGAACTATACTGTTTACTAGTCGGTGCTGGGACAAAGAAGTATGCATTCTGACATAACAGATAATCTCATGCCACTCTTGGAAATCATTCCGTTACTGTACCGCTGTAATTGTAGGGCCAGTCAGATTACCGAGTTCTAAACAAATGTGGTGGTGACGCAATATGTGATCAAGTATGAAAGTGAATAAATATTTATATTGCGGGAAAGACCTGTCATCCGCTAGCCACACAAGTTAAATACTGGCAAAACACTAACACAGCAACAAATGTCGTTTAGACAACATTAATATATGGGCAGTAGCTTTCAGGCAAGGGAACCACCAAATAAGATTATAGGAAACTAAAGTTTTGTACAGCTTTAAGTACTTCTATGTTAAAATGTAGAAAGTTTCCAGTAAACTCAAAAACGTAAGTGTAACAGGGAATGAGTAGAATTTTAGCGACTTCTTCGAATCTCGAAATACCATTTTCCGTATCTCATCGATCTTAATGTTTTTATTAGTGACATAATGCACTCTCTGCTGTGATGCCTTCCATTTGCACGGCATACGAAGCTGCTGTTCGTGGGAAGTGTTCGTACCAGAAAAAAGTCACTCCGGAGGTCACTCATTTTCTCTGTAGCGGGAGATGTGCAAAATTCTTCTTTGCTATCGTTGGTGGCATCGACAAGTCGGTACGGCACAATTATCAAACAGAGCATTCAAAGTTTCGTAGATGAACTCTGATAGCTCCTCTCCTTCTTATCGTAGATCATCGACAATAATCGGTGACGTTCTACATTACATGTCCATACATACTCCTCAAGCCACCGTACGGTACACTGCGGAGGGTACCACGTACAACAACAAGTCATTTCCTTTCCTGTTCTGTGCTCTAAAAGGGCGAGGGAAAAACGACAGCCCATAAGCTTCCGTACGACCCCTAATTTCTCTCATCTTCATCGCCCTTACGCGGAATGTACGTTGGGAGCAGCAGAATCGTTTTGCAGTCATCCTCAAACGCTGTTTCTCTAAATTGGCGCAGTAGTGCTTCGCGAAAAGAGCATAGCCTTCCCTCTAGGGATTTCTATTTGAGTTCACGAAGCATCTCCGTAACACTTGTGGTGTGCTAATGGAACCTACAAATATAGCGACAAGCATCCTAATTTCTTCGATGTATTTGCTTAATCCGACCTGCTGGGGATCCCAAACACTCTACCAGTACTCAAGAATTGGTCGCACTATACTCCGTTCATCATAAGTATAAACCTGACATAAACAAACACAAACGTGATGATTGGTCAGCGGCCGTAGCTCTCGTACACTGGTGTTGTTCCGTTCGTGGAAGTAGGTCCAACTTATGTATTAGACATTTTATTACTATGTCACTGAAAATGAAACTTTCAGACATTCTAATGTATTAACAGCCATCAACGTTTTCCTTGGTCATACTTCAGATACGTAATTTTTATTTCAAAAATCGTGTACAGTCACAGTCTCTATAAGCGCTACGTGTGCTCTGACTGTCTCACTGTTCATATGTACCGCGGAAATGGATGACACTGCTTCCTGTTTCGTAGTGAAACTAGTTGTTCTTAATGATTTTCACAACGTTCAAGGGAAAAACGATATTTGATTTTTTTTGAGAAAGACGATGTACTAAATATAAAACGTGCAATTGTAATTGTAATCATGGTGTAACAAGTTTGATAATCGAGCGGGCTAGTAGGCGGTGTTTCGAAACCCGTTGAGGTAAAAAAAGTTTTGTTTGTTCCATTACAATACCTAAATCATTTAAATGTGAAATTTATCAATATGTGGCAACTAACTCATATTTAACCATCATTTTTCAAGAAAAATGCCTCTCTTCTCGTTCGTAATTACACATCACAGGCAGAATTCTGGATTCCATTGCAATTACACATTCTTAATTATCGATATGTTATAAAAGAGTGTTACAGATTTTGAAGCTAAGAAAACATCACACAATTACATTTTTTGGAGAAAAATGAAAAATCAAATACTCTTTGTTTGAATATGCCCACTGTTTTATAGAACAGATGTGATCTCACATGAGCCAGAGTGATAATCGTCGTAGAAGCACGGAAAACAATTTTCAAGGCGTGGAGCACACTGTAGAAATGTTGCATTTTTTACAGTTGTCACCGTACCACTGCTATCTGAACCCAAAAGAATTGATCTGGAGCCAAGTTAAGGGATTTGTCGCGAGAATTAACAAGACATTTAAGCTGCCAAACTTACTGGAACTAACGCACGAAGCTTATTGGCACGTCACTGCCGAAAGATGGTGAACAGCACGTCATAAAAGAGGAGAAGGAGGAAATGTGGACTTTTTGGTGGCTTGGGATTCTGTTGATCGCTTCGTTATCAGCGTAGCAGTACTGAAATGTACCACTTTCCTCGGAGTCCAATATGAAGAAGTTCAAGGATTACCAGACGACTGACTGTAATACCTGCACTGAATTCAATATTAACTACATTGTGAAATCCCAGCAGTGCGCTCTTACGCCACACATGGCTCATGCAGAAAAATTACCCTTGTTACAGGAATTTTCGACACTCGTTTTTAATTACAGTACTATGTTAGCTAGGGTTGAGAGCATGTTTTCCTCCAGATCACTTAAGAAGCGTATCACCGGAGTTTTACCGTTGTTTCCTACTGTTCAAGAATTAAATGACATTTTCGTCTTTACTACAACTGTTCACATCACTGCAGGTTGGTTGGACGAGGTGGCTGGCCAGTGCTTTCCAAGTTACATGCGCTGGTAAAGCTGTTGTCCCCTATCATCGCTGAGTCGATGTACGTGCAACGCACAGCTTAAAACGTATCATCATGCTTCACTGTACTCGAGACAGATTGGCTTCTGCTCCACGTGAAACGAAATACAATAAGATTCTAGCAAAAGTGGAAGAAAACATCGTGTAATGTTTACATGAGGTTTATTCTTTTGATGAACGTAGGATAGCAATCTATACGCTGTCTCCTTTACAGATAAGCTACGCTTTCCCAAAATTCTCCCAAAAAACGAAGTCGAGCATTCACCTTCCCTATCTCTAACCTACACCATACCGAGTCTAACGCAAATATAAACTAATCATATACCACCTCACACTATAAAAACCAGTACATTGTTTGAGTTGGATAATTTAACAACTAATTTTCGTATTGTCTAACGCTACTTGCTATAGGACATGAAACGTTTGGCAGTAATTGGTGCGGCCGAGGACATTACGGCCTATGGCTGAGAATAAGTAAAGATAATTGTTTCATTCCAGTTAAAAAATCGAATAAAAAAGAAATGGAAAAAGAGACTGTCAGAGGAAAGGTACACGTTGAGTGGGTTCGAGTTAACAACGATATTGAACCCAAAACGGAGTTGGTAATAAAAAAAGAAATTTTTCTTCAGCTGTGGCTCAGGATGTATGCAAGCCACATTCATACTTTTTTGCTCGACTGGCAGTAAATTAGAGCTTTTAATTGCGCATCGTCGAAATGCTTTTATTTCAGGGAGATCCTTGAGCGAAATATGCGGGTTTTCTGCGTGTGATCAGATGCACTCGTCGACAAGAGCGATGACCGGCCAGAAACCAGCGCCGGAGGCGGAATTTGATTTGTCGGCAATATCGTGTGATATCGAGAGCTTAAAAAGAGAGCGTCCTTTGACGCTGGCAGGAGGCCTCAGTGCGTGCGCGATCGATCGCACCGTAGATACGCAGAGCGCGGCGATATGTTTCTGTGCGCCGACTGACCGCCGTTCCGCCGCCAATTTCCAACACCCGTGTTCTCAGCTCTCTCCAATATTTCCCCTCACGCACAGCTACTGCTTCCACATTTACTGAAATTATTAAATTTGATATAATAAGCAACTCATGTTAGAATTCATAAAAACGTCTAAATAAAATGTGCAATGATAGCTACCGATGGTTCCGTTTTTGCTTCTCCTTCTTAATTATTATTATTATTGTTACTATTATTATTATTATTATTTTATTTTCGTATTGACTAGTTAGTATCACGTAACAAATTCAATTCATCTTTTCACAATGTTGTGTTTTTTTTTTCTTCTGTCCATGTTGTTCCCGATTTCTTATTTCTCCTGCATTGAAAACTTTCTAAATTTGGTATGTTATTCTTTAAAAGGTTTCTGTCTGTTATTTCCGATTATTTGATGTTTTTTCTAGTTCTTTCCTTATTTCTGTAATTCACGCAATTGTCGATTTCTTCTTCCAGAAATACAGCAATATTTGATTCATGAGCCAGTTACCGTTCATTCGGTAGAGGTGTCCAAAAAAGACGAATTTTCCTTTAGCTATTCCTTCTGATATTTTCTTTATATTTTTGTAGATCTCCTCATTACTCCTCATTTTCCAGCAAGCTGTAGTGTGTACTGCAAACATCATTTTTCTAAAAATCCGTCTTTCAGGTTCCTCTGTTCTGTCCAGCTTATAGTTCACTGCCAGGGATTCAGATCCACATAAAAATTCTGGTCGTACCACTATGGTATAGTGTTTCAGTTATATTTCTTTGTTATTATTATTATTATTATTCCTTCTTTTTCCTAGCGTTAGCCTATGGTCACGGGGATCGCTTCGTGGGTCAACATTTACCTCTTGGTTCGATCCAATGAGTGTTTTATACGTATATCTACAGTATGCATATCTTCACTGAATAAATCAACCGTTTGTTTGGTCTCCCTCGTGACCTTTGTCCACTCTCACTGGGTTGGCATGCGCTGCTCCCTGCACAGGCGCGCATTACCGGATGCGACCTTGTTCCATTTTCGCAGCAACTGGCTTCACATTGTCCTGGTGTTCGATGGTGCTGCTCTTTTACAGGTTATCATCTGCATTACTGTGCCATTTAGCATCCAGATTTCCATGTGTTGGCATGCAGAGACTGTTGTGCACTGCTCTCTACACAGGCGCGCACAACCGAAGGCGACCTTGATGCATTTTCTCGGCAACTGGTTTCAAGTTGTCCTGGTGTTTTGATGGTACCTTTCTTTTACAGATTATCATCAGTATTGTTATCCCATGTACCTTCCCGTGACATGGAGGGATTGCTTAGAGGTGTTTGACATTGTCCAACACACTGTGCTATTCTGTTCAGCGAGTCGTAGCCCTCTCCGATCTACCTGAAATTAAAGTTGGAATGGAATTCTGCTGCCGCATAAAGTGTGAAGCTACAAATCCAAATGCCTTGTGTTCGAGCTGCGATTGTTTACACGATTTTTTCTGTAATTTAGCATTATTTTATCTCTGCAAATGTGTGAAAGCCAAACGTTAGATGATATTACGGGTGTACTTACTGGCTGTCTGTTCGTAGGAAGACAGGAGCTTCCAACCTCCAAAAGGATTTTTACTAGTAAAACTCTGCGGAATTCAGACGAGCCTTCGGGTGGATGACCGCTACATATTCTTCGTGGCTTGTTTCTGATGTTTATTAATTTCGCCTGAAATTGGGAGCCGCGGACCCCACGCTAAAGTTGCACTTGCCGTATAAATTGATATCACACCTCTCAAAATGGGTTTTAAGTGACAGCGTTTACAGCGTTATTTCAACAATTTTCAACAGTCGTTCGTTTTTATATCAAAAATAAAACCGGAAAAAAGGAAACACAGTGTAAAAATTACTCATTATGACATTTATTGACCCAAAAAAGCAGTATGTATTCAAACAGTTTAACATAAAATAACAAAAACTATTTCAGCATTTATGCACATTTGACATTAGTGTCCGTACTGCACTGTATAATCTGAGCGTTGTTTTACGATGGCGGTAAAATTCATAACGCATATAGTCAAGTTGTCCTTTGTTTAGTGCTTACCTTTCATTGCATTCTGTTTATCGTTCTGCACGAAAATATGGCGAAGTCTGATTTGTCGGCGAATCATCATTCTTGAGTCATCTGACTCACTAAAAAAACAATCTACACTGAAGCGCCATAGGAACTAGTGTAGGCATGCGTATTCAAATACAGAGATATGCAAACAGGCAGGAACGGCGCTACATTCGACAACGCCTATGTAAGACAACAAGTGTATGACGCAGTTGTTCGATAGTTTGCTGCTGCTACAATGGCAAGTTATCCAGATTTAAGTGAGTTTAAACCTAGTGTTATAGTCGGCACACGAGCGATGGGACACACCATCTCCGTTGCAACGATGAACTGGGGGCTTTCCCGTAGAACCATTTAACGAGTGTACCGTGAATATCAGAAATCCGGTAAAACATCAAATTTCCGACATTGTTGCGACCGCAGAAAGAGCCTGCAACAACGGGACCAACGACGACTGAAGAAAATTGTTCAACGTGACGGAAGTGCCACCCTTCAACAAGTTGCTGCAGATTTCAATGCTGGGCCATCAGAACGTGTCAGCGTGCGAACCATTCAACGAAACATATCGATATGGGCTTTCGGAGCCGAAGGCCATTCGTTTACCCTTCTTGACTACACCACACAAAGCTTTACGCCTCGCCTGGGCCCACCAACACCGACATTGGACTGTTGATGACAGGAAACATGTTGCGTGGTCGGACGAGTCTCGTTTCAAATTGTATCGAGCGGATGGACGTGTATAGGTATTGAGTCAACCTCATGACTTCATGGACCCTGCATGTCAGCAGGGTACTGTTCAAGCTGGTGGAAGCTCTGTAATGGTGTGGAGCGTGCGTAGTTGGAGTGATACGGGACCCCTGATCCGTCTAGATACGACTCTGACAGGTGACACGTACGTAAGCATCCTGTCTGATCACCTGCATCCATTCATGTCCATTGTGAATTGCGACGGACTTGGGCAATTCCAGCAGGACAATGCGACACCCCACACCTCCAGAATTGCTACAGAGTGGCTCCAGGAAAACTTTTCTGAGTTTAAACACTTCCGCTGGCCACCAAACTCCCCAGACATTAACTTTATTGAGCATATCTGGGATGCCTTGCAACACGCTTTTCAGAAGACATCTCCACCCCTTCGTACTCTTACGCGGCACTACACTACACGATATCAGGCAGGTGTACCAATTTCTTTGGGTCTTCAATGTATTTTCCTATTTCGCTCACAGCTGATCTTTCTATCCTCGGTGTGCGTGTAAGATGTGGCAGCAGTGTAACTCTTTCAGGACTTTAACTACTAACTGCATGCGAAGCTGGAGCCGTGTTTTGCCAACAAAAATGGTTCAAATGGCTCTGAGCACAATGGGACCTAACATCTGAGGTCATCAGCCCCCTAGAACTTAGAACTACTTAACCCTAACTAACCTAAGGACATCACACACATCCATGCCCGAGGCAGGATTCCAACCTGCGACCGTAGTGCCTAGAATCACTCGGCCACAACGGCTGGCTGTTGCCAACAATCCCTTCACGAGATACTGTGAAGGGTTTTACACTGACCAGTCATATTAATGCGACCACCTGTCAAAAGCTGGAATAAACATGTTCTGCATCGCGGACCGCTGCGAGACGCGCACGAATCACGCCTCGCATTGGTGGAGAGAGCTGAATACGTATTTCTGGGCAATGACGTAGGTTACACCTTCTATGCCCCTGTCCGAAAGCTGTTATCCCAGTCAACATTACCACTTTTTGCGTGAAACTGACATTACTACCATCTCGTCAAGTATTTATTGTTCCTCCTGAATGCCTTCCCTGTGGTATTACGACACATCCGAATGGAATTCAACAGCATCATGTCCTTCTGGGTTAAACAGTAAAGTGATGTGGCATCGCTGAAGAAAATCCGTTGTAGTATACTTACAAAAACGCATAGTTGCTTTTGTCTTTATGTGAAGAGAAGTGTTGGAAACACGTAAATCCTGAGAATCGGATTGTTATAGCAAAGGAAATGCCGAAAACGAGAGGAGTGGGCGAGTTCCAGCTTCAAGTAGGCCACAGGAGTGCTGCGGAGCGAAAAAACGAACGAAGCAAGATTTCCGTCTCCCTCGGCCGCTGTGTAATGGCACAAAGGCGTCCCTGCCCGGCTCGGGGAGCCGGAGCACAGCTCCCAGCGGCTTTCAATACCGCCAGCGCCGATGCACCAACATTTCCCTGCAAAAAGGCAACCGATAATTCTAATAATGACGCGAAAAATCCAGCACAAGTAGCAGCTGCCTAATTTCAACGTGATAGATGGTAGCTTTGAGATATTTTTTCTAGTAATACGCCTTCATCCCTCATATTATTCTGTTTAAGTCCAACACATTTTGGAGCTGCAACTCCATTTTCAAGGATTAAACTAATGTCTTCGTGCTTTGCATCTCTTTATTACCTTCGTTTTGCCACAAAATGTGTGTGTCCATTTTTGGTGAAAAACTTTCACATTTTCACTTATACTTCAATCGACTTACCGGCTTTTTATTTTTTAAGGAATTTATGTTCCCTAAAGATAACCAATACTGTGAAGAGAGGGAGACAGCGAAATAGCAGCTACGCAGGTCGCGAACTTGCATCGAGGATCCGGATTTTCGAAAGAGGGTTTTTATTTTTATTTACTTTTTATTTTTAGGTTCAGGCAGGTGTTGTTGGACTGTGAAGGTAACTGTTGAGTGGTGGAGTCTTCAAGCAAACGGATTTGGCTAGGTTAATTAAAGTGGAATAAGGTGTATTATTTTCGTGGAAACAGGGGCGTTTAATTTTGTGTTACAGTCCTCGTACACTGTAACTGTTATCCCCAGTACACTTTAATAAAATTCCGAAGAAGTTTAAAGGAACCAGTCGGCATATTAAGTGCTTATTATGTATTGTTTTCGATTCAGTACTCGGAATATGGTTCAAATGGCTCTGAGCACTATGCGACTTAACGTCTGAGGTCATCAGCCGCCTAGAACTTAGAACTAATTAAACCTAACTAACCTAAGGACATCACACACATCCATGCCCGAGGCAGGATTCGAACATGCGACCGTAGCGGTCGCTCGGTTCCAGACTGTAGCGCCTAGAAACGCACGGCCACTCCGGCCGGCGTACTCGGAATAGGAATGCATTTGAGAGAAATGAGATTGATACGGGGTCCATGTCAGTGCTGTGTTAATGGTGATTATTTAACTTGTTTTGTGTGCCAAGGCGAAACTAACAATCTTTGTCAAAACTGTTTCACAAATATAGGAGTACAGGAAGCTGAACCAGCTCCACAGACTGGTGTTTCTCACACCGACCACGTTGTACCCGCTGGGCACTTCTCCTACCAGTAAAACACTGATGCCTCAGCCACGTTAGGCGAAGAATCACATGTGACTTGTTATGATGTAAGAAACTCTGAAAAATGTGAAATAGATTCTTTGAGAGAGATATCAGTATGTGCAATAGGTAACTATATTTTAGGTTCAGATACGCAGTATAAATACTAAACATAAAATGGAAATAGTGAGTATTAAAAATCTAAACCATCTTCTGCACAAGAAATACGAATGTGTAAAATAAACCTGAACCTAGTCACAGGTGCAAAAGAGATCCAGTAATAATGATACAAAAACACCAAAAATATTTCACGGAAATACGTGCTTTACAAGCACATATCGGGTAGACGAAGTATCCATAGTGTGAGTTTCCTAAAAACGCCATACTGGGGTGTAGGAAATCTGGCACGAAACCGACAATAGAAGAGCTACGCGAGTCAGAAGATTTGGGAACTCAGTAAGAAATTGTTATGAAAGAAACTGGTTTTCGTAACGCATTAGAAGCTCTAGAATAAACACTCATTCGATAGTATAGTGTTCCGTTTTTGATGTACAATATCTTTATAAACAATCGTTAAATGATGAAAGAGGAGGATCTGAACAAAACATGATGATCGTCCCCAGCGATAGCACATAAATTAAAATAATTTTTCGACGCAACAAAGAGTCTGTGTGGACCTGCATCCGGTAGTGAATTGCACATCTTTAATGAAAAAAGCACTGCATATTTACCAGCTGTGAAAGATATTTGTGAAAATAAGCCACCACGTAGGAAAAGCAATCAAAGGGAATGCAGTAAATTAGTGGGATGTGATTGAGGTTTATCAGATAACGTGTAGCGCCAATAAAATATAAGTAGGCACGGTTGATTGGCACTTCTTGCGGAGTAGAGAACGGTTGACAAGATCTAAATGGCCTGCTCAGCTTAGGAAGAAACTTCGGGACGACGATGGAACAGGTCGGATCAAAGATCGCGGCTAAAATTGACTGAGTAGCGAAGCTGAAATTGGAAGACAAATACCAATCAGTCTCAGATAGAACAAAGATATTGCCGAAGGCGGTTCAGATACTCGCCATTGACCTTTCACTCACCCACTACGCCTGATTCAGCTTCCTGCTGATCCTCCTCACGAGTTGCTGTAAGTGAATTGCACTGATTCCTATAAACGCGAAGCGCTAATAGCATCGATGGCAGCTGTTAAGGTGGAGTAGTTTCAATTAACATAAAAAAGGTTACCTTAATATAGCTGTCAAAGATAGTGATGAGTGAGTATCAAATTTTCGAGCAACGAAGAATGGCAGCGCGGGGCAGATGAGGGGTTTCAGGCGTCTTGCCACGGTTCGCGCGGCTTCCTCCGTCGGAGGTTCGAGTCCTCCCTCGGGCACGGATGTGTGTGTTGTCCTTAGCGTAAGTTAGTTAAAGTTAGATTAAATAGTGCGTAAGCCTAGGGACCGATGACGTCAGCAGTTTGTTCCCATAGTCCTTATCACAAATTTAAAAATTTAAAAAGCGATGTATGTGCTAACTTCCTGTGTGAATCGGTATGCGGACTTCATGTTTTTGTATTCTACAAACGCCTATGCTTTCACGAGTAAGAGATATGTGGAAGTTAATCAGTAACAAGCGTTATATTTTCTCTTTCTGATGATTATTGGAAACATGTGACACTGGCAGCACCCACGTTTATGTAACCTGTTTTAACGGGTGTGAGGGAGTATCGCTTCCTGGTCAGTCATACCCATATGAAAATATAATTCACTTTGTTTATTTTTAAGTAAATTGAGACGATAAATGCTTATCAGATTAGTATAGTTTTCACTTCAGGTCAGATTCCCTAGCACCAGTGGACATTTTCGAGCGGCCGCACAAGCGGGTAATCGCAACAGAATTCGACGAAAACTCGAATTGCCGAACGGCAAGGTAACAGTTGCACTTTCTGTAGTGCACCTGATCTGCCTTCCCCAGAGTCTTCAGTCCAGCAGGCCCAGGAATGATTTCCAGTAACAGATTCTCAGAAGACGTCTGCTAATATGTCGGAACTAATCCGAAGCTGTTTCCAATAGTACACTCCAGAAAGCTGCTTTTGCGGCCCGACTGCGCTCTACCCGCGGAAGTCACCCGAATGGCGCACACCTAAATGACTTCGCGTTTGGGGACGCACAGAATGCTGTTTACGCCGATGCGAATACACTGTATGGATGAGTTTAGGAGATTTCAGTTGCTCCTCATGGAATTTGGCACTGGGAGAGGAGCAGAGAGTAGAGACACAACAACTATACTCGAAAAAGGGGGAAATTTTAGTAAGAGTGAATGTATATACAGGCCTAACATGAATAATACCGGCAAACTGCATAGAGGGATTCCTGAATGAAAATGGAGGAAAAAAAGTCCCATGGACATGTGTCCAGAAATGCATCGTTGTCACTGTAGATGGCGTTGACGAATGACTGTTCTGCTGACCACGTACCGTGTGTTCCTTGTGTGTTGGAGGCTGTGTGATTGACGCGTTGTACTATAAGCAGCAAAATGGTCCGTTATTCATGTCGGGAACAAGCCGAGATGGTGTCTGTGTACACCCAAGCAGATAGAAACGGTCGAGAGGCAGCACGGCTATATCAGAACAAGTACCCATTAAGACGCCAATCACATCATACAACATTTTAAGCCCTTTTTGGACTTTTCTGTGATCATAGGTTCTTTCAGACAGACGAACGTGCAGGGAGGCGGCGTACTATGCGTACGCCAGATGTAGAGGACGGGGTCCTACAGGATATTGAGAGGAAGCCTAGTACAAGCTCCAAGCAAGTGGCCCGCCAACATGGCATAAGCACGACAACCGCTTGTATCCCTATCACCTGCAATCCCATGGAGGCCACTTTGGACATCTCTTGTCAAGTGGATGCGATGCAGCTCTGTACTGTGTTCCGGGACGTTTTTTTGTCGTTGCACACATGCGCACACTGTCCATTTCCGGACACATGTTCGTAGGACCTTTTTTCCTCCATTTCCAGTCACGAATCAGTAATTACAGTTTTTCGATTCTATTGATGTCAACCCTGCGTATATTTTCGTATTTAACATTACACATTGCTTCAAGAATATCAGGAAGATAACATACAGACGAACAGGAGTTGTACAGATACGGTAAAATACAGATAAAAAGAGACGATTAAAATTAAAAAGGAATGCAAATATATCACAAACACAGGTTATAGTTTTTCAGCTAGTCCAGTGCTCCAGGCATAAGATCGTGGATACCTGTCAACGACCGTTCAATGCGGGGATTTGGGCATTTGAAGGCTATGCACATGGTGGATTTGCGGCCGTTACGCATTGGAACAGTGATTTACTGTGCATTCCCAGTCCAGTGCGGATTCTGTTGAGATTGCACCATACTCTTCTACTCTTTTTCGAAACGGATGACTGTGATTGTCAGATCTTTTATGAGGTTATAGTTTCAGACTTATTGTCCATTGCGATGGCCAACGCTTTTCTGCAGTAAAGTTCCGAAGTTGTGTTGCTGTTCACACAGGGGAATTTCTTGCTTTCAGTCTTAATTCCATATGTTCGTTGATAAGTTGTGTAGAATCGGCGGGAATATGCAATGTGAGCTTTTCAGAAGATTTTTAAAGCTGAGATTTTAGAGCAGCATTGCGTCTGGTCTGCGGCGGTGTTATGTTGTTCAGAAGCGGTAGCCACTGAGTTGGAGGCGTCGTGATTGTTCCTGTATATAATCTCATTGCTTGATTGACTTGGATATCAACAACAAGAATTGTGTGGTGGCTATTGATCCGGGGAGAGAGGAGGGGGGGGGGACAATATTCAGCAATAGAATATACGAGAGAGATGTTGCTGGTTCTCAAGTTGTTGACGTTAGCTACTCCTGACGTATTAGCCAATATTTTTGACTATATTTGTTCTGGTTTTTACTTTAGCTGAGACATTTTCCAAATGTTATTTGTAGGATGAAGTTCGATCAAGCGTTACTCCTACATAGTAAAGGTACGGATTGTGTCTTACGATAGTTCATTCGAAGGTTATCCTCAGTCGAACATGGGCCTGTCATTGTCATCTTGAATATGACTGGAAATCACAACAAACCATCCGCCCCGATGATGGAAATCTTAAAGACAGATATGATGTGATATTGAGATACACTATAAAGAGATGTGAAGGCACTCTGTAGTCGCTTTTGTTTGACGGTTATCGTGGCACTGCCGCTTTCTTGATTTCGCCACACACAGCTGATCGCCACAAACAGTGGATACTGGCTCAGTGTATTTACGGAGCTTCCGAGAAAACTGGCACTCCGATAGCAGCAAAACACGTGCCGGATGAAGCAGCTGCCGACTCAGGCCTGGCAGAGGACTGCTATCCACCACGGGTTGACTTCAGAGAGCCACCGAAAATATTATTTAAACGTCCCTCACGTTATGTTCTATTGGGACCCAGGTAAAGTGCTCTTGGAGGGATTCGTCAGCTAATCTGTCAAACGTTTCATTAATTATTTTAGGCAATGCTGCCATTAATGTATTTGCGTTCCATCTGTCAAAAGCCTGAATAGCCGCCTTTTGCAGCACAGACCGCTGCGTGACGTACATGGAGAGAGTCAATGGTGTTCTGGAAGGCGACACGTTGCGTTGTCCTCTGGTAGATGCCACCGCGCCGAGGAAAAACAAACTGCATGTAGGGGTTTACATGGTTCCCAAGGATAGATGCAAGCTTGTGTTGATCGACTGTGCCTTCCAGAATGACGAGACCACCCAGGTAATGTTACGAAGACATTCCCCAGACCACAACGCTCCCTCCTCTGGGATGGTTCCTTCCAACGATTGTTACAGGGTGTTTGCTTTCAGACGCTTCATGCCGATTGAGCATAAAATGCGCTTCATCTGGAAAGACCACCTTTCGCCACTCAGTGGGCGTCCGGTTGCGGTAACAGCGTGCAAAATTCCCAATGAACAGCATTCAGCATGGTTGCATGAACCAGGCGCCTGCTGCTGAGGCCCATACGCAGCAACGGTCGCCGAACGGTCGTTGAGGAGACAATGTTGGTAGCTCCTTGGTCCATCTGGGCGACCAGATGCTCAACGGATGGATAACTTCTCGTCCGTACTCATCTCCACAGCTGTAGTCCACACCTTTCATCTATAGCCCGTGGTGCATCACAGCTGCCTCGTCTCCGGTTGTGGATAGCACCATTTTGCCATGCACGGTATGCTTTAATCACAGAAGCACAAACTTAGCTGTTCAGAAAATGCTTCCATCCTTGGCCCGAAAGCTAATGGTCATGCCATTTTGGACGTCAGATAAATAGTTCCGATTCCACATTACTAAAACGACTGCACTGTTTTCCGCCTCCCCCTCCACTGCTAGTGCTTCCACCTGCCGTCAGTGAGTGGTTACTGTACGTTGACGTCTAACGGCGGAGTATGTTAAATACCTGCATCTCATCAGATGATGATTATAAACTTAGTGACCAAGAGTCATGGGAACGGTTGACCCATTTGAAGATATGCCGAATATGTCGTCTTGCAGCTAGATGGAGCGTATGGCACTAGTGTATACAGAAGATGTCCGGCCGGGGTGACCGAGCGGTTCTAGGCGCTACAGACTGGAACCTCGCGACCGCTACGGTCGCAGGTTCGAATCCTGCCTCGGGCATGGATGTGTGTGATGTCCTTAGGTTAGTTAGGTTTAAGTAGTTCTAAGTTCTAGGGGACTGATGACCTCAGTAGTTAAGTCCCATAGTTCAAATGGTCCAAATGGCTCTGTGCGCTATGGGACTTAACATCTGTCATCAGTCCCCTAGAACTTAGAACTACTTAAACCTAACTAACCTAAGGACATCACACACATCCATGCCCGAAGCAGGATTCGAACCTGCGACCGTAGCGGTCACGCGGTTCCAGACTGAAGCGCCTAGAACCGCGCGGCCACATCGGCCGGCTAAGTCCCATAGTGCTCAGATCCATTTGAACCATTTTGTTCAGGATGGGTGTGTGGTTTACACTGACGCACGTCGCGAGTTAACTGACTCTGAACGTGGGATGATAACCGATTCATTATGCATCGCACATAGTATATGGGAGATTATACAAGAATTCGGATTCCCGAGTTCAGTAGTGTCTAAGGTGGATGTTTAGTATTTCAGAACCAATGATTCCACAGGCGTGAGCGATCGCAAGTGTCTGACGGACGGACGTCACTTCGCCCCCGCAGAGCCATAAGGAGCGATCGACGGTTCGATGTGTCATACCGCGGTCGATTTGAATGTAGCCCGTCACAACCCATTTCTAGCAGGGCTGTACGGAGACAAATGTATCGTTACGGGTTCAGGCCCAACGACTGACAAGCGTTGCAGTGCTTTCGCTTTGCGTTTTGCTCCAGTGTATTTTATCGAAGATATTTTATTAGATTTCTTTTCCAACGTCTCATTAAAGTGACTCTCATCGGCGTTGTAAGGGTGATCTGATGCCCAATAAACCGACATCTGATGTAAATAATAACTGATAATACAAAGGTACTACAGACATTTGCTTATTTATAACTGAAGTTTTCTTTCTAGAACGATGGTCTGAGCAAAGAAGGAAGATTAAGTTTTAACTCCCGCTCCGACTACATTAGAGACGGACCACTGGCTCGCATTGCGAAGGGATGAGGAAAACATCGATCGTTTCCTTTTCATGTAACCATTCCGACATTTTGTTTAAGCGAGTTAGGAAAACCATGGAAAACTTAAATCTTGGTTGCCAAACGAAAATTTGAACCGTCGAGCTCCCGAATGTGAAAATTTGACTGGAGCGGGGCGTTGCACCCTCATTTCTTTTCATTCTGTGCGATAAGAGTTTACTGTTGAGCGAATGTACAAGGAGAATGTTTGGTACTGCTAAGCACTTGCCCTCCTCCGTAGAGGCTGGAAATGATTCCTCCTACTGCAGTTTGTTAGCAGCAGTTTCAGATGTTTTCTCGATACCTAAGTCATATTTCTTAGGGAAAGTGAATTTACGGTGAGCACACACTCAGCAGACCTCTAGCAACGAAAATCACCAAATATTTCATTGGAGCTTAAAACAAATTTCACTAAAAATAAGCCGGCCGGTGTGGCCGAGCGGTTCTAGGCGCTTCAGTCCGGAACCGCGCGACCGCTACGGTCGCAGGTTCGAATCCTGCCTCGGGCGTGGATGTGTGTGCTGTCCTTAGGTTAGTTAGGTTTAAGTAGTTCTAAGTTCTAGGGAACTGATGACCTCAGATGTTAGTGCTCAGAGCCATTTTTGAACTAAAAATAAAATTCGACATTCGGAGTGTTTGATTTTAAAAACCAACCGAAATTGCAGTCTCGAGTGAAGCCGGTTGCAATTCTGTGTTTCGAAGTGAGCCGCAGTTTTGAGTGGCTTTCTCGTGAGTGGCGGTGGGGAGAAATTTTGGTTTTCATTTCGCTGCCCTCGCGGCTGCGTCGATGCACGTACTGATTGGAACGCCGTGAAAGGGCCGAGTAATGGAGGGTGACATCTGCGCAAATGACCAGTACCGCAGCCTGACGGATCGCACTGATTGTGCGTCAGACAATCGGCGAACGTTCCTAGTTATCTCTGCAGTGCCTTTTAATAGGGCCGAAAAAAATTGCCCTCAACGGCAGACACACCGAATCGGTGATTAAATGCTCGGGAAATGCTCAGCCGTGAGTTAATTACTCAATCTGGTGCGGAATGACGCCATTTGCGATCGATAGACGCAATCGAGTTTTTTTTGTTGTTCGTTGTTTTCGGCCACTTCTGAGCGCGTTATTTGCGTATTCTGAGTTTTTGGTACGTACCCACTAATTGCCTGTGGAAGCTCTGGAACGCAGTGAACGCAATTGAAAGAAATCTGTGTTTTAGCGTGCGGCTATTTACCGTGGAATGTGACTGCTTATCGATCTGCCGGGAAATATGCAGCTCGCTGGAGTATGCGGGTGATCTGTTTCAGAGTTGAGTGCGTCGCCGCAGCCGAAAACTGAAAAGCGGTCTAAGGCAAAGACATCCATTTCTTGAGCCGTGTCATGGCTGTACTGTAGCCAACCATTTTTCCTTCACCAATGTGCATGTGTGTCAGAAATTTCTTTTCTCCGTGGAAGAAGTGAAAGGAAAAATTAACAGTAATGTGAGTTGTGCCACAGTGCTCCGATTATGGAGATTCTAAGCTGGTTACTGGTAACTGGTAACGTTGTTCTTCCAGAAAGTTCTTGACTTCTCGTAATCGGATTTCTTTCATACTTGCCGTACAGCAGCAAATGACAAATTGAACATCTATATAATGAATATGTCGTGACAGATGAAAATTTGTGCCTGACGAAGATGGTAACCGGAACTGTCATTGCTCCCGCTTACCGTGAACAGGCGTCGTAATAAATTAAGCCATCCGAGGAGACTTCGAGGACCGACTGATACATTTATTTATTGGGTATATTTCTTTCTGTTTTTCCCAGCAAACAATTGGAGGTTCTCGAACGGGATGTGTGAAAATATCACCATTGGTGGAACTAGATCGATGGAAACAAACAGAAGTGCCATTTAGAGTTTGGGTCGGTCCTGGAGGCAGGTTTCGGATGGCGTGTTCGTTAACATTACTCCTAGCGATAAGCAGGAGGCACGGATTCGATTCCCAGTCTGGTAAAAATTTTTGTCACTACTTTTCCATTACATTGCAGTTCGCAGTTACTGAGCGAGTTCTTCGATATTTACTTTGGTGAATTTCATTCAGTTGTTCTTTTTTTTTCCTTAGATCTTATGGGACTTTACTGCTAAGGTCATCAGTCCCTAAGCTTACACACTACTTAACCTAAATTATCCTAAGGACAAACATACACACCCATGCCCGAGGGAGGACTCGAACCTCCGCCGGGACCAGCCGCACAGTCCATGACTGCAGCGCCCTAGACCGCTCGGCTAATCCCGCGCGGCAAATAGATGTGTTACGAGAACTGCATGGGACTGGAAGATGTGCTTCACTAGTGAAATCTGGTGATTTAGTCGTAAAACGGAAACGCAAGTGCGTTACAAAACACCAGCCTTGGTCAAAAAATTGGAACATATTGAGGAAGCAAAACCAGCATGTTTCTTTGCAGTTTCTTTGCAGAGCCATTGGATTGGAATCTCGAAGCGATACTAGTACTTGCGCCATTCGTCAGATGTATTTTTATCTGACTTACATGGGTGAGTTGCAGCGGGAAAACTATCAATTTTCAAATTTTAACACTCCCTACCTAATACAGATGCACAAAACATGTAGTGTTTATGATTTCCTGCCCCGTTGGAGCTTACGAATCTGGCATTTGTATGAAAGTTCATGTACAAGACGTTGTTGTATCTGGTTATTTTTATTGGTTTTCTGTGGTCATAATGGTCACATTTCTTCAACCACGAATAGAGAGGCCTGCAAGGCAGTGAGCGTTTACCTACCACCTACTCTTTGTCAGTGATTTGGAATCAACGCTTTTGTCATCAACGATGCTGTGCAGCTGTTCATAAAGTAAAGACTAACGCAGCGTTCAGATACATTGAGGGAAGGCGGGTCCAATGAGCGGCTCCCTGGCCCTGATTCCAATCCACCTGATTTTGTTAAAGTCTCTTTGGAATGGCAGAGACTACACATCAATACAGGTACACGACGGCTCCTAATCAAATGACAAACTTAGGAAGTCAGGCATTTACAAAGTGACCTGTAGTTACTGCAAGAAGTACCACGTAGGTCAAACATGGCGGAACTTTGAAAACCCATTTCCAAGAGCACACTGAGTGTTCCAGACTTGACAAATCAACTATAGTTAAACACATCGATGGGACAGAATACAGTTACAACAGATACTATTTTAAACTGCTACGAACTTTAGAAAAGGATCTGAAAGTGGACACCTTGGAGGAAATGTAAATATTCATCCTTGGCCAAAAATGTAAAAATGAAACCCTAAATGAAATGTGACGAATTTGAAAAATTCACAGGTCAACTTCTAACTCAGGACTGATAAATTATGAAATCTGTAATGATCAAAATCAAGCCTGAATCTGTATGTGCAATAGCTATGTGTTTGTAATTTTCCAGAGAAATTGTGTGTTATCATTAGCAGTACAAAATGATTATATTCTCCCTTATTGTAATACATTTCGTATGCTAACGTCGAAGATTCGTCGACCAATAGCGCAGAAGCGCAAAGTGATACCACCAGGATATAACTAGTGAACAGATGTAACTAGTGAAGTAGAACCGAGCTTCTTTTTGACGGATATCTCGTGTCTACTGCATAATGACGGCGACTGAAACATGCACGTGTTCTGAGTGGTAGCCACAGATTTGCAAATAGTGGACAATAAAAATCCAATTAGCCACATGAATAGTTGAAAGTATATACACCATAAGAAGACATTCAGTCCTTACGAACAGGATAAACAGCGTGAGTTATTCTTTATGCTGTTCTTTTTGTGAACGTTCTTTCACATGGGTTATACGTCTTTTTCTCCACAGGCAAGCCACAGCACATGCGAAGACATAATACTACTACTTTAAGACCTGTGTGTATTCATGAGAAGTGTTTTTCTTTTGCAATTTTTTTGCTTAACGATGATGTTATACCTTGAAACACGTTGCAACAGGAAAAAATTAATTCAAGAAAGACGTGAGACTGGAAGCTGTCTCCAAAATCTCTCTTTTTTGAACTGATTTTTATTACTTGCTTAAGGTATGATAGAAAATGTATTTAGGAAAGCAATGTTTTCTTTACTAGTGAAACTTCTTTGGCCTGTCAGATCTGAAATGTATGTATGGCAGATTACCTTCCTTTCGTCACTATTAATAACAACAACATTATTATTGTTATTATTAGTATTATTGTTAGAATTAATTGTAACGAAAATACAATTATTTCAACAGAAGATGGTCTCAGTCGTTGGATTACAATCGATGTTTATTATGTGTTTCTTTCTTCTACCAGAGGAACAGAAGCAATGGTTCGGTTTCTGTCAGAATATTTGGCACACGCCTAGTGAATGTCACTAGAATGTATCCCAAATGTTATTAGATTTGCTGGATCCCGCAATTTGGTAAATATCATCTCCACATTGTGAGGTTCTGATCTCACAGTATGAGATGTGACGGGGCCGACTACAGTATTTACTTCCTAGATGCAGCTAATCTCAGTACTCGGATTTCTGTCAGAATATTTCACTTTTTTTATCCGCCTCGTCATTCATGTTCCAGTCACAGGGAGCTGTAACTGTAACTGTAACTGTAACTGTCACAAAAATAAAGACCTATTAGCTTACGTAAAAGTGGTGTACACTTCTTCGCCTAAAATACGATATTTTATGGAACGAAAATGACATATTAGGTAAAAATTGGTCCAGATATATGTAATAAAGATTTTATGTATTTTAGCTCTTTCTTTCTTGTTGATATGAATGCATTCGAGGTTCTCCCTGTAGATGCTTTCCGCCGTCCGCGTCTAACAGAAAGGGGGTTTCGTTTTCAATGACCTGGACATATCGACAGCAAGGGCATTTGGGAAGCAGTGCGCCTTCGCGGTTTACTACTGTCTCAGGCTCTGTATGACAGCGATACGATGGTGGGATCAAGGCACCAGGGAGCGTGGGCGGAATTGTAACTGCGCTACTAAGTTGAGATCTTTCTGAGTAGACGGGACGGCTCTCCACTTACCGAGGTGAGAGGAAATCGACCTATGGCGGGTGCATATAAATCCACGCTCCAGCACCGCAGAGAAACACCTGGGTGCCGAGCTGAGAAAAGTGCAAAAATTTGCATGTAGACCGTCCAGTAAGGTCGTATGCTGTACTGCAAGTTTCCAAGAGACCGAGCTCTGAAAAAGCTTTTTCTTGTGCACCGTTATTTAATTACTTTCCCACCATGTCCTTAAGCAAAGAATTTCGTAATATTGAGGTGTATTTACTGACACACACCTATTAGAAAAATTCTCACCGTTTGCAACCTCATCCACGTTTAATAATTTTATACATACTGTCCAGAGAATGAAACGGACGAAGGTGGCGCAGTGGTAAGTTGCCGGGATCGCATTCGGTGCCTCTGTCAGCTTAAATCTCATCCGGGAGGCCATGTTAAGGTCTCCCGTGGTTTCTCTAAATCGCTTAACGGATGTTTTCTTTGAAAACGACGCAGCCGACTTCATTATCTTCGTTTCCCAATCCGAGCTCGCGCTTAGTGTCTAGTGAATTAATTTTACTGTTTTTGAACTTTTAAATATGGCTTTAAAATGTTTATTTTCACAACGGAATTTATATCTGTTCATATGATGTAATCTAACTGCAGTGATATGTGAGTGAGAGGATCTGCGACATGTAAACTTTAATCTTGATCAGTGAAATTCCCGAGTGTTCACCCTGAAATCTTCTTCGAAGATACGTTCTTCCACAGATGCGTGCAATATGCTCTATGTTATCTGTAATATGATGGTGAACTCTGTTTGAGTGTGCCGGCCGCGGTGGTCTAGCGGTTCTGGCGCTGCAGTCCGGAACCGCGGGACTGCTACGGTCGCACGTTCGAATCCTGCCTCGGGCATGGGTGTGTGTGATGTCCTTAGGTTAGTTAGGTTTAAGTAGTTCTAAGTTCTAGGGGACTTATGACCTAAGATGTTGAGTCCCATAGTGCTCAGAGCCATTTGAACCATTTTGAACCTGTTTGAGTGTGTCGATCCTTTCTTGACGCTGATTCGTAGGTGAATGACAAACTGAAAGAAGACACCTAAAGTTATTCGTTTTATGTTATAACTTACTACACTGACGGAAAAAAATTCGCAGCACCAAGAAGGAGTAATGAGAGATAAATGAAAGTTCGGTGGCGTGTTTCTACATCTGAAAGATGATGTCTGTTCAAATTTCGCACGATTCGCATGAGAGTGGCGCTAGTAACGCCATCATGACGATGCAAATTAGGTTTGCTTTAAATACGCGCTGTAAAGGTCGTGAGTGTTAGTTACCTTTGAGATGGGATGTGGTGAGTTGGTGTGTGAACGAGGTCGTGTAATAAGGCTACGAGAAGCTGGGTCTTCCTTCTGCGATATTACAGAACGACTTGGGAGGAATGTAGCCACTGAACATGATTGCTGGCAGCGATGATCACGAGAATATACGGTCGCAAGATGACCAGGCACTGCACGGCCGCGTGGCGATACCGAGAGGGAAGACCATCGTGTTCGGCGTGCGACTGGCGCATCGTAGTGCATGTGCAGCAGCAATCTGAGCAGCAGTTGGCACCGCAGAGACACAATGAACTGCTACAGATCGGTTACTTCAAGGACAGCTCCGAGCTAGGCGCCCAGTAGCGTGCATTCCACTGACCCAAAACCACCGCTATTTGCGACTTCAGTGGTGTCAAGCGAGAGCTCATTGGAAGGCAGGGTGGAGGCCTGTTGTGTTTTCTGATGAAAGCTGGTTCTGCTACGGTCCCAGTAGTGGCCGTGTGTTAGGTTGGTGGAGGAAAACTGAGGGCTTGCAACCAACCTGGCTGCGTGCTACACAC
This sequence comes from Schistocerca cancellata, assembly GCF_023864275.1. Taxonomy (NCBI): domain Eukaryota; kingdom Metazoa; phylum Arthropoda; class Insecta; order Orthoptera; family Acrididae; genus Schistocerca; species Schistocerca cancellata. Next base: position 609,648,221 of record NC_064629.1, read on the forward strand.
ACCTGATCTGCACCTGGAGATACGGTGTGGGGTGCTATTTAGTATGACAGCAGGAGAACACTCCTGGTTATCCCCCACACCTTGATTGCAAATTTGTACGTCAGTCTGGTGATTCGATCTGTTGTGCTACCATTCATGAACAGTATTCCAGGGTGTGTTTTCCAACAGAATATCGCTGTTGTAACCCAACATGCTCTAAAGAGTGTCAACATGTTGCCCTAGTCTGCTCGATCATTAAATCTGTCTCTAATGGAGTAAATATGGGACATCATCCGACGACCGCTGCAGCGTCATCCACAACCAGCATTTACCGAACCTGTATTGACCGAGCAAGTTCGGCGGCATGGAACTCCATCCCTCAAACTGACATCAGCCAACTGTACCAAACAGTGCATGTAAGTTTGCATGCTTGCATTCAACATTCTGGCGCTTACACTGGTTATTAATATAGCAGCAGCAATGGCTTATCTCCCTCTTGCATTAATCGGTGCTCTTGCAGTGTCAATTCCTTAAACATGATAGCTAGACAAATGTATTCTCTCTCTCTCTCTCTCTCTCTCTCTCTCTATATATATATATATATATATATATATATATATATATATATATATATATATATATATACTCCTGGAAATGGAAAAAAGAACACATTGACACCGGTGTGTCAGACCCACCATACTTGCTCCGGACACTGCGAGAGGGCTGTACAAGCAATGATCACACGCACGGCACAGCGGACACACCAGGAACCGCGGTGTTGGCCGTCGAATGGCGCTAGCTGCGCAGCATTTGTGCACCGCCGCCGTCAGTGTCAGCCAGTTTGCCGTGGCATACGGAGCTCCATCGCAGTCTTTAACACTGGTAGCATGCCGCGACAGCGTGGACGTGAACCGTATGTGCAGTTGACGGACTTTGAGCGAGGGCGTATAGTGGGCATGCGGGAGGCCGGGTGGACGTACCGCCGAATTGCTCAACACGTGGGGCGTGAGGTCTCCACAGTACATCGATGTTGTCGCCAGTGGTCGGCGGAAGGTGCACGTGACCGTCGACCTGGGACCGGACCGCAGCGACGCACGGATGCACGCCAAGACCGTAGGATCTTACGCAGTGCCGTAGGGGACCGCACCGCCACTTCCCAGCAAATTAGGGACACTGTTGCTCCTGGGGTATCGGCGAGGACCATTCGCAACCGTCTCCATGAAGCTGGGCTACGGTCCCGCACACCGTTAGGCCGTCTTCCGCTCACGCCCCAACATCGTGCAGCCCGCCTCCAGTGGTGTCGCGACAGGTGTGAATGGAGGGACGAATGGAGACGTGTCGTCTTCAGCGATGAGAGTCGCTTCTGCCTTGGTGCCAATGATGGTCGTATGCGTGTTTGGCGCCGTGCAGGTGAGCGCCACAATCATGACTGCATACGACCGAGGCACACAGGGCCAACACCCGGCATCATGGTGTGGGGAGCGATCTTCTACACTGGCCGTACACCACTGGTGATCGTCGAGGGGACACTGAATAGTGCACGGTACATCCAAACCGTCATCGAACCCATCGTTCTACCATTCCTAGACCGGCAAGGGAACTTGCTGTTCCAACAGGACAATGCACGTCCGCATGTATCCCGTGCCACCCAACGTGCTCTAGAAGGTGTAAGTCAACTACCCTGGCCAGCAAGATCTCTGGATCTGTTCCCCATTGAGCATGTTTGGGACTGGATGAAGCGTCGTTTCACGCGGTCTGCATGTCCAGCACGAAAGCTGGTCCAACTGAGGCGCCAGGTGGAAATGGCATGGCAAGCCGTTCCACAGGACTACATCCAGCATCTCTACGATCGTCTCCATGGGAGAATAGCAGCCTGCATTGCTGCGAAAGGTGGATATACACTGTACTAGTGCCGACATTGTGCATGCTCTGTTGCCTGTGTCTATGTGCCTGTGGTTCTGTCAGTGTGATCATGTGATGTATCTGACCCCAGGAATGTGTCAATAAAGTTTCCCCTTCCTGGGACAATGAATTCACGGTGTTCTTATTTCAATTTCAAGGAGTGTATATATATATATATTGCAGTTTTTTTCCCGTCAGAGTATTTCCACATTGTATCACAGCACCGCCTGTTAACATTCAATATTAACATTGTTAACACTGCCTGCGCCACATTTTTTCTACTTGTTCCATATTTCGATAAAATAGAGCGTTTTTGATAATATTCTTATTCAATAGTCACGCCTGTCTTGTGCCTCAGTACTCTGTCTAAAATTGTTAATTATCTTAATATTTATACAACACTATCATATCATTCATCGCTGTTCACTCTTAAATGCACTACTGTCGACGACCCAGGCGGCTCTGTTGTGTGGTGACTATTTGGCGTTACCTCCAGTGTATTAGCGTCTCTATGTTGCATGCTATGCTTTTCACCGATTGCAGCATTTTCTTTCACGTGATATGTTGATGATTTCAGTACTCTTCCAAACTTTTCCTTCTTATCATCAAACTGCTACCTTAAAATGAGTGAGTTCAGGATGAATTTTAATATTTATTTACATACATAAACTTTTAACTTTTTGGCGATTGATAAAAACGTGAGGTGACATCGGTTTTCGAAGATATGGTCCCCTTACATTACATTGTCTACGTCGCGAAGTTAAATCTCAATCTTTTTTCCTCCTAGACAAGAAACCTTGGTTTCTTGTCTGAAATTATTTAATCAAATGCTCTCCAAATACACCGCACAACACAATTAAAGTGACACTTCTTCGAAACCTCGTAACTGTCTCCCATTAGGACAAAGCAGTTTGAAATTTGTCTCAAAGGTGCCTACAAGCTTCCTTTATAGTAGTGCGAAAGCGTGGTGCCCTGTGACGTCATCCTCGGGCTCCGCGACACTTCGTACAAGGTGTCGACACATGCGGGAAAGAAGGACAGAGTTCAAAAATGCATGTGAGCTGTAACGTGCGTTAATGATGTCACATTGGCACCAAATTTCACCATAATACTGCCAAATGCGTTGCGGACATATTACACAATGGGAAGGTCGTCACATTCCCTCTTACACACATTTCGCCCTTTCGTTTCACGCCTCTGCGGTGGAGGACAGAACCGCGACGCCCAGCGCTGAAATCATGTAGGTTTCTTACGGTTAGCAGCGGAAACCATTTCAAATACACTGCCTCAGGAGGTGTCGTAATGAGCGTCAATGAAATCATCCCTTCCCTAGAGACATTCGTTTTCACAGATTTCGTGCTTTAAATCGACAGGCTGCAGTTCTATGTACAACAGGAGGTTCTTGCAAAATATTTACCACTCCTGGCACCCCCACCCCCGCCCCCTTTCCCCGAACGGTTCAACCCTTTTGTGAACATAGGTTTTGCTTTGGTATACAGGGGTGAACCACTATGGACTGTTCAAAACCATTCGACCAAATTTGAACCTGATCCGAAGCAGAATAGGGTGTTTAGGTTTTTTCATCCCCCTTTGTACTCTGATCTGCTCCAATGATTTTTGGCTGGTGACTCTCGTTCATAAAGTTTCTGCAGATGTAGTAATAGGGCTGCGGCCATTTAGTACTGTCATGTGTGTACCGGGCCCTCAAATTTCTTCATGTTTCTTTTTCTATACAGTACGACTGACAGTCGTTTCTGAAAGTATTTGTATGGAGTGTATCCATGTATGAAAGTGAAACGTGGACGATAAATAGTTTAGACAAGAAGAGAATAGAAGCTTTCGAAATGTGGTGCTACAGAAGAATGCTGAAGATTAGATGGGTAGATCACATAACTAATGAGGAAGTATTGAATATAATTGGGGAGATGAGGAGCTTGTGGCACAAGTTGACTAGAAGAAGGGATCGGTTGGTAGGATATGTTCTGAGACATCGAGAGATCATCAGTTTAGTATTGGAGGGCAGCGTGGAGAGTAAAAATCGTAGAGGGAAACCAAGAGATGAATACACTAAGCAGATTCAGAAGGATGTAGGCTGCAGTAGGTACTGGGAGATGAAGAAGCTTGCACGGGATAGAGTAGCATGGAGAGCTGCATCAAACCAGTCTCAGGACTGAAGACCACAACAACAACAACAACACGACTGACAGGTTTCTAGGGTGAATTTATATGAGCTTACTTTGCAGAAACGGTATAGGGTTCTAGTGTCTGCCCTTAGTTTTTTCTTGGGTTGTCTGTCCTGCAGGCTATTGAAGACTTTGTTTCTTCACTATGTTACCAGTTCTAATAACTGCTTTGTTGTCATATGTTAGCAGTACAAACGCGTCATGTTCCTGTTGCGTCTTGTGTTGTTTTTTCCGTATACTCTTCATCGATTTATTTGTTTTCAGTTTCTTCATTTTCTGGATTTCGTATGTGGCATTCTGCGTTTATTTCCATTTTTGTCTCGTAGTTGAGTTTGTTTATGGTGTATGTTTTATAACCGTTCTCAGTGGCTATTTGTTTAAATACCTTTGGAGGAAGGTTAGGGTTTAAGCTCCTGTCGACGACAAGATCATGAGAGACAGTGTACATAACCTCACCGGAAAACGATGACAAAGGAAATCGGTGGTGTCTTTCCTTAGTAACTATCCTGGTTCAATTGGTTCAAATGGCTCTGAGCACTATGGGAGTTAACTTCTGAGGTCATCACTCCCCTAGAACTTAGAACTACTTAAACCTAACTAACCTAAGGACATTACACACATACATGCCCGAGGCAGGATTCGAACCTGAGACCGTAGCGGTCGCTCAGCTCCAGACTGTAGCGCCTAGAACCGCTCGGCCACTCCGGCCGGCAACTATACTGCAATTTGTATGAATCGATTTAAGAAAAACAGCTAAAACTTAAATGGAGGTGACAGAACGGAGGTCTGAACCCCAGTCCACCCCACTGAAAGTCAGTGTCTAATCACTGAGCGACCTCATTCGCTGAGTAATGTGGGTTCGTGAGTGAAATTTTGTATGTTCTGGTTATTTCATTAAGCCTCAGAAGCATGTGTGTGAAAAAATTCGTATGACGTTGGTTAGATGTGTTGTGAACTGCTGGGCTGGAGGCTGTGGGTTTTCTGTAAATGAAAAACTCATATAAATAGTTTTTCAATTTTCTTGTGAGAGCCTGGAAATACTGTTTGTTTCATTTGTAAAGTGCTTTGCGGGTGAACAGTGTTGATGTTTTTGTGTAGCTCTTTCATCAGTATTTGTGCTTCATCGATGAGAAAGCCGGCCGGAGTGGCCGAGCGGTTCTGGGCGCTTCAGTCTGGAACCGCGCGACCGCTGCGGTCGCAGGTTCGAATCCTGCCTCGGGCAAGGATGTGTGTGATGTCCTTAGGTTAGTTAGGTTTAAGTAGTTCTAAGTTCTAGGAGACTGATGACCACAGCAGTTAAGTCCCATAGTGATCAGAGTCAGTCATCGATGAGAAAAACTATCATCTATATGCGGTCACCAGTATATTATTTTGTATTCATACGGCTTAACAATGTTGTTGCATATTTTGTTCTCAACATGTTCTGGTAAAATATTGCCCAGGGTCTCGCTAATGAAACATTCAATTCTCAGTTCCTTATGTGCATAGAATTTATTATTCAACCTTAATTATTTTTTGTTATTAACTTGGGAATCGATGAAATTTTTGTTGCTTTTGTATCTGGATCTTCTTGTTCCATTTCAGTTCTTAAATGATGTTTATAATTGCTCCTATTAGTATGTGACAGTGCATGGATTTAATGCCAGAGTATTAAAATGTTTCTTTGTTAAGGGTATTAAGATTCGTTATTTTCTTTTGTAGGACCCCTGTGCTCATAATGCCTCTGTTTATGTATATGAAAATTGTTGTGCCAAAGTTTGTGGTCGCAGATAAGATGTAGTTTCCCTGAATTTCACATCTGAGTATCGGTATTCTTCCCTTTGCTGCAGGTTGTTATTTATATTGAAACCCATTCGAAATATTCATTTTCATCATTTTGCGATACAGATTACAAAAACTGTAGCTCTCAGTGTCCTGCTTTGAGTAATTATTTGTGATAAGGACGCCAAAGAGCGATAAAGTAAAAGTTCGTAATGATTTTAGAGGTTGTTATATTCACCAAAACAAGAAACCTGTGCACAATAGCCTCTGATCATAAAGCATGTGCTGTCTAATAATCGAGTATAAGCAGTTGTTCTCAGAAGGCGGGCAATATGCTACCAACTAGCTGTAATGGTATCATTCTGCTTGAAGTAACAAGAACTCATGCAGCAAAACATATGTAACAGCCAAAACGTTATTATGAAAGAAATTCCATCTTCGAATCAATTGAAACACTGAAAAATTTAGTTGATCGGAGATTATTAGCACGCATACTCAATACGAAAAGAATGAAGAACTCGTTTTCCAATTAGACGTATACATTACCAGGACTGATCATCTTAAGACACTGCTGTCTCACAGTGGTGACTATCCTATCTCTCACTTTAATACACTTCCGGTAAGGTACAGGACACCTTATTTTTCAATGCGTGAGTTGTTGCTTACGAACACACATAATGTATTAATACACTACTGGCCATTAAAATTGCTACACCAAGAAGAAATACAGGTGATAAACGGGTATTCATTGGACAAATACAGTATACTAGAACTGATATGTGATTACATTTTCACGCAATTTGGTTGCATAGATCCTGAGAAATCAGTACCCATAACAACCACCTCTGGCCGTAATAACGGCCTTGATACGCCTGGGCATTGAGACAAACAGAGCTTGGATGGCGTGTGCAGGTACAGCTGCCCATGCAGCTTCAACACGATACAACAGTTCATCAAGAGTAGTGACTGGCGTATTGTGACGATCCAGTTTCTCGGCCACCATTGACCAGACGTTTTCAATTGGTGAGAGATCTGGAGAATGTGCTGGCCAGGGCAGCAGTCGAACATTTTCTGTATCCAGAAAGGCCCGTACAGGACCTGCAACATGCGGTCGTACATTATCCTGCTGAAATGTAGGGTTTCGCAGGGATAGAATGAAGGGTAGAGCCACGGGTCGTAATACATCTGAAATGTAATGTCCTCTGTTCAAAGTGCCGTCAATGCGAACAAGAGGTGACCGAGAAGTGTAACCAATGACACCCCAAACCATCACGCCGGGTGATACGCCACTATGGCGATGACAAATACACGCTTCCAATGTGCGTTCACCGCGATGTCGCCAAACACGAATGCCACCATCATGATGCTGTGAACAGAACCTGGATTCATCCGAAAAAATTACGTTTTGCCATTCGTGCACCCAGGTTCGTCGTTGAGTACACCATCGCAGGCGCTCCTTTCTGTGATGCAGCGTCAAGGGTAACCACAGCCACGGTCTCCGAGCTGATAGTCCATGCTGCTGTAAACGTCGTCGAACTGTTCGTGCAGATAATTGTTGTCTTGCAAACGTCCCCATCTGTTGACTCAAGGATCGAGACGTGGCTGCACGATCCGTTACAGTCATGCGGATAAGATGCCTGCCATCTCGACTGCTAGTGATACTAGGCCGTTTGGATCCAGCACGGCGTTCCGTATTACCCTCCTGAACCCACCGATTCCATATTCTGCTAACAGTAATTGGATCTCGACCAACACTAGCAGCTATGTTGCTATACGATAAACCGCAATCGCAATAGGTTACAATCCGACCTTTATCAAAGTCGGAAACGTCTCCTCCGTACACGAGGCATCACAAAAACGTTTCACCAGGCAACGCCGGTGAACTGCTGTTTGTGTATGATAAATCGGTTGGAAACTTTCCTTATATCAGCACGTTGTAGGAGTCGTCACCGGCGCCAACCTTGTGTGAATGCTCTGAAAAGCTAATCATTTGCATATCAGAGCATCTTCTTCCTGTCGGTTAAATTTCGTATGTAGCACGTCATCTTTGTGGTGTAGCAATTTTAATGGCCAGTAGTGTAGTTCAGATCAACCTCAAATATGCTGTTGGTGTAACAGAGTAACGCAGGTACTGTCGGGACTATTCCCACTATTTACCGCATTCGTCAACGTGCGCATTGTTTTCTAAGATGAAAATTTGGTCAGTATACCAAACTGACGATTTAAAAAATGACTGACAGTTGAAACACTCTAGTAATATATAGGAATTTTCTTTTGAAAAATTTATTTTATCTCGTCAGTAATCACTACAAACTTACTCCTAGAAGAGGAAAAAAACTCTTGGTTGTTAACCCTACTTTTACAATGACATGACAAAAGTCATGAGATAGCGATAGTCTCATATACAGATGGCGGTAGTATTGCATACACAAGGTACAAAAGGACAGTGCATTGGCAGAACCGTCCCCCCTTCTGTACCTTTTGTATATGGCGAACATGCCGCCGCCGTCACCCCCCGTCCACCTTCTCCAGTTTGCCGATGACACCGCCTTCCTTGCCCTTGCCCCCACCCTGCAGCGTTCCCGGGGACACCTTGTCCAATCCCATCTTGACCGGATCACCACTTGGTGCAACCAGTGGTTGCTCAAGTTCCAATCCCTCCAAAACCCAGGCGATAATTGTAGGCAAAACCACCCCTTCCTTCCGCCTCCTCGATTTCTATCTAACCATCTATGGCCGTCCTATCACCCTCACCCCCACCCTTAAGTACCTTGGCGTCACCCTCGACCGTCGCCTCTCCTGGACCCCCCATCTCCGGAGAATCCAAGCCAAGGCACGCTCCTGACACCGTCTTCTCAAGCTCATTTCCGGCCGTACTTGGGGTCTGGAGCCCTCCACCATACACCACACCTATAAATCCCTCATCCGACCTTTCCTCTGTTACAAGCATCCTGCCTGGATCTCCGCCCCCCTCCCCCCTACCTTTTACAAATCCCTTCAGATCCTTGAACGCCATGCTCTCCGCCACGTCTATCGCATCCGTCTCCCCTACCCCACGCGGATCCTGTACGACCTCATTCCGTTCCCCCACTTCCTCCTTTTCCTTGAAAGGATACGGATCCTCTACACCTCCCGTAAACTTGATCCTCCTCACCCGCTTGTCTCCCCCATCCTCTCCCACCCCCGCCTGCTGCCGCGCCTGTATACCCACGTCCCACCTGCTCTCCATCTCTCCACCCTCTTTACCCTCTCCCAAGGTGGCTTCCGCCAGCTCCCCCTCCCTGATGATGCCCTCCTCCCCTCCATGTACCCCTCCTACCAACTTTGATCCTCCTTCCCTCTTCCTGTGTTTTTTCCTTTGGGCACCCTCCCTCACTTCTCTCCCCCTTCCCTCCCTCCTCCCTTTCTCCCCACTCCTCCCCCGGGCTTCCCCTCCCCTGTCCCTCTACTCCTCCTCCCATCTCCTCTGCCATTGGCATCCTTGTTCTCCCCTCTCCCCCCCTCCCCTCCTCACCCTTCTTCCCCTCTTGGCAGGTCCCCGGACTCGCACACGTTACGTGGACATTGGCGCGCCAGAGATCATCGCCATCAGTGTCTCGTGTGTGCCGTCGTGTTTTGTGTTCAGTGTTCACCGTCACACTCCATCGTTCACCTGTGCCATCGACATCTTCAGTGTTTGTGCGTCGTGTCAACAGTTTGTAGTGTGGATTATCGTCGAGTGTGAACGGCTCCGTGTTTGTATTAATGTGTCTACTGCTTTATTACCCGCCATTATGTAAATTCTGTGTCTTCCTTATGTTTTTTTTCTCATTGTCTATTCTGCGGCTGAAGAGTGGTGTAGAATGCTGCTGCCAGCCTGCCTGTTGTACAGGTTTTAAAATAACAATAAAGAAAAAAATAATAAAAAAACAGAACCGTCACTTGTATCCAGGTGATTCACGTGAAATGGTTTGCGAAGTGATCACGGCCGCACGACGGGAATTAACGCAATGGTAGTTGGAGCTAGTTGCATCGGACATTCAGTATTCCGAGATGCACAGTGTCAAGAGAGTGCCAAGAATACCACATTTCAGGCATTACCTCTCACCACAGACAACGCAGCGGCCTTCACTTAACGACCGATAGCAGCGGCGTTTGCGTAGAATTGACAGTGCTAACAGACAAGCAACGCTGCTTGAAATAACTGCAGAAATCAAAGTGGGGTGCACGACGAACGTATCAGTTAGGACAGTGTGTTGTTCGTGACTGGTTTGAATAACATTCTGGACAAATCGAGCAGATCGCCCGACATGAATCGCAACGAACATTTATGGGACAAAATCGAGAGCTCAGTTCGTGCACAAAATCCTGTACCAGCAACACTTTTACAATTATCGACGGCTGTAGAGGCCTCATAGCCCAACATTTCTGCAGGGGACTTCGAACAACTCGTTGAGCCCATGAGAAGTCGAGCTGCTACACTATGCCGGGAAAAAGGTGATCCGACACGATATTAGGAAGTTCCTCATGACTTTTGTCACCTCAGAGTATACTAAATAGACTAACTGACGTTGTCATTAATTTAACTTGACTCTTCCCAATTGAGTGTCTGAGAAACTACTAATGGTTCAAATGGCTCTGAGCGCTATGGGAGTTAACATCTGAGGTCATCAGTCCCCTAGAACTTAGAACTACTTACACCTAACTAACCTAAGGACATCATACACATCCATGCCCAAGGCAGGATTCGAACCTGCGAGCGTAGCGGTTGCGCGGTACCAGACTGAATCGCCTAGAACCGCCGGCCACAACGGCCGGCTGAGAAACTACAAAATAAGTTTAAAGAAACTTATTGAAATAACAGTATGTTTTTTGCTGAGTGCTTGTTCTTGTATTGTAGAAATACAAAGTGACTGTTAAATGTTATCTTACAGTACATGCAGGCGGTATGTATTCATATGCACTCGAGGAATGTGTTAGTTTGTGCACAAATTATTTTACGAATTTTCAGTGAAACACATGACAGGCCTCCAAGTTGTGTTATAATATCAATTTGTATTTTACATATAGTCGCTGTGACGGCTTATCCTACGGAGAAAACATTATGCTCTCAAAAAATTCCATTGGCAACGGTATTCGGATTTTGGATTAAGTTGTACATCGGCCCACAGTAACTTGCGTGAGGTGCTTCATTGGATGGAATAATGGAATCGGCATTTCATCTCGAGTAAGTCACATCCACTAAATTTCTTTCATTTTTGAACAATATTTAGTTTTAGGGCAGATTTATCTAATACATCTAAAAAACTGTGAAGTTCTATTCGAGCGTACCGTAAACCGAATGTTGCCTCTTATTTCAGTCGTCGTGGTGTTCATGTTATTACAATGGGAGACACGAGTAAGCTCCCAGGAGCGGCGAAGTGAACGGTAACGATGTTGCTAGAGCAGACGTCGCGGCGATTTTTCCGTATGGGCAGCTTCAGTTCGGCCGTTATGCCACTTTTTTCAGTTAATCCTGTCTAATGTCAGCTGCACGAACGGCCACATAGGTCTTGCCGGGACACCCTTTTACCCCCGGAGCGGCCAGTGAAATATTTCCCCGTTACGTCCACTCGGCCCCTCGGAAGCCGGAATAATCGTCGCTGCTCGTACTATTGTGCTACCGTGCTTCACATCCTACTCTCCATTTGATGCAACTTACCCAGCAGGAAATTTTGCAAGCAGCCAGGACTCATTTCAAGTGGAGGGAAGTTCTGTACTCGTATTTCTAAGTGGCTTATATTACCAAAAATCTTGTTAAGTACTTCTCTCTCTGCGTTTGTAATATACAGGAGAAGCACTTAAAATGGTGTGATATGACGCTGTTGATACACAAGCAAGATCACTCAACACAGTAAGTGTAACTTAAAGTAAAAATGGAAATAAAAAAATCACCTAGGCTAAGACCTAATTAATTTGAATTTAACAAGAGTTAAATAACGGTTCGCGGATTGAAAAAAGGAAGGAAGATTATGGGTTGCCCTGAGACAACAAGGTCAATACAGACGGAGCACAATCTCGGACTGTGTCAAGAATGGGGAAGAAAATCGGTCGTGTCTTTTCAGAGGAACCATCCCGGCATTTGCCTTGAGAAAATTTAGGAGAATCATGGAAAACCTAAATATGGATAGCCGAACGCGATTTGAACCGTCGTTCACCCGAATGCTTGCCTTATGTGCAAGTACTGATTGCTGGTGTGTGTGTGTGTGTGTGTGTGTGTATGTGTGTGTGTGTGTGTGTGTGTGAGTGTGTGTGTGTCGCGTGCGTGCGTGAGTGTTGACCTTCCGGTGATCGAAAACGTATTGAAATCGTACGCCATCGCAAACAAAGACAGTGAAAACGAGATAGGATGTTAGCAACGAATAGGTTTATCAGACGCAGCAGGAGGATGTTACATGCTGCTTAGTTCAGCGCGTATAGAAACAGAATTACGCGTGTAGGACAGTTATTAGTCAAAAATGGTTCAAATGGCGCTGAGCACTATGGGACTCAACTGCTGAGGTCATAAGTCCCCTAGAACTTAGAACTACTTAAACCTAACTAACCTAAGGACAACACACACATCCATGCCCGAGGCAGGATTCGAACCTGCGACCGTAGCGGTCGCGCGGTTCCAGACTGTAGCGCCAGAACCGCTCGGCCACCAGAGTTATTAGTCATCACAGTCTGTTTACTCGCTGCATAATACAAAAATAATACACGCAAGCGAAGACAAAGCGCTGTAAAGCGCAACTACCACTATAAAATAAAATAATTATTCCGATTTGTATAAAGCCGTAATTTCAAATTCAAAAGAGGAAGGGAATGCTCCTGCTGTTGGAAGTGACAGGTTGTAAATACAGGGTGTATCAGGAAGAATCGTTCGATTTTTAAAAACTCAAAAATATGTTATTTGAGATATGTGCGTGAACAACGTACTGTTTGTTGGGAAGAGCAAATTCTCGAGTTTTACATGTTTCTCCGTAGATGGCAGCAGTGTGCGCCCACTTATTTTCTAGTAAAAATGGTGTCGGGACAACAGAAAGCGTTTTGTGTTCTACGTTTTGTGCAGTGCGGGTCACTAATAACTGCTCAGTGTGACTTTCGTACTATGTATGGTGTTGATCCTCCAACAGCACAGGGCATTAGACAATGGCATGAACGATCCCGAGAAACAGGTTGCTTGTGCAAAGGAAAATCGCAGGGCCGTCCCTAAGTGTCTGACACAGACGTCGAACGCATCCGCCATAGAATGAAATTTTCACTTTACAGCGGAGCCAGGAAGTTTCGCATCCGCCATAGTTTCACAAGGAGTCCGCCGAAATCCGTTCGCCGTGCAGCTCGACATCTCAACATAGCCCCGATGTCCGTTTTTCGTGTGTTGCTTCTACATTTACTCATGAAACCATACAAAATGCAGCTAATGCTAGCTCTTCGTGAAGATGACGAAACCACAACGTGTGGAGTTCCGTAATTTTCTTCTTGGCAAGATGGAGATGATATTTTTCTTCCACACTTAGTGTTTAGTGACGAGGCAACACTCCATTTTAATGGAAAGGTGAACCGTCATAATGTGAGAATATGGGATACGGAACAACCACATGAAGTTGTACAACATAAGCGGAACTCTCCAGAATTTAATGTGTTTTGTGCAGTTTCACGGGAGAAGGTGTATGGTCCATTTTTCTTTGCCGAGAACACTGTTACAGGTCGCACATACCTCGATATCCTTGAGAACTTTCTCTTCCCACAGTGGAAGACTGATTCGAACGACTTCATTTACCAACAGGATGGGGCACCGCCAGTCTGGCACCTGGAATTGCGGCAATTTTTAAATCAAAGGATTACTGAACGATGGATCGGTCGCACTGGACCGACTGATTCAGCCGTACATTGCTGGCCTCCAACGTCACCCGACCTGATGGTATGCGAATATTTCCTGTGGGGGGTATATAAAAGACTATTTATGTGCCTCTGTTACCAACAACAATGAATGAACTGAGAAATCGCAGCTGTGGAAGCTGTAACTCAGGAGAAGCAGTGTGGGAACAATTTGACATATGGCGTGCATCTCACGGGAGGCATACTGAACACCTATGAAAAGGTATGACAAAAAAACTTTTTGAGATTCCCGTTCATCAAAAATCAAAATTCATTGTACATGATTCAGAAATTTATACGTGCCAAGTTGGATAATTCTTTCTGATACACCCTGTGTATACCATGCATCATTCTCAACATAAGACAGTAGCTAATTTATGTACCGCAGTTCTCATTGTTTTATCCTGATATTTGTTCCAATACTTCACTGAATCCTTCTGCCATTAGAACAACTTCCTTTTGAAAGGCGGAAAGCATACAAATCTCATTTTGCTCCATTGATATTTATTTATTAGATTTCGATTTTCGCCGCTTTATGCCATATAAATATACGTCTATTCTCCGTAATCCACCTTACGGCGTGCGTACTTTGTGTACCGGTATCACTTTAAATGTTTCCCGTTCCTGTTGCGATTTGTCCACGGCAAGAACGTTTGTTGGTAAGCCTTCGTGTGAGCTCGTATCTCTTAAATTTTGCCATCACGGTCGTTTCGCGAGATATACGTAGGGGAGAGCAATATATCGGTTGATTCTTCTAGCACCGAATACTGTTGGAGCTTTAACAGTAAACCAAGGCGTGATGCACAATGCCTTTCTTGTAGCATCTGCCACTTGAGTTGGATGGGCATCAGCGTAGAGCTTTGGCGTAACGAAATGCACTGCATGTATTCCTAGACCATTCCTAACTGGTACGGATTCCAGACCGACGAGCAGTATTCAAGTATTTGAGTGTTTGTCAGTATTTTTTCATCTCTTTTCATATCACTACATAGAAAGTCGACACCAGATATTGCGTCCTGTAGTAGATGAGGAAAACAACACGTTAGGAAAAATCTGAGAGTGAATGAAAACGTTTATCACTGACGTCGGCAAGTATTCTATGATTTTAACAAGGTAAAAAAATAAAAAAACTGATTCAGCCGTATCGCAAAGAAGAAAAGAAAGAACAAAGAAACAGAACACCTAACCTGAGAGCTCATTAGGGCAGGGATAAAGTTACATACAATGTCCGTCGGCAATGTATTATTTCCCTGATGAATAAATCCATTCCTTTTGTAACCTTGTTTGGATAAAATCGTACATTCGACCCGGGTTTCAGAATGTAAATGCCGCCTTCAGTCGCTTAATTGCGTACGAGAGAATCGTACCAGTCATGTAAAAAAGTCCAGCAAAATTATCAAGTAGCATGGTAATTTTGCTAGATTCTTTTACGTGGGTGGTACGGCTCTCTCGTACGCAGTCAAGTGACTGGAGATGGGATTTACGTGCTGAAACCCGGGTCATGAGTATGATTTTATCCAAGTACAACTGGAGTGGAATAATTCATCATGAAAAACTTTTGCAACAGCTATGGACGTCCCAAAAAGAGATTTGTTATTATTAAATAGCTTACTCACATTGACGCATAACTGTTGCTGTTAACGATGAAAAACAAACAAATTTTTCACGTAGCTTCAGTTAAAGTATACCCTGTCAATTATTTCTGTGAAGTTTTAGCATCGTTTCGCAATAAATCTGACTCTTCATCTTACGTTTAATCCGTAGTTTCTCAGCCATACACACACACAAAACTGTGATCTATATCTATGCTTATACCCCGCTAGCTACCGTTCAATATATTGCGGAGGTTACATTAGCGGAACACGATCTCATGCCCCTCTCCTCTCCCTCTTTTGGTCCTCTTGCCTTCTCATAATCCCAAATTTCTCCATTTTCATCGATACGGCTACTACGCAAGATGTGTGCTGAAAAGAGACCTGTCTCTTGATTTTCTTTGTAATTTGGAAAGGAAGCCTTTCTTTGCTGCACAACCCGCTCCTCTGGTTAGGTAGGTGGGGAAGGAGGCACGCTCAACTGCAGGCCTTCAGAGATCGATGCGTCTTCCGACATCGGTTCGCCGTCGCGTGCGGCCATCCTGAGGAAACAATCGTCAGCTGGCGTACGACTTAGTTTGTTGCGCTTACTTGATGGCATCTGCCTCAGAAAGTGTTGTTCCAATATTCGAGTGGGATCGGCCTTCATCTGACGCCGCCCCAACCGGAAGGAAAGCTGAGGTTGGTACGACCCCTGAGTTGATGACCATTGCTACTGCAACATCGCTTCTCGGTTTCTGACGGGTGTCCGAGGGCGTCGTTTCCGCCAGAAGTGATCGAGAGGGAATCTGAAGACTCGCCACTCCGCCATTGTCCGGAAACGATGGCAGATCAGATGGAATTTGGGCCGGTGCATCCGACACTTTCGCAACAATTAAGTAAGTGACACGGAGCACTTTAGTTGCCACGGGTGGTGCGACATCTCCTACCGGCGTCTGAAATAGGCGTCTGCGGAGGCAAGCTGACCGAAGATGTCACTTTTGGCCACAGCTCGCACAAGTTCGCGGCTGACCGCCGTACATGACGATCGCCTGCACGAAGCCAATCATCAAATAAAAAGGCATGTGCTTCGTCATTTCGAGTTTGATCTAAGGCCATGCATTTAAGACGTGGTAGATCTCGAAGTCTGCAATTTTTCTGCGATGTGGCTGGTAACATTTCCGTAAGACTGAAAGGCGGATACGACCACGTCTTGCAGTACCTCAAAAGGAAGTTCGAAAGCACGTAGGGTGCGACGGCCGAATCCTCCGTGATCAACCGAAACAGCTTCGACGTGGCCATCAGGGTGTTTTAATTTCAGTCCCTGGATGAAACGTCACACATCAGCGCATATTTCTTCGGTCCGCAGTTTGATGTACACAAATTGCTCGTGATGGAGAAGTGAATTCCTGCAACATTTTGCGGTGCGAGATGAAGTTCGTCACATACGAACTGTTACGCTTCGTGAGCTCGAAGTCGTGCATGTTCCGCTTGAAAGATGATCTTTACCGTCACACAGCAGGTCAGTTTTTACAGAACAACAGCCCGCGGAGCGCTGCCCGGAGCGCCGAGCACGTCCCCCCCCCCCCTCCCCCTCTCACCACTCCTACCTCCGGGCAGGCAACTGCTTTTAAAGATAATGGGGGCTTATTTTGCTATAACTGCACCTCCACTTTTTCTATCAATGCATGTAGAACCGGCTGTAGTCTCTAGGAAGAGCATCACCAAAGCAAACACAGCGATTGGATTTTAAGTAAAATGAAACGTCCAAAAAAGAAACATAGTTTGGTAATTTAATAAAGCCACAGAGACTCGGCTACATTGCACCATACATTAGCAGAGAAGCGAAAATGCGGCCCAAAATTGACAAATGGATTTCAGTGTAAGAATTTGAAGCACATTTGAGCTGCATGCATGAACTTCACGGCCATGTACGTAAATAATTACTAGCTGAAACTTGGACTGACACAGCCTCGTTGATTAAATATCTAGATGTGACGTTGCAGAGCGATCTGAAATGGAACGAGTACGTTAGGTTGGTGGTAGGTAAGACGAATGGTCGACTTGAATTTATTTGAAGAATTCGTGTATGAAAGAGACCGCTCCTAGACCACCAGTGCGATCTATTCTTCAGTACTAGTCGAGCGTTTTGCATCGTCACCAGATCAGGTTAAAGAAATGCATCGAAGCAATCCAGAAGCATGCTGCTAGATTTGTTACCGGTACGCTCGATCGACAAGCGGATATTACGGAAGTGCTCAGTGACTTAAATGGAAATCCCTGGCGGGAAACACTACTGAGAAATTCGTAAAGCAAGAATTCGCTGCAGTTGTAATAAAAAAATTTTTGTGACAGTCCACGACCGGTTTCGGAGCATTAGAGCTCCATGCCGAAGCGCTAACAGCCGTAAAGGCAAGAGGGAAAAGCTGGTTATAAACTCCATGCAAGGAGTTATGAAATATGAGATAATCTGCAGAAATCTGTCATACTCAGTTAAAAATAATCACACATGCATGGCGATCGGGCCAGTCAGTATGGAAAGTCAAGCTTACGCTCTCCCATGTGAAAGGGACTGAAAACCACAGCGCGTTCAATAGGGACAGGAAGGCAAAATGGGATATAGGGAGCAAATGTAGCCGCGCGGGATTAGCCGAGCGGTCTCGGGCGCTGCAGCCATGAACTGTGCGGCTGGTCCCTGCGGAGGTTCGAGTCCTCCCTCGGTCATGGGTGTGTGTGTTTGTCCTTAGGATAGTTTAGGTTAAGTAGTGTGTAAGCTTAGCGACTGATGACCTTAGCATTTAAGTCCCATAAGATTTCATTCACATTTGAACATTTGAGCAAATGTAAACACCACTTACGCTCCGAGCAGCCAGCGGAACACGTCATCGAGGCCAACAAGGAACTGCATAGTTCGACTTGCCGAGGGTTTAGGAGTACGTGACGGCGCATACGCCGAGCGTACCTATAAGAATCTTGGCCGGTATCAAGAAATGGCACGACAAATTCTCATTTTTCGTAACTTCTTGTATGGACTTCGTAACTTCTCTTTTCCTCTTGTCCTTACAGTTGTTAGCACCTGAGGATGGAGCTCTAATGCTCTGAAACCGATCGTGCAGTGTAATAAATAAATTTTTATTACAACTACATCGGATTCTTACTTTACAAAAACGTTACTCAATAGTGGATGCCCTCCGCGTCAAATCCTTTATGAATACTGAGAAAATTTAGGAAACAGCATTTGCCGCTGACTGGAGATCGATTTTACACCCACCAATATATATTTCGCATACAAGTGGAACAGGAAGGGAAATCATAACAGTGGTACGACGCACCCTCCGACACTAACCGTATGGTGGCTTGTGGAGTATGTACAACGGTTGGATAAAAGTATGGAAACATCGCCAGAAATATGGTCTTGACTGTAAGTACAGATGTTAGCCAAGCCTGTAGGTTGCGCTATTCTATGTGACCACGAACGGGACCTGCGCAATGTCCTCAATACATTGCGTCAGTAGTTGTCAGAACACTGTTCTGTGTACTTGTGAGTGCATTACGTCGGAGCCAAGGTGAGCTCGAAAATGGGCAAATTGTTGGTGCTCGTGTGGTGGGTGGTTACTTAACCAAGTTAACCGAAGTGTTTGTTGTTTCAAGAGGTGCCGCATTGAAGACTTATACCGCATGCAAGGGGAAAAAAATACATTATCCACGAAGTCACAAATCGGACGAACGCGTGTGTAGAGTGATCGCGACAGACGGGCATGGAAGAGGACTGTAACGAAAAATAAGTGAACGACAACTGCAGAAGTTACCGCAAAACTCGATGTCGATCTAGCGAACACTCTAAACACGAAAACAACGCGAAGGGGGCTCCAGAAGCAGGGAATTGTAGGGCGAGTTGGAATTGGAAATTTGTGGTAAGGACTATGGGACCAAACTGCTGAGGTCATCGGCCCCTAGGCTTACACACTAATTAAACTAAAACTAACTTACGCTAAGGACAACACACACACCCATACCCGAGGGACGACTCGAACTTCCGACTGGGGGAGCCGCGCGAACCGTGACAAGACGCCTGAGACCGCACGGCTACCACACGTGGCTGGCGAGCTGGAATTCCCAAACCACTCATCAGTGATGCAAATGCCCGTAACAGGGAACATGGTGCCGAAGCCATAAAGCCTGGGCAATGGAGCAATGGAAGAAAGTCATTTAGTCGAATATGTTTTGACACTGTTTCCAACTTCTGAATAAGTTTGCTTCTTCAGACTGAAACATGGGGGGAGGGGGGGGGGGTGTTCGGTAATGATTTGAGCAGCCATATCGCGGTATTCCGTGGCCCCGATGGTTACTCTGCAAGGTCGCATTACTGTCAAGGATTACGTAACCATTTTGGCTGATCAGATCTTTCCCATGGTACAAAGTTTGGTTCCCAACGGTGTTGCTGTGTTCCAAGACGACAGGGCTCCTGTTCACATGACCCGCATCATATAGAACTGGTTTTGTGAGCTTGATGATAAATTACCGCAATCTCCCCTGACCACTACAGCCACCAGATCTCAATATTACTGAGCCTTTGTTGTGTACGTTAGAGAGATGGATTCGTGGTCGCTGTGCACCAACTTACCTGGACTTTCCGTTACTTAGCAAGAAGAGTGGTATAAGAGTCCGCTGAAAATCGTACAGGACCTGCATTTATCCATTCCGAAATGACTGGAAGCTGTTTTGGATGCCAAGAGTTTTCCTACACCATATTGGGAATGGTAATGTGTTGTGTTTGTTGTGGTTTCATGTGTTTGTCCCTGAATGCACAAGGTGTATATAATTAAACTTTCGCTACCTGAGTCAGTGTAGACGTAAAAATATTTACCATATGGGTACCCAACTTTGTAGGAATAATGTTCAGACGGTGCGCTGCAGGATTTGCTTTGTTAGTACTTTTAGTGTCATGACTTGGTGTTAGGCGCCGGTGCTGACCCATTTTTCTTTGAAGAACTTGGACCACAATCTCCAAGAACATGCAGCATGAACGGCATACGTTACTGTCATCTGTTTTGCCAGCATGTGATCTCTGCTCTACGGGAGAGAGGTGCTTTGAACGCAGCTGTTTTGATCGAAGACGGAGCTCCACCTCACATTGCTTTAGAGGCCACTCGGTTACTGATTAAATCATCTGGAGAAAACCGAATCATTGGTCGAGCTTTCCAAGCAACATGACCACCAAAATCACCAGATTTAAACCCGTGTGATATCTGTCTGTGGAGCTACTTGGAGGACAGGATGTCTCAACGGGACATAACACACGTTGGAGGTTGAGGATGAGCATAGCTAGAGAGGTGGCCAATATCTCACCTGAGTTGTTTCTGGCAATAATAGAGCAATCTCTAGTGCGGTTCCAGGATGTGGTGGATGCAGATGGTCATCATATTGAGCAACATATGTGTTTGTTTCAGTGGTTTATTAGTTATTTCTCTTCTGCATGTCCTTACACATGTTTCCACGAAGGTTCACTTGTTTTTCATGAGAGTCTTCTCAAGTAGCGAGAGTTTAGTTACAATCAGACTGTAGATGTAGAATATGCTCAGAATTGACTTATATATACGAGGGCTATTCGGAAAGTAAGATCCGATGGATCGTGAAATGGAAACGACAATGAAAATCCTATGCAGCTTTGTACAGATTTGTTGGACAGTGTCTCTAGTATGCCAGTCGATAGAATCAGTTCGCTCTTTCTAGTTCTGAGTGTCTACCGCCAAGTACGAGTGCCTGCTGCGAAGTTTCGCCTGATTTCATGCAACCTCACTTACGTAACTGTCATACATTTCCTTCTTCATGATAATTCTCGGTCGCACACTGCAGGGGCAATGATGACGTCCCTGAAACGATTTCAGTGGGAATTGTTTGATCACCCACATACAGCCCTCCTTCTGATGTTCGTCTCTGCCCACATGAATCACTGGCTATGAAGACAACATTTTGGCACAGACAACTAACTGCAGACCAGCGCAGAGAAGTGGCAGATAGCACAAGCGGCTGCCTTCTATGACGAGGATGTTGCAAAGTTGGTACAATGCTACGACAAATGTCTAAATCGGAGCGAAAGGTGTAGCAAACTGTTATAAATAAAACATTTCTGATTTTCACTGAGGTTTCGAATTCGCGACCGATCGGACCTTACTTTCCGAACAGCCCTCGTATACATGTGTGTGTGTGTGTGTGTGTGTGTGTGTGTGTGTGTGTGTGTGGTGAGAGAGAGAGAGAGAGAGAGAGAGAGAGAGAGAGAGAGAGAGAGTTGCTGTCTGTTTCCTCAGGAAACAAAATAACGTGGTTCAAGGTCTTTGAGTTCAATACCGATAAATGCATGTTATTGTCGGATATTTGACGAGACGTGACAACTGTTTCTGTGAGTTTCACCTGCTCACACTGCACGGGACAGCTACCCTAATGGTTCAAATGGCTCTGAGCACTATGGGACTCAACATCTTAGGTCATAAGTCCCCTAGAACTTAGAACTACTTAAACCTAACTAACCTAAGGACATCACACACACCCATGCCCGAGGCAGGATTCGAACCTGCGACCGTAGCAGTCCCGCGGTAGCTGCCCTAATGAATTCCATTTCGGTACTGATTTATTTTTCCAAGGAATAGTGATCAGGTGTCAAGCAGTAGAGAAAATTTGACATTTAAACCGAAATCCTGTCCTCTCTCCCTTTTTTGTCGACAGTTTACATCTTGCTGCCAATTTTGTTATAAGGACATTTAAACTTGGTGGTCTGGTATTGACAAACATTGTTAAACTGGCAGTTAACAGGTGCTAAGAACACAAAATGACATTTTGTGTTGCGGCCTCGCAGTTGCAGCTTTTATTTCCTTTTAAACAGAAACTTCGCAAGGAAATATCACAATAGTCGGTCCAGACTTGACGCTACATCCATTTTAGTTACTTACAAAACAATTTCTTTTCGAGTTTTATACGCGCAGTAGTTCACATTGGACTTAACTTCTTCCAGAAAATTCCATATTTAAGACTCCCAGTGAAGTGCATTAGTAGCTAAAGGATCATAACATTTATGCCTAGTGCAACTGATTGTGTGTGTTTTTCTGTGGAACGTTCCTGATTAAGTGTTCCACATAGCATTGTCGTTTGCTTTTCTTCACTCACGACGTCGTTTTCCTTTGCAGTTTTGTTATTTTCGATTTCCTTACTTTTCGCCTAGATCGTGTGACGCTGAGAAAAATATTATTCTGACACTCAACATTTTCAAATGCCTATTATTTATTTAGTTTACCGTCACAGTTGCATATAATCTTTAAAGGTGACTGGTTTCGAACGTTTGCGTTCATTTTCAAACGCTCGCCTGCATCTCTAATGTATAACTGTAAAATAATTCTAACGGAACATTAGAACGACTAGTTCATACACCAGGTCAATATAAATGTAATGTAATGACTGTAAATAATCTAAAAGGTGGCATATTACTGATTACATCTTCACCGTACACTCATAGGAATCATACGCACTAGCTCTGCGACAAGACGACAGGAAATTCTTTAATGTATTGCAATGAGTAGTAGTTGGCAATCTGAGTCAAAAAACATATTCCTTTACTTGCTGTAGAAGTATGGACGGCATTGTGGTCAGTATTCACTTGGAAGCTTCCATTTTAGTTGCCTATTGGCCCGAGGCTAATCACTTTTCACGATAAATATAAATACCGACTGCCACCATAAATCTGCCAGCGTACAGAATGAGCTGTTAAACTGACGTACATTCAACGGTTTGACCCTCAAGCTTGTAAGTTGTTTCGCTTGGAAACAGTGCTTTGGAATTTGTGCACGTAATATAACTAACGTTTGCGCAAATACATTGACCTAAACTGGTGTTGGAAAGCTGTCTTTCTACAGTAATTACAGATTCAATAAACCTATTACATATATAGTTAATTAACTGGACAAGACGTCAGATTGAATTACTACTTTATATCTATTCCTGTATTAACATGACTTGAACTAATGAATTATAGAAAACAATATCAAGTTCATTGCAACTGTTATGATTCTATACCCTCAAGAATTTGTACATGAGTAGAAGGTGTAGTGGACAGCAATCATGTTATGAACTACTCTACCACTGACATTTTCTTCATTATGAGCACACCTGTTCATTATGTGATTGGCTTTAAAAAAATTCTAACTATAACAGACTTAGTTATTTAACTACATAGCACAACAACTATTCATTGATAGGTTATAGATTGATAATATAGATATAAGTGCAGTTAAGAAGCCAGTGGTGGCTGACTTCAAATTTTTTTCCATCACGGACTAATATCGCCACTCCGGTGTCTGCAGGGCCACCGAGCGTCACATATGTTGCGTAACCATAAATGTTCGGGAGTGCGGTCGTTTTCACTTCTTGCAGGAAAGCAAAATCAACTCCAGTGGCTCTATTGTTTCTTTCAAAAGTTGGATCTTGCCAGGAGAACTAATCATGTTGATATTCATTGGTTGGACGAGGTTTCCATGTCGATGTGGAGAGAAGCGAACGTCGGAAGTGATGTCAACCCCCGCCGAACTCGGTCCTCCTTGTGCTGCTTATGCTGCATGATCTGGCGGCGCCTCAGCTGGCTCCCAGATCGGGATCTTGTGTCTCGACGTCCTCGGCCCACGAAGCGGGCGCGGATGTCTGTTCATGTTCCATAGGCTCGGAATGTTTGATAGGAAGGGACCGAGCGACTTCGCTGCCTGTACTGGCACCTTCCTGCTGCTCACTGTTTATTTCAAGGGGCTGCTATTCGAACGCTGCATGTTTCCCTGTCTGTTCTTCAAGATTGGAGCTAGTGGAAACGGCCTCATCCTCGTGGTCGGTTTTCTGAGTGGTCAGTTGTTCCTACCCGGCCGAATGGGAACCACCGTGTTCCGACACGTGTCTCGACACGGTCCTAAAACGGCACTTTCGGCATTTTGGAGATCACTATTTCCATACGTGGCCTTCGTTGTCAGAAGACGGCACTGACTCACGCCTCGCCGGGACAAATGCTTCGATCGGTACAATAAGTGAATCAATTGCCATCTTGCTGTTGTCATTATCTGTCGTGTTCGGTAGATCCAGCGTCATCGTACTATTTTCCACCACTGGCGAGGCCGGTTGATCATCCAGGTTTCTGTCCGTGGAAGGTGTTTCCTGTACCGCGAAATCGGTCGGCTGTGTCTGTTTTGTTGAGAACGTCGTGAGCGCCGCCGCGTAAGTCACGGGGAGAATAGTCTTCGTCGGTGGAGGTGCAACGTCCGTCGGTGGGAGATGTGTGATCCGACGCTGGAGGCACTCAGAACGAAGGTGACCTTCCTTGCCCCATCCGGAACACGTTTTCAGCTGGCCGTCACAAATAACTATGACCCGACACCCTCCTATCTGTAGGTAGGACGGTACATGTCGTTGGATGTCAATGCGCACTTGGCGTACTCCATTGAGCACTGGATACGTCTTAATCTGGGTCCATTTTTCAGCCACGTGTTCGTGTACCGTGCCGTAGGGGCGGAGAGCCGCCACGTCTGCCGCAAGGAGTTCAAATGGTAGTTCGAATATGCGGATAGTCCGCAGTCCCAGTGCGACATGGCCGACATCGACGTTGCTAACATTTCCGTGTGCGTGGCAGAAGCGGTGTCCTTGTTTCATCTCACGAAGCACATTGGTGCATGTAGCTTCGTTTATGAGTTTTACATAAACCGTGTCACCGACTATCGAAAATTGGATGCCGACAATGTCGGCAGCCGGGATCTTGGCTTCCTCTTTTAAAAAGCGCTCGACTTCGAGCGCTTTTGGTCTGGTAAAGTCGTTGCGAAATGAGAATTTCAACTTTGATCTTCTGTATTGGTTTGCCATGATCTTGTAGCTCTACGGCGTCACGTAGTGTCGGCCGAAGAAAGTAAACAAGGCGTGCGGGCCCGCGCTGCTGGCGGAAAGCAACACACTGCACGACTGCTTCTCTCGGCTGCGAGAGCCGGACTGCCAACTAGCCGACCCAATCACGACTCGGAACCCCTCCTCACAGCTTAATTTCTGCCAGTTCCTCGGCCCCTAACTTCCAGGCCTCACAGAAGCTCTTCTGCGATCCTTGCAGAACTAGCACCCCTGGAAGAAAGGATATTGCGGAGACATGGCTTAGTCACAGCCTGAGGGATGTTTCCAGAATGAGATTTTCACCTTGCAGCGGAGTGTGCGCTGATATGAAACTTTTTGGCAGATAAAAACTGGGACCGAATCGAGACTCGAACTGGGGATCTTTGCCTTTCGCGGGCAAGTGCTCTACCAACTACGCTACTCAAGCACGACTCACGACCCGTCGTCACAGCTTCAATTCTGCCAGTACCTCGTCTCCTACCTGAAGCTGTGAGGACGCCTCGTGAGTCGTACTTCGGTAGCTCAGATGGTAGAGCACTTGCCCGCGAAAGGCAAGTTATAGTCTCGGTCCGGCACAGTTTTAATCTGCCAGGAAGTTTCATATCAGCGCACATTCCGCTGCAAAGTGAAAATATCATTCTGGAACCTTCTTTTTACCAGTGATCTGCGATAATGCTGGTTTCGCTCAGTTTCTAGGGAATCGATAAAACAAAGAAACAGCTTTCTCTGTGCATGGTGTCACTGAAAGTAAAACTAGTACAAACTGTTTCCAATATCTAAAGTACCATGGAAAAATAAATTGCCTGAAGATATAAGAACAAGCAAAGAATCCTGGTCAACACACCAAAAAATGGTGCAACGAACAAGATAGTGGACTCGAATTCGAGAGGAAAGCGGTTCATACCACAGAAACAGGTTTGTCCTTTAAACCAAATTCCGGGAAGGATCCTTTGAAATGGACACGGCCGATTTCCTTTCCCCTACTTCCTCAGTTTAGTTACTAATGAATTCGTCATCGATAAGATGCGAAACCCAAATCTGCTGTCGATAATTCAGATTCAATTCCATTAGGCGTCTGCAAGCGTTATATTGAATAGATAAAGGATATGCTGTAATAACTATGTGATTTTTCAGCGAAAATTACTATGAGGCATTTATGAATAGAAATAAATACATCAGGGAAACTGCGAACGCTAAAGTGGCAGCGTCTCATTTGGATATTCGTAACGCTACATTCGTTAAGCGGCGGCGTCTCATTTGGATATTCGTAACGCTACATTCCTGACCATAAGGCGCTTGGAATACTCACATCTTCACTGCTGGACCCCTATGTAGCAGACCCAACAGCCGCTTGCCAATTCCTCAAATTATTCCCTCTGTGGAAGCCTTATCGCCAGAAACGAATTGGAAGAGTGTTTGGTCTAACATCAGCCTCCCGATTTTCCCGATGGAAGTGGCGTCCTCATGGTACCAAGATGTTCATGATATTGTACCTATCAATGTGCGACTTATTCGTATTGGCCTCAGTGTAACGGATCGCTGCAATCGTTGCCATGAAACTGATACATTATCTCCTCGGTTGATCTTCTGCAGTCGTGACAATTGGAGATGGCTTCGCCGACAACTGGCTTTTCTCCTCAGGACGTCGGAGGCGGCTATCTCGGGGAAGATTCTCGTGCGTCCCGATTCAACCTTCTTTCCCCGATCGAAGAACAATACCATCATGTGGCTTGTTGGACATTACGTCCACTACGTGATGGTGAGTGGATATGACGCAGACCCGTGTGCCTTTTCACAATATATGGCCACCGCCGATTAGACGTGGTTCAGGTTGCCCCGCTATCGTGAATTTTTTTCTAATATGCTGTATCTTGTAGGCGTAGGATGAGTTGCACTCCCCCTCCCATTTTTGTGTGGACGCTCTTCTATGGATTTAGATGTTCCACGATGTAGAAGTGACGGAGGAAAGAATGTGTGGGCACGTTAAAATTAACGCCCCATTCCTTCATATACGTTTTTCTGATTTCACCCTTTTGTTTCTGTCGAAATGACTTCTTTTGTTTTATTTTAAGTGATTGCCTTCAATAAGTGCTTTGGAAAAAAAGAGTGAATATTTTCGTTTTTTGAAGGAATACACTGCCATTTGAGTGTATATTTCGGTGTGTTTCCTGTGTCCAACTGTGTGCAAAAAAAAAAAGGCTCAGTCAAATAGAGCGTCTGCTATGTAATAAAAAAAAAGTGCAGTGTATAAAATTTTGGGAAAAAATTTAAAAAAGATGGATCGAGCCTCTGCCATGTAAGCAGGAGATCCCAGGTTCGAGTCCCGGTCGGGGCACACATTTTCAGCTGTCGCCAAGTAAAAAAAAGAAAAAGAAAAAAAAGTGGTAATCGTCGCGGATTCTAGACTTGCAGTCGCGTGTTCGCGTCCAACAGTATTAAAAAAAAAGCGAGGTGGAGCAGTTGTTAGCACACTCGACTCGGATTCGGGAGGACGAATGTTTAAATCCCCATCCGGCCATCTAGATTTATGTTTTTCGTGATTTCCGTAAATACGCTTAAGGCAAAGGTCAGGATGGTTACTCTGAAAGCACGCGACCGATTTCCTTCCCCATCCTTCCCTCTTCCGAGCTTGTGCTGCGTCTCTAATGACCTCGTTTCTGATGGAATATTAAACTCTAGTCTTCCTTCCTGTGTGGCAGCGGTTGCGTTCGTCTCCACCGACTGTTACTATCAACAAACAGTCCAGCTATCACCACCATCGTAATGGTCCAGTTATTTCATTCGTGACGGATAGAAGTTCTTATTCACATCGTGACAACTACAGAAGATGCTATTAATATCGAAATAATTTCGTCGTATTGCTGTGAGAACTTATTCTTTTAAAAACTTAAAAATTTTAGTATCAGTTTGGTTCTCTGTCGTGAGTCCTTCATAGTGTTCAAATTTCTTTCACCTACCAGTGAAAATTTGAAATTTCTTTTTTATATGTGGAGGCATGTCACGTACGATCACTATGGTGATACATACATAGTTGTTCCATAGATCATGAACATGACATTTCATAATGATGTGGGACTTCTCACTTTAACGTAAGTTTTCTTTACACGAAATAATTAATTAATAATTTAAAAAAAGTTACAATAGACTATACCGCCACGCAAGTAAACAAGCTGAACAACACTGCGCCTTGTTTTTTAAACTCAAAATGAAGTGTCATGGTCTACCATGGTAGCAGATAATCTTAAAAGAATAACGAAGTAACAACCAACTGCTAATAATCACAGCCAGAAACGAAATTATCCCTAATTACAATGAACGAAAAATCTTTGTTTACATTAACTTAAATGTAAAAGCTGGCATCTCAAAAAGATGCGTTACATTGACTTTGATAAGGTACGATCTGTAAAATTCAGTTTAGTACCTGACTTCGTGTGTACTCCCTCTTCAATACAAAAGAAGTATCCAGACTAAATTGAAAATAAATAAATAAAAAATTAATACAAAATACTAGTTTTAGAAGCATTATACTTTCATTTAAATCCTAATGCTAATGTTGGTAACGTTTATTCGAATTTGAAACAAATGAAAAAGCCTAGAACTGGAAGCTTCAAACTTGAGTTCGGGGATGAGGTGCATTGCGACCTAAGCCAGTCGATCACTCTAGTAATGAATGAAGTTTTTGTTTTTCACGCCATATTGAAATTAGTAAATGGGACACTACATCGATGGTAAAGAGAAAACGATTTCTTCTAGATCAGTCATTTGCTGATTATGTTGATTCAAAGTTTACAGAACAACTGCCGACGTGCATCTGGATAACATAGGTTAATTCTCACTTGTGCTTCAGGTTCACTAGATTCCCCTTAAGATTTAGCGTTATGATTTAAGAATAGTAACTTACCTATTCTCAAACTGTTTCAAGCAACTGCTTGCGACCCTCTCTGATATCCACATTTTGTAATATGAATGTCTACCTCATTTGAGAATTTCGCAGAAAACTGCAAAATTTGACAAACAGTTGCTGATGTGAATCAGTGTTGTTCGAATTGTGGAAAGCCTAGGTTATCCGCCACTGAGGCCAGATCACTAACAGCTAACGTTCATAATCAGTAACTGCTTGAATTACGAAATATTCGAGTTGTTTTGATTCCATGTATGCAAAATGTTCAAATGTGTGTGAAATCTTATGGGACCTAACTGCTAAGGTCATCAGTCCCTGAGCTTACACACTACTTAACCTAAATTATCCTAAGGACAAACACACACACCCATGCCCGAGGGAGGACTCGAACCTCCGCCGGGACCAGCCGCACAGTCTATGACTGCACTATGTGTGCAGCTTTATACCAAGCACATGACAGACATGATATCGAAACCAAATTATGAATATGCAGCAATTACATTCTTTATAAATTCAAACACATTCTCTCTCGCTCTCGAAATTGCTACAGAATGACTGCAACAGGAGCCTTATAGCACAGAGCGGCACCGCAGGGACCGTTAAATAACATCGCTCATACTCTCTAGGTATTCCCTCTCTTTCCACGATCGCACAGGGTGCCAACTGTACACATATACATCTAGATGGCCACCCCACTATTTACACTCCTGTGCTTGGCAAATGGTTCATACAGCTACTTTCAGAATATGTCTCGACCGTTCCGTTCTCCAATAGCAGATGGGAGAAATGAACACCTAAGCCTTTCCGTTCAAGTTCTAATTTCTCTTATTTTAATACGTTGAACATTTGTCGCTATACAGATGGGAATCGACTAAAGATTTTCGCTTTCGGTCGAGAGAGCTCTCGAAGTTTTTGAAAAGATCTCGCCACAAAAAAATGGAAAATGGCTCTGAGCACTATTGGACTTAACTTCTGAGGTCATCAGTCACCTAGAACTTAGAACTAATAAAACCTAACTAACCTAAGGACATCACACACATCCATGCCCGAGGCAGGATTCGTACCTGCGACCGTAGCGGTCGCTCGGCTCCAGACTGTAGCGCCTAGAACCGCACGGCCACTCCGGCCGGCATTTCGCCACAAACTCTCCTTTTTAAAAATAAGTGCCACACCAACTAATGTATCATATCCATGACACTCTCAACACTACTTTGCGGTAATACAAAGTGAGCTATCCTTCTTTCAATTTTTTAGGTGTCCTCTGTCAATGCTATCTGATAAGGATCCCATACCGCGCAGCAATACTCCATAAGACGACGGACAAGAGTAGTGTAGGCAGTCTCTTTAGTAGATTTATTGCATCTTCTAAATGTTCTGCCAATAAAACACGATCTTTGGTTCGACTTTCCCACAACACATTTTATGCCATGGTTCCAATTTACTCACTTCAGTGTCTGAAAGAACAGACATTGTTGCCAATCTACAGCTGTACGAAATACTTTCAGAATTAATCTACTGCTTGATAATTCCTTGACAACAGCTGTATTAGATATAGTGCCACTACCAGATACTGACATATGATAACTTGTGCCGGACTGGGACTCGAAACCAGATTTCTCGCTTACCGCGTGCAGTCGCTTAAACTACTTCGCCTACCTGTGCGCGCTCCCGTATATCACAATGGTGGACTATGATAAATGGATGTAGCCACAGTGACAGCTGAAGCTTAGGTCATTCTGGGGAGCGTGCACAGATAGCTGAACTGACAAAGATGACTGTCCACCCTCTGTAATTTTTAATTCTTTCTTGGGGAACCCCAGATATTATTCGTTTTTTTTATGACTTCCTGTCAGTTACTACGATAATTTGTAAGGTGTTGTATGCTACGAAAATAAAAAAGTTAATGCATAAAAGCTTGGCTGCGTCCACTTTTGAAGTTAGTACCACAAAAACTATCTTAATATCTGAACATAACATAAAAAACCAGAGTTTTTCCTTCTGCGTGTTTTGACCACACTAAAATGTTCCTCGGTTGAATTTTAGGAAACCACTCGGTTCATAACAATTATTGTGATGTTTAGAAATTAATTGTCCAATCCTGTGCTGTTGCAACATTTTAAGTAGTGACATATCTTTGTAGGACACTTTACGATTGAAAGATTTACTGTAGGGCAAACGATGCTGCACAAGAAATGAAGCTGACACCTCGTGATAATTTTTTAACGTGGAGGGGAAGCCTAATCTACCTCCGTCACGAGTAAATGAATTAATTAACTGACAGTACGCCGGACTCGACGAAATCGATGTGTGTTGTGATTAATTTACTGACTTCATGTCGTGATTCTCATTTGTGTATGCTTTATGAAAATCATATTTAGTCATAACAAAAATTTACATTAAATTTGGAATAACTTTCATATATCGGAGCAAATTAGAGTCATACTTGGTGGCATTGTTCTATAGTTGCAAAACACTGCTACTGTATGTGATATTCAGTAAACAGAAACAGTCTCATACAGAAATTAAATGCGTGTTGAAAATCCTGTACAGTACAATAATTCGTGAATTTGCAACAATTTGTACTGAGATGTAAATACATGGACGATGATTATTTAACTTCCTGAAGGCAGTAAAAGCAAATATTATGGACAAACTGAAAACAGGTGAAATGAATAAAATTATTCAAAATTCTAAGAACGTATGAGGTTTAATCCTCCATCATATCTACGAAGTATGCCTTACTGTGAATGAATGAGATTGTGTATAGACGAGGCATATGAACCTTACTTTATTCCCATGCAGAGCATAAGAAAACCATGAAACGGAGCAAAATAGCAGGAGATCGTGTATCGTCATCCACTAACAATTTAGGTGGCAGGCCCATGCATTAAAATAATGTGTTAATATCAACAAAAGCATACATGGTCCACTCACATTGATGTGACCACCGACTATGTTCGACGTCAATGTGCAATAAATACTCACAGGCGGCAGGTGGCAGCAGTAGCTGTGGAGGGTTTATAAAGCTTGTCGGGGGAACGCGGGAATATTGGAGTAGTCGTAGTGCGGAAAGGGAGCAGTTTATCTGACGTCCAAAAGGGCATCATCATTGGCTTTCGAGCCGAGAATGGACAGTCTCCGAAACGGCTACGTTTGTAAATTGTTAGCGTGCCGCCGTGGTTAAAGTATTCTGTGCACGGCAAACCGCCGGTATCCAAAAATGGCGCTGAGGTAACTGTGGTGCAACACGGGCTATAGGCTGCAGCGATGAACGATGGCTGCGGAAATGTGTACGGGCGAATAGACGTGTAAATGCTGAGCAACTGACCGCCCATATGAACCAATGGGACCGGCCGCTGTGGCCGAGCGGTTCTAGGCGCTTCAGTCCGGAACCGCGCTGCTGCTACGGTCGCAGGTTCGAATCCTGCCTTGGGTATGGATGTGTGTGATGTCCTTAGGTTAGTTAGGTTTAAGTAGTTCTAAGTCTAGGGGACTAATGACCTCAGGTCTACATCTAAATGGATGCTCTACAAATCACATTTAAGCGCCTGGCAGAGGGTTCATCGAAACACCTTCACAATTCTCTATTATTCTAATCTCGTATAGCGCGCGAAAAGAATGAACACCTATATCTTTCCGTACGAGCTCTGATTTCCCTTATTTTATTGTGGTGATCGTTCCTCCATATGTAGGTCGGTGTCAACAAAATATTTTCGCATTCAGAGGAGGAAGTTGGTGATTGAAATTTCGCGAGAAGATTCCGTCGCTACAAAAAACGCCTTTCTTTTAATGATTTCCAGCCCAAATCCTGTATCATTTCTGTGACACGGTCTCCCACATTTCACGATAATACAAAACGTGCTGCCTTTCTTTGAATGTTTTCGATGTACTCCGTCAGTCCTATCTCGTAAGTATCGCACACCGTGCAGCAGTATGTTAAGTCCCATAGTGCTTAGAGCCACTTCATGCATTTGAACCAATGGGCTACCAACAGTGCCTCCTCAACGATCGTTCAGCGAACGTTGCTGCGTATGGGCCTCTGCAGAAGGCGCCTGGTTCAAGCACCCATGCTGACTGCTGTTAATCGGCGACGAAGACTGGAATTTGCAGACCATTATCGCAGCTGGACGCCCACAGGGTGGCGACAGTTGCCTCTCCAGATAGAACGTACGAAAGGAAACACGTAGCAACAATCGTCGGAAGCGTCCAGGCCGGAGGGCGTTGCATGGGTGATCTCGTTATTCTCGAAGGCACACTGGATCAATACAAGTATGTGTCTAGCCTCAGGGGCTACCCAACCCTACATTCAGTTTGTTTTTCCTCGGCACGATGGCATCTACCAACAGAACAATAGAACGTATCGCACAGCTCGCAATGTACGTGCGTGGTTCGAAGAGAACCAGGATGCGTTTACCATAGTCGCCTAGCTACCAGACTCCCCGAATTTACACCCAATCCAGAATCTGTGAGGCCATCTCCATCGGGCTGTCGTCACCGTGGATCCTCAACCGAGAAGCCTAGCGCTGCTGGCCACGTGACTGGAGCGGCATGGCTCCACATCCTTGTCGGTACTTTCTAGAACCTCACTGACTCTCTTCCCGAACAGCTTGCATCGATCCTCTGCAAACGTTGATTATTGAGGCGTTTGACATGTGGTAACAGTAGTGTAACTGAACGCTGTATAAAGTTTTTAAATAATTGTAACATCGTCGTGTAACATTTTAATATCCAAAACACAGAGAGATAGCTGCATATGCAAACACGCCAAAATAAAGGAAGCAAAGAAAGAGCTTAAAGTACTGCAGGGCAAGCAGAAGCTGGGTTGTTTTGTGAGAACTACCAGGCGGCAGTAGCCAGAGTTCTCATTGCGCGTCAGTTTTACCGGCTCGCGCTAATTAGACAGCCAAGAAAACAGCAGTTTCCTCACAGAAGTCTTCCTGCAACTCAGTATGTTTTCTCATGTCGAAAGAGGACACGCTAACTCTAATTATACTCACTGTGGTTTTAGTACTTAATTAAAACTGCTTACGTATTAAAAGTGAACAAGCCCTTTAGATCCATTTTCTTGTCAGAATTATTTCCTTAGAATGTGAACACTTAACAAAAGTAACAGCAGCAGATTGCAATTTTAGCATGTAGGACCTTTATTAAGATGAGGCCTAACTTATGAATACTGTTAGTCTTAATATTATCTCATGGACTGTGTGGCTGGTCCCGGCGGAGGTTCGAGTCCTCCATCGGGCATGGCTGTATGTGTTTGTCCGTAGGATAATTTAGATTAACTAGTGTGTAAGCTTAGGGACTGATGACCTTAGCAGTTAAGTCCCATAAGATTTCACACACATTTGAACATTTTTTGAACTTAATATTATCCATGATTTTCCTGATACATACGCTTCAAGAAATCAGATTTCTCTCTCAATCAAAACATGGTTTATGATTTTTACTTTCCTTTTGTTTCAGTCTTGTGCGGGACGATTTCTGAGCGCATCTTCCGAAGAGGCAGCCTTCCAAATAAGGTAAGCCCCAGTTAAATTAGCAACACAGATACATAATGTGTATTTATGGTTGCATAGGAGACAGTCCGCCCATGTGCCACCGTTGCTGACCTGCTAAATACGTGTTCAAAATCGTAGTGTCAGTGAAAAACTGCTATAAATGCAAAACGTTATGTTTAATTGGTATAAGAACCAGATAAGCTATTTTAGTGGTGGGAAAGTCGTTTGAGGAGCAGATTGGGTGGGATAAGGATGAGAAATGATAACGTCCGTGATATTTTCAAAAGAACCGCCCTGATATTTGTTTTAAACAATTTAGACAACTACGTAAATCCTAAACGATAAGGGCCAGAAGGGAATTCAAATCCATGTCAACCAAACCGCGAGTCCAAAATCTTAACCATTGCTTCACATCATCCAGTTCAGTAGATGATGTCCGTCTATAACGAAAATTCCTTCACAGGTCTTGTTCACCGACTAGATGTGCACTGACTGACGCAACTAGCATCCAATTAAAATCTTCTGGTAGGAGCAACCAGAAAAAAAAGACAGTAGGCCCAGAAGAAGGCAGGTGCAACTGTGGCCGAAACGTGGCCAGCAGTAGTTTTATACAATATGACGCGATACCATACCCAGAAAACTTTTATGTTGACTGAGTCTGGCCGCGGAAGCCTAAGCAATTATAAAAACAAAATTATTCAGACGTATTGCCTATTGGGTATTGTCTCGGGTTCTTCAGCCAACGTTTGTTTAACGATTTTTTTACGTTTCTTCAGCGGGAGTGGCAACGTCAGAAAAATCGTTTAACTTGCCAGAGAAGCCGAAAGGTAGTACGTCACCAAATGGCCACGAAAGCTTCAACGATTTTGTAAAAGCTAGTATGTGACGGGAAATACGTTCAGTTGAAGGATGAGGGTAAAACCTAATGGATGAAAGAGGGGAGTAAGATATACATAGTGGTTTTGTTGGTGAAACCATTCAGGCATTTACCTTAATTTATATGGGCAACGATGGGAAACTTAACTATGCCCGTCCGTATGGTGTTATGAGTCCTGCTTCCCCAGTGCTTACCCACAGAATCAGCTTACTGAGTAACAAAACAAGGAACCAGACTGTTGTTCCATTAACTGTATTAGGATTCAAGAAACCATTCGAGGGCAAGAACAATATATTTTGCAGTGAAAGACTTTTTGATGCAAATATATTTATCTTGTGACGTAATCCCCTTTTAGGTCAGTGTCCAATGTTCCAATGTTCTTCCAGTAATCAGATTCCTTGTTGCAGTTATGGAAGATATGCAAAGTGATCAACTCTGGCAGTCTTAGCCGCTTTATTGAACTCAAAATTTCCAGCTACAAATAGTTGGTAGCCAGCAAGGGTCAAATTTGGTGAAAGCGTGGCTGTTTCAACAATTCCTACTTCATATCTGTCCTGTTAACCCGTCGCCAAGGCACCTCTGTATGCAGGTCCATTGTCCTGAGAGAAATTAATTTTTTAAAAAATCTTTTGCACATCAAACTTCCTATCATGTGTTTCCTATCCAGTTCACCCGGAAGATTTGCCGATGACTGCTTTTCCCGGTGAAAAATAATCAGTGTGCACTCTAGAAATCGCTGGCCTCGATTTCCCGGTGAACTGCGTCGACTGCGCCTTTTGTGTAGCAGGACCACCTTTTTCAACCAACTGCTTTACCTGCTGTTTCGTTTGCGGCGTAAAGTAGTGGCTCCACGACTTCAGTTACAAAATTGCGCTCGACATCAGCTGGATTTTTTAAGACAATGTACTCTGGACTCGGATTTGGGAGGGACGGGGTTCAAATTCCGTTCTTACGATTCATATTTAGGTTTTCCGTAGATTTCCTAAAAAAATTCGTGCTGCCGGGATAGCTGTTCGCTCTAGTCGTATGCGATATTATGCCTCGCCTCTAATGACGTCGTCAACGCGAGACGCAAGCACTACTCGTCCTTACTGTTCTGTGAGCTTGATTATGTCAACACCTGACCAATTCTTAGTAAGATATTCGCTTTCGCATTTGCTTTTGGTCAGCATTCAAAAAATATAACACACATCCGTAGGAACTGTAGTTAATTGCCGGCCGGAGTGGCCGAGCGGTTAAAGGCGCTACAGTCTGGAACCGCACGACCGCTACGGTCGCAGGTTCGAATCCTGCCTCGGGCATGGATGTGTGTGATGTCCTTAGGTTAGTTAGGTTTAAGTAGTTCTAAGTTCTAGGGGACTTATGACCACAGCAGTTGAGTCCCATAGTGCTCAGAGCCATTTGTAGTTAATTCTTCACGTAAAAAGTACCATACTTTTTAGTTTAATATACCTTTAGTATCAACCATTCGATACACCGTTAATCGCCAATTGTCATTTAACACGTCGTGCACTCCTTTCATATTTTCAACTGTGGTGGTATTTTTAAGAGGTTCTTCAAGAGAAGTACGGTCTCTTTTGAGCTCCTGCCTATTTCTGTACTATTACCACCGAAATAAGTCGTCTCCTTATAAACCGTCACCAGCTCTGGATAAATTTCCGTTATAGATATACCGTCCAAGCAATAGATTTTGTGACTGCACAGTACATCAGCTTATCCACTGAAACGAATTTGTTACAGAGGTGTTCGAATATTTTACAGCTACGTAATTTGCCTCGTCCTGAGCTAGGCAGGTTAATCTCGAATTGTGGTCATGTTAATTCCTAATGTTATATCTATGAATTCTACTGTCTTAAAACTCTGAACGAAGCTGAAAAGAAAGATAATATATTACGTGACGCGTTCCACATTGATCTGCAGTTTGTTTTTTCCCGTCATTCACGATAAGTCATTTGACTCATTATTTGTACATTTGCAAGTATGCACTACTTTCGTCTAACCGTAGGTTTCAGGACGATCACTAGAGATGCAGTCCCTGCACAGTACAGCTCATTTTCCTAACTGCGATCATTACGTGAGCGAACAACATGGAGTGTAATCATTAAGGACAGCGCTGAATGAGGTGGTGTCTGAAGAAGCAGCATGTAAACACTACGGATGTTCACAGACGATTAGTGTCTGAGTGTGGAGAGTGTGCATCGTCAGGAAGAAGTGCTGTTAAAACACGAAAACGCTCGTCGCCATACGAGTCGGAAAACCACGGATGCCATCGTTGAAACGTGGTTCATGGTACTCGCACACCAACCGTGTTCTCCGGAGTCGACCTCTTCTGATTCGGTGGTGCGCGGACACATCTCAGACGTCAAGAAACTGCGAGAAACTATCCTGTGATGGGTGCGACAGACTCCAAAAAAGTGCATCGATGACGGCTTACAGAAATTAAAGGGGTCAAGTCAGAACAATATTGTGGAAGCGGAAGTGCCTGGAACCCAATTTCAGCGATGCCAGCCGGGGGTATTGCGACTCGTATGCGGACGATAGTGTTCGTGCTGCAAGAGCAAATTGTCTTGACGGTGCACACTCTCTACACACTGCTACCAATCGCCTGTGAATATCCACAGTGCTTACACCCTCCTTCCACAAAAACCACATCGTCCAGCGCTGTCCTTAATGAACGCACTCCGTGTTGTCCGCTCACGTAATGACAACAACCGGAAAATGTGCTGTACTGTGCAGGGATTACATTCCTAGCGATTCTCCTACCGCCTACTGTTAGACCCATGGCTAGATACTTGCAACTGTAATGACGAGTCAAATGACGCACCATGAATGGCCCAGATGGTAAAACAGTTGTCTCGTTGATACATCTAAAATGCACGTGATAAGAACGCTTATAGTGCGTTTTTGAGCAATGAATGAGTAGTGACAAAGACATACGTTCATTTTTATTAAATTAAACCACTGTGCTGTTTAATTTCGAGTACCTGTAGACGGCTAGCATGTAGCCCCAACCATTGAACAAACACACACACACACACACACACACACACACACACACAAATTCTGTATACATAACTGCCTGCAAAACGACTCATTCCACAGCATTTTGGGGGAAATCCTGCCAATGATCTAATTGTCCCGCAATGGAAGTATGCAAAGTAAATCACATTTCTAGGAGTTTCAAGCCCAAAATGCGGAACTGCATGTAGAGTACGAATACCACGTAGCATCAAAGTGATCTTCGCCGGCCGGTGTGGCCGTGTGGTTAAAGGCGCTTCAGTCTGGAACCGTGTGACCGCTACGGTCGCAGGTTCGAATCCTGCCTCGGGCATGGATGTGTGTGATGTCCTTAGGTTAGTTAGGTTTGATTAGCTCTAAGTTCTAGGCGACTGATGACCTCAGAAGTTAAGTCGCATAGTGCTCAGAGCCATTTGAACCATTTTTGAAAGTGATCTTCCATAGAAAAACGCACTACAGAACGGGATACAGTGTTGGTTATCACGAAAAAGATAAAATGTTATGGCCTGACGCAGAGACATCATCGATTCACACCCTTTTATTATGATTTGATTACCCATTCTGACGCTACTAACGTCAAGTACCAACCTGAACTGCAGAGCAGCATTCAGTATTTTTTATAAGGGGGCTGTGAGGCGCGTGCGTATGTGTGTGTTTCGGCAGAGACAATTATTATATCGCGACAGCGATCTATAGAACACGGAAACATACGCTTAAGTTCACTGTAATATTGCGTTGGTGCATAAGTTCGTAGTGCTTTTCGATAACTTCACGACAGATACACGTAACAGACACTTTAGTCACCGACAATATATTGCGCTTCATTATTTACAACAGTCTGCCAACGTTTGGGCAATTTTTCGATTCCGCGACTGCAGAAATCACGTGGTTTCGAGGCGAAGAAGTCGTCGAGCCATGATAGGAGCACATTTTCATTCGGAAAGGAGATTCCTTGAAGGCTGTTCGATAGAGAGCGGAAAAGGTGAAAATCTGAGAGCGCAAGATCAGGTGCATAAGGTGGGTGTAGAATGACCCAATTCCTATATACTGTTTTTTGTCAGTCTAGCAGAATGCGGGCGGGCGTTATCGTGTAATAGCATCACTTCACGCAGTCTCCCTGGTCGCTGTTCTTGGACTTCTATAAATGTCATCAGTGACGATTACACGTCAAGGAAGCAATTCGTAGTACACCACACCGACGCTGTTCCACGAGTTGCGTAGCATTATCTTTTGTGGATGCGCGCAGATCTTTGTACAGGGAGTTTCTGCTTTCTTTGGGCTCAACCATTACTTTATTTTCCTTATGTTAGCGTAAAGACACCATCTTGCGTCGGCAGTAGCGATACAGGAAACGAATGTCAGTGTTGTTCAGGAGCCAATTGATAATGACCAAGCAGAGATGCACATATGGCTACTCGCTGATTTTTATGATTTTGGCTTATACATCGATTGGATAAAAACTAGTGACAATACGGCTCTAATTCAGACCAGACTTTATTGACAGACGTTCAGCGTATTATATGATCTCAATATAATCGCCCCGCGTTTCGATCACCTTCCCCTAGAGACATGAAAGGTGTACACATCAGCGCACCCATCACGTATGGACCGCCCTATGATACGGAGGATCCCTCTTCTTGTGTTGCAGCGCGTGCCACGAAGAGGCTCTTTGATTTTGACGAACAGGTCGTAATCGCACGGACTCATATCGCGTGAATACGGTATCTCCCACTCCACGTACGCAGGAGCTCCTGCACGGTGTTCGCCGTGCGGCAGCGTGCATTGTCACGAAGGATGATGGGCTGCAGCTCCAGAACGAAACATTGTAGTCTGCGCTCCGGCCACGTGCCACTTCAGTCTTGATACACGCGCGTTGTTTGTGTTTCCTAAACATACCATTAGGATGCTTCAACTGGTCTCCCTCACTTTCAGGCGGTACACACAATAACTGACTCAAACGCAGACATTGCCGCCCACTGCACTATTTTAACCGGTCTTCTACTATCAGCTGCCGTCAACGGGTAAGCCACGTGACCCATATCCTTAATGTACTTTTCATCCAACCCCTGTAGCACGCGTACTCATACACCCCATTTTTGAACCTTCGACGGTGGAATGATCGAAGTTCATCACATTTACCAGTTCTCGAGCACACTTACGTAGATCATTGTGGGTTAATGGGTTTAAACGAAGTTCGTCAAACCATAAAGGTCTTACTGAACGTGGAGAGTCACTAATGTCAAAACGATCCTCCTTAAAACGAGAAAAACTCATACACCCCATTTTTGAACCTTCGACGGTGGAATGATCAAAGTTCATCACATTTACCAGTTCTCGAGCACACTTACGTAGATCATTGTGGGTTAATGGGTTTAAACGAAGTTCGTCAAACCATAAAGGTCTTACTGAACGTGGAGAGTCACTAATGTCAAAACGATCCTCCTTAAAACGAGAAAAACGTATTATTGCCGTGTTCTGTCCAGTGGCATTGTCCCCATACATGGTGCAAATGTTTTCGGCTGCCTCCGCTGCTGTCAGCCCTCTATTGAGCTCAGACAGAAGAATATGTCGGTAATGTTCTGATTTCTCCACTTGGCACTCCGTTTTCTGGCGTCCACAGCTTCACCCACAATCTCCAAATGAGAAAATGACAATTTGCAAGTTCAAATAAAAACAATGAACTACAAATAAAGAATGACAATCGATAAATAAACCCATAGCAGAGCAGCAGTACTATCATTCAAACCGAAAACGCTACGAACTTATGCACAAACCTAATATTATATTTTCCGCTGTGTATTAGACATTTTCCTGGAAGCTACGCAGAAATGAACTACCGTTTATCAAAGACGACGAGTATAGCATTGTAAGGCGAAAATCGCTTCGTAGTTTAAATCAATTACGGTAGAATGATGACGGCTTTGTGCTTTCGTTACTGAATAACTGATATTGGTTGAGGTATTAGAGGCTTCCATTTGCAGGGAGTTGATGAGCGCGCTCGTAGAGTGCGAGGCGGTAGCGGCTGGCAGAGGGCAGTTGTGCCGTTCTTGCAGGACGGCACGCCTCCGCAGCGTAACGAAGTTGCGCGGTTATGAAAGAGGCGGCGCGCCCTGGACCAAGTCTCGGCGGCCCGTCGTGTTACCATGCCGGCCACGGTGGCGCCGGCGCCAGCGCCCGGGAAATGAGTTTTAAAGTGGATCACTAACATCGATTAAAAAGTTCTGTCTTATTTTCCTCCGTAATCTTACTTAACATCGTAATGCTGCCGCCGTGTCCTACTTACCAACTACGCGCCTCCTGCAA
This sequence comes from Schistocerca cancellata, assembly GCF_023864275.1. Taxonomy (NCBI): domain Eukaryota; kingdom Metazoa; phylum Arthropoda; class Insecta; order Orthoptera; family Acrididae; genus Schistocerca; species Schistocerca cancellata. Next base: position 609,689,992 of record NC_064629.1, read on the forward strand.
CTCGCCGACGCCAGCGTAATAGACCGAAACCGTCACTTTTACCCATTGGCCAGGATTTTCTTTAATACACTTCACAGTTTGTTGATGATGTTGCTTTGAACGGAAATGTCTCAATATTGTTTTCTCCTTCGAAGTTCTCATAATGTTTCGAAAAATATTCGTGTTAGATGCATGTAAAAACGATATAATTATATTGAGCATGTTTTGCTAAGAGTTGGGCAGACTGGGAGAAGCGATTCTGTTGCAAAGACGTCCTCAGGCAACTACTGTCTGTACGTAGCACAAACAATACGCAGACCGTGCGAGACGGTGCAGTGAAAGACAATGGGTGTATATTCGGGACACAAATCCCCATTTAGACACACAGAAGGCACAAATTTTCTTTTTCAGTGGATATTTATTTATGTCATCTTCCCATTTCAGTCATAATAACATCGTCACCAATGCTATAGTTTTGGCTTCTAAATGAAATTACGACAGGAGGTTCGGTAAAAACTCATCAGGATTCCAAACCGCTCATGATAATAAAGGCATCATTGGATTTGAAAATATTAATTGGGAAGCATGTAACCATTCTTGGTACTAAATACATTTAAAACTTTGTGTAATCTAAAACTGAAGTTTGGTTTTGTGTCTTACCTCGTCACTGTCCATTTCTACAAAGGGTTCCCTACCATGCACCAATTTAACATCGTGTGTATTGGATACTGTCTAAGAGACACTCTGCTCGCACACATTAATAACCACTGCTAGTCTCAGAAAACAAGGCAAATATAATTTTAAAAATAAACACATATTATTAGAATGAGAATATAAATTTTTATGATTCAGCGGATACTTTTTAAACAGTTGCAAATTAGTTGACATTTTCAGTTAATAAAAGCATACGAGGTTTAGCCGGCCGCGGTGGTCTAGCGGTTCTGGCGCTGCAGTCCGGAACCGCGGGACTGCTACGGTCGCAGGTTCGAATCCTGCCTCGGGCGTGGGTGTGTGTGATGTCCTTAGGTTAGTTAGGTTTAAGTAGTTCTAAGTTCTAGGGGACTTATGACCTAAGATGTTGAGTCCCATAGTGCTCAGAGCCATTTTAAACATACGAGGTTTGTCCGGAAAATACGCATAAAAGTTGAATAATAGCTTTATTTTACAATTATTCAGCTATTACAATATGGTCTCCTTCAAAGTACTCGCCCTGAGACGCGATACACTTCTGCCAACGCCGTTTCCACTGTTTATAACATTGCTGAATGTCTTCAGTTGTGATGTTGTTCAGTTGCCGTGTCGTTTCCGCCTTGATGGCTTCCACATCGCCCAAGAGCCGCCCCCGAAGTGCCATTTTGCATTTCGGGAACATGAAGAAGTCACGCGGGGCTAAATCGGGTGAATAAGGCGGGTGGTCTGTCACGGTGATTGAGCTTCGGGCAAAAACTCGCGCACAACGAGTGACGTGTGAGCGAGCGCATTGTCGTGATGAAGGATCCACCTGCCCCCTTTTGCCAACTCCGGTCGAACTCGGGCCACACGAGGTCTGAGACGTGTCAGAACTTCAACTTAAAAATTTCCGTTCACCCTCTGGCCGCGAGGTACAAATTCCTTGTGAACAACGCCCCTAGAATCAAAGAAAACAATTAACATTTCTTCGCATTGGGCCTTGATTTTCGCGACTTTTTTGTTCTCGGTCCTCCTGCTAGTTTCCATTCCTTGCTTTGAGATTTGAGCTCCACGTCGAATTCGTAAAACCAGGACTCGTCTCCAGTGATGACTCGGTTGAGAAAGTCCCCTCGTTCCTCTGCTTCCAACCAATCCTCACAACACTCAACCCTCTTTGCTTTCTGTTCTGGCGTCAAGAGCTTCGGTACGATTTTCGCACACAAATTCTTCATTTCAAGTTTTTGTGTCAGGATTTCGTGAACGATTGTTTTGGGGATTGACAGCTCATCAGCAATCATTCTGACTGTCAATCTACGGTCTTTAAGAACACAAACCCGAATTCGTTCAACATCTGCATCGGAACTCGATGTCGACGGGCGTCCTGGGCGAGGGTCATCGTTCACTTCTTCTCGGCCATCCCGGAATCTTTTTAACCACTTGTTCACGGTTGGTTCCTTCAGAGAATAGTCTCCGTAAACCTGTTTCAAACACTCAAAAATCTCACGGCCATTCTTGCCTAGCTTTGCAAGAAACTTGATGTTGACGCGCTGTTCCTCAATCAGAGAGAGCTCCATGCCGACGGCAGGTGAAAAAGGGTAACTGTCAACAAGCTGCCGCACTCTCCCACCGTCACGCAGAGTGCTCTGACTCGAACTGAGCGTTGATGGGATTGATTACAGCAGTAGTCCCACCTGGCGGTGACTGCAACTTGTAACATAAAGACATTATTCAACTTTTATACGTATTTTCCGGACAAAGCTCGTAGCTAAGTTGTTTCTCAGTTGGTTATAATCTTTTTAGAGTTTCTCTTACTTGTCGTATTCACTTCTCCTTTTTCCCCATCTTTCTAAGGTGGCGCACGTCAAATGATGTTTTCTACTTAAATAAGTTTAAACAATCCTTTCGTCTAATGTTTGCTTTTCTTGTAGCACCTTAATTGTTGTCTTAAACGCTTATTAAATTTTTGGGTCTTTTACTGTGCTCTTAATAGACAGTAGTTTGAAGAAGGTACTTTCGGAAAAGTACGGTATTCTTTCTGCAAAGGTTCAGAATCTCTACTTGTGAGCGATCAGAAATCTGGAGAGCAGAGCTTTGTCTGTTTCTTTATGGGTATCGCGAACTAAAGAAACAGACAGAAAAAACTGCCACACCAATAAGGAGTTGTGTGACATAAACGAAAGATGATAGGCGTGTTTCTACTTCTAAAAGGTGATGTCTTTTCTGATTTCGCACCACTCGCATCAGAGTGGTGCTAGTAGCGACACTATGAGGAGCAAATAAGGTTCGTTTTAAATACACGCTGCGTAACGGTCGTGTGCGTTAGTTACTTTTGAGGTTGGCCGTGGTGAGCTGATGTCAGTCAAGAATGCCCTTAAGGCAACAAAGACGCCACTATCATCACCTCACTGAGTTTAGAAGAGGATGTGTAACACGTCTACGAAAAGCTGGATGTTCCTTCTGCGATACTGCAGAGAGACTTGGTAGGAACGTATCCACGGTACAAGACTGCTGGCAGCGATGGTCACGAGACGATCGGAAGAAGGCGATCGGAAGAAGGCCAGTCCCCGGATAGCCACATCTGCATCTACATCTACATGATTACTCTGCAATTCACATTTAAGTGCTTGGCAGAGGGTTCATCGAACCACAATGATACTATCTCTCTACCATTCCACTCCCGAACAGCGCGCGGGAAAAACGAACACCTAAACCTTTCTGTTCGAGCTCTGATTTCTCTTATTTTATTTTGATGATCATTCCTACCTATGTAGGTTGGGCTCAACAGAATATTTTCGCATTCGGAAGAGAAAGTTGGTGACTGAAATTTCGTAAATAGATCACGCCGCGACGAAAAACGTCTTTGCTGTAATGAATTCCATCCCAACTCGCGTATCATATCTGCCACACTCTCTCCCCTATTACGTGATAATACAAAACGAGCTGCCCTTTTTTGCACCCTTTCGATGTCCTCCGTCAATCCCACCTGGTAAGGATCCCACACCGCGCAACAATATTCTAACAGAGGACGAACGAGTGTAGTGTAAGCTGTCTCTTTAGTGGACTTGTTGCATCTTCTAAGTGTCCTGCCAATGAAACGCAACCTTTGGCTCGCCTTCCCCATAATATTATCTATGTGGTCTTTCCAACTGAAGTTGTTCGTAATTTTAACACCCAGCTACTTAGTTGAATTGGCAGCCTTGAGAATTGTACTATTTATCGAGTAATCGAATTCCAACGGATTTCCTTTGGAACTCATGTGGATCACCTCACACTCGTTATTTAGCGTCAACAGCAACCTGCCACACCATACAGCAATCTTTTCTAAATCGCTTTGCAACTGATACTGGTCTTCGGTTGACCTTACTAGACGGTAAATTACAGCATCATCTGCGAACAACCTAAGAGAACTGCTCAGATTGTCACCCAGGTCATTTATATAGATCAGGAACAGCAGAGGTCCCAGGACGCTTCACTGGGGAACACCTGATATCACTTCAGTTTTACTCGATGATTTGCCGTCTATTACCACGAACTGCGACCTTCCTGACAGAAATTCACGAATCCAGTCGCACAACTGAAACGATATCCCATAGGCCCGCAGCTTGATTAGAAGTCGCTTGTGAGGAACGGTGTCAAAAGCTTTCCGGAAATCTACAAAGCAGTACCAAGAGGGAAGACCATCGGGTTCGGCGTACAGCTGTGGCACATCGTACTGCATCTGCAGCTGAAATCTGAGCAGCAATTGGTACCATAGTGACACAATGAACTGTTAAAAATCGGTTACTTCAACAACAGCACGGAGCCAGACGCGCTGTAGTGCCCATTTCACAGGCCCCAAACCACCGCCATTTTCGACTTCATTAAGGTCAAGCGAGAGCTCATTGGAGGGCAGGGTGCAGGTCTGTTGTGTTTTCTGATGAAAGCGGGTTCTGCTTCATTGCCAGTGATGGCCGTCTGTTTCTTAGATGGAGGTCATTGAGGGCCTGCAACCAGCCTGTCTGTGTGCTGAACAAACTGGTCCTACACCTGGAGTTATAATCTGGGGTTGGATTTCGTATGACAGCAGGAGCACTCTCGTGGTCATCCCACTCAAACTGACTGCAAAGTTAGAGGGTCATAGACAGGGGTTCCCAGGTAGATGCCGTGTTTCTTGACTTCCGCAAGGCGTTCGATACAGTTCCCACAGTCGTTTAATGAACAAGGTAAGAGCATATGGACTCTCAGACCAAATGTGTGATTGGATTGAAGAGTTCCTAGATAACAGAACGCAGCATTTCATTCTCAATGGAGAGAAGCCTTCCGAAGTAAGATTGATTTCAGGTGAGCCGCAGGGGAGTGTCGTAGGACCGTTGCTATTCACAATATACACTCCTGGAAATTGAAATAAGAACACCGTGAATTCATTGTCCCAGGAAGGGGAAACTTTATTCACACATTCCTGGGGTCAGATACATCACATGATCACACTGACAGAACCACAGGCACATAGACACAGGCAACAGAGCATGCACAATGTCGGCACTAGTACAGTGTATATCCACCTTTCGCAGCAATGCAGGCTGCATTCTCCCATGGAGACGATCGTAGAGATGCTGGATGTAATCCTGTGGAACGGCTTGCCATGCCATTTCCACCTGGCGCCTCAGTTGGACCAGCGTTCGTGCTGGACGTGCAGACCGCGTGAGACGACGCTTCATCCAGTCCCAAACATGCTCAATGGGGGACAGATCCGGAGATCTTGCTGGCCAGGGTAGTTGACTTACACCTTCTAGAGCACGTTGGGTGGCACGGGATACATGCGGACGTGCATTGTCCTGTTGGAACAGCAAGTTCCCTTGCCGGTCTAGGAATGGTAGAACGATGGGTTCGATGACGGTTTGGATGTACCGTGCACTATTCAGTGTCCCCTCGACGATCACCAGTGGTGTACGGCCAGTGTAGGAGATCGCTCCCCACACCATGATGCCGGGTGTTGGCCCAGTGTGCCTCGGTCGTATGCAGTCCTGATTGTGGCGCTCACCTGCACGGCGCCAAACACGCATACGACCATCATTGGCACCAAGGCAGAAGCGACTCTCACTGCTGAAGACGACACGTCTCCATTCGTCCCTCCATTCACGCCTGTCGCGACACCACTGGAGGCGGGCTGCACGATGTTGGGGCGTGAGCGGAAGACGGCCTAACGGTGTGCGGGACCGTAGCCCAGCTTCATGGAGACGGTTGCGAATGGTCCTCGCCGATACCCCAGGAGCAACAGTGTCCCTAATTTGCTGGGAAGTGGCGGTGCGGTCCCCTACGGCACTGCGTAGGATCCTACGGTCTTGGCGTGCATCCGTGCGTCGCTGCGGTCCGGTCCCAGGTCGACGGGCACGTGCACCTTCCGCCGACCACTGGCGACAACATCGATGTACTGTGGAGACCTCACGCCCCACGTGTTGAGCAATTCGGCGGTACGTCCACCCGGCCTCCCGCATGCCCACTATACGCCCTCGCTCAAAGTCCGTCAACTGCACATACGGTTCACGTCCACGCTGTCGCGGCATGCTACCAGTGTTAAAGACTGCGATGGAGCTCCGTATGCCACGGCAAACTGGCTGACACTGACGGCGGCGGTGCACAAATGCTGCGCAGCTAGCGCCATTCGACGGCCAACACCGCGGTTGCTGGTGTGTCCGCTGTGCCGTGCGTGTGATCATTGCTTGTACAGCCCTCTCGCAGTGTCCGGAGCAAGTATGGTGGGTCTGACACACCGGTGTCAATGTGTTCTTTTTTCCATTTCCAGGAGTGTACATAAATGACCTTGTGGGTGACATCGGAAGTTCACTGAGGCTTTTTGCAGATGATGCTGTGGTACATCAAGTGGTTGTAATAATGGAAAATTGTACTGAAATGCAGGAGGATCTGCAGTGAATTGACACATGGTGCAGGGAATGGCAATTGAATCTCAATGTAGACAAGTGTAATGTGCTGCGAATACATAGAAAGAAAGATCCCTTATGATTTAGCTACAATATAGCAGGTCACCAACTGGAAGCAGTTAATTCCATAAATTATCTATGAGTACGCATTAGGAATGATTTAAAATGGAATGATGATATAACGTTGATCGTCGGTAAAGCAGATACCAGACTGAGATTCATTGGAAGAATCCTAAGGAAGTGCAATCCGAAAACAAAGGAAGTAGGATACAGTACGCTTGTTCGCCCACTGCTTGAATACTGCTCAGCAGTGTGGGATCCGTACCAGATAGGGTTTATAGAAGAGATAGAGAAGATCCAACGGAGAGCAGCGCGCTTCGTTACAGGATCAATTAGTACTCGCGAAAGCGTCACGGAGATGATAGATAAACTCCAGTGGCTTTTGTTGAAGTTTCGAGAACATACCTTCAGCGAGGAGTCGAGCAGTATATTGCTCTCTCCTACGTATTTCTCGCGAAGAGACCATGAGGATAAAATCAGAGAGATTAGAGCCCACACAGAGGCATACCTACAATCCTTCTTTCCACGAACAATACGAGACTGGAATAGAAGGGAGAACCGATAGAGGTACTCAAGGTACCCTCCGCCACACACCGTGAGGTGGCTTGCGGAGTATGGATGTAGATGTAGATGTAGATCATCAGACAACATCTCCATCGTCATCCACAAACAGCGTTAACCATTCCTGTATTGACCAACCCAGTCAACAGATCTGACACTCCATCCCACGCACTGACATCCGGCACCTGTGCAACACAATACATGCACGTCAGCATGCTAGCATTAACATTCGGGTGGTTACGCCTGTCATTAACGTACCAGTGCTTCAGTTTTCGAATGGCTTATGTCGCGCTTACAGTAACCTGTGAATTTCGATTGTTAATCATTTAAATGTGTTAACTAGACAAATGTATTTCCCAAATTTCATTACTCTACATTACCTATTTTTTGGTGTTGCGATTTTTCACAGACCGCTACGATCGCAGGTTCGAATTCTGCCTCGGGCATGGATGTGTGTGATGTCCTTAGGTTAGTTAGGTTTGAGTAGTTCTAAGTTCTAGGGGACTGATGACCTCAGATGTTAAGTACCATAGTGCTCAGAGCCATTTCAACCATTTTTTTGCGGTTTTTCCCGTCAGTGTAATTCAAATAGCAGCAGGATTAATGTTCAAACGGAGATAAATAGTAAATTCGGGAGAATGAATAGTTGCACTAACTCAAGCTGTGCATCACAGCAGTCTCGCTGATCTCAGACATCGGTGACTGTGTCGTTGTGCCAAATATACAATTATGATGGGTCATTGTCCCAACTAAAGGTAAATGGAAATGAGCGTTTGGCGTCACTGTCCGGGAGGCCCATTACGGGGCAGGTCCGGCCTCCTTGGTGCAGGTCTTACTACATTCGACGCCACATTGGGCGACCTGCGCACCGGATGGGGATGAAATGGTGATGAAGACAACACAACGCCCAGTCCCTGAGCGGAGAAAATCCCCGACACAGCCGGGAATCTAACCCGTGCCCCCTGAGGACGGCAGTCCGTTACGCTGACCATTCAGCTATCAGGGCGGACCAACTAAAAGTGACGGTGCGCTGGTTAACCCTTACAGACCTGAATTGTTTCTTGAGTAAAGAAAACTTTTCTTTACGTAGTAATACTCTTAGGTGATTTTTAATGATTTTAGATGCATAATTACGAAATCTTCTCTATTGTAAAAAATAATAAAATGATCATTTAATAATTACTATGCAAAATAACAATAACAGTATTCGATTATACAGTGGAATATAGCGAACCAACCACATCCGTGTATCCTGTTGGTCACGAGCTGCTGTGAACTGAAACATTGTCTTGCTTATACACTCCTGGAAATGGAAAAAAGAACACATTGACACCGGTGTGTCAGACCCACCATACTTGCTCCGGACACTGCGAGAGGGCTGTACAAGCAATGATCACACGCACGGCACAGCGGACACACCAGGAACCGCGGTGTTGGCCGTCGAATAGCGCTAGCTGCGCAGCATTTGTGCACCGCCGCCGTCAGTGTCAGCCAGTTTGCCGTGGCATACGGAGCTCCATCGCAGTCTTTAACACTGGTAGCATGCCGCGACAGCGTGGACGTGAACCGTATGTGCAGTTGACGGACTTTGAGCGAGGGCGTATAGTGGGCATGCGGGAGGCCGGGTGGACGTACCGCCGAATTGCTCAACACGTGGGGCGTGAGGTCTCCACAGTACATCGATGTTGTCGCCAGTGGTCGGCGGAAGGTGCACGTGCCCGTCGACCTGGGACCGGACCGCAGCGACGCACGGATGCACGCCAAGACCGTAGGATCCTACGCAGTGCCGTAGGGGACCGCACCGCCACTTCCCAGCAAATTAGGGACACTGTTGCTCCTGGGGTATCGGCGAGGACCATTCGCAACCGTCTCAATGAAGCTGGGCTACGGTCCCGCACACCGTTAGGCCGTCTTCCGCTCACGCCCCAACATCGTGCAGCCCGCCTCCAGTGGTGTCGCGACAGGCGTGAATGGAGGGACGAATGGAGACGTGTCGTCTTCAGCGATGAGAGCCGCTTCTGCCTTGGTGCCAATGATGGTCGTATGCGTGTTTGGCGCCGTGCAGGTGAGCGCCACAATCAGGACTGCATACGACCGAGGCACACAGGGCCAACACCCGGCATCATGGTGTGGGGAGCGATCTCCTACACTGGCCGTACACCACTGGTGATCGTCGAGGGGACACTGAATAGTGCACGGTACATCCAAACCGTCATCGAACCCATCGTTCTACCATTCCTAGACCGGCAAGGGAACTTGCTGTTCCAACAGGACAATGCACGTCCGCATGTATCCCGTGCCACCCAACGTGCTCTAGAAGGTGTAAGTCAACTACCATGGCCAGCAAGATCTCCGGATCTGTCCCCCATTGAGCATGTTTGGGACTGGATGAAGCGTCGCCTCACGCGGTCTGCACGTCCAGCACGAACGCTGGTCCAACTGAGGCGCCAGGTGGAAATGGCATGGCAAGCCATTCCACAGGACTACATCCAGCATCTCTACGATCGTCTCCATGGGAGCATAGCAGCCTGCATTGCTGCGAAAGGTGGATATACACTGTACTAGTGCCGACATTGTGCATGCTCTGTTGCCTGTGTCTATGTGCCTGTGGTTCTGTCAGTGTGATCATGTGATGTATCTGACCCCAGGAATGTGTGAATAAAGTTTCCCCTTCCTGGGACAATGAATTCACGGTGTTCTTATTTCAATTTCCAGGAGTGTATGTTCAAAGATTCTGCAGCAAACAGAAGTTAGTATTATTCCTTCTCCCTCATTCTTCGATCTGATTCTGTGTTATTTTTCTAATGATACTGCATACTTAAATTGCCCCTCCTAAAATATTTTTAAAAATATATAATTTCTGTCTTCCAGAAAAGTTCATTGGTGTATGTATAAATCTTACTATATTTGTACTTCGTAGTTTTTCTTCTTGTGAACTGAAACATAAAAGCAGCAGAAATCAGAAACCATTGCTCTTGGGACTGCAACTTGTGCCATAGCATTCAAGTCTCAACGAAATAAGGTCCGCCACTGGAAATTTTCTATCCATGTTGATGCTCGACGATTATGCATCGAATGATCCAGCGTTACAACTACATGACTGACAGGTGGGTGCTGACTGTGCGCTAGCAGCACTCTCTAGTGGAGATCATGTGTCATCTCACGTGATCGCCGCCAAGCCATGTAATGCCACTTCAAAACTCATATTGTCAATTAAAATACGTTGCAGGTTCCTGCTTGCTGTTCTACTGAAGCAGCTGCTGTCGCGTGGAGTCTTAGCACTCGATCTTGGTTGTAGTCACGTGGGTAGCCTCGGGTTTGTGATAGTGCCCACACCTGACAGTCTCAATAACGAATACAGACAAGATACGGGTGATACCAGGAACTGTGTTTCGATTTGGGACACAGTTATTGCTAAGGACTTAATTACGTGTGTTTGTACTTCGTCTTGCGTTTACCCGCCTCACACAGAAGCCAACATGGAGTCCGAAAGTATCAGTGATGCGAAAGACAACTGGGTTTCTTCATACACGAAATCTTAAGTACCATGGATGGAAACAGCTTGGTAGATGATGCCTTTTCTATATTTTCTACAAGCTTTCGCTTTAAAACTAGCCAGTCACTGGCAAAAGTGCTCCAGAAACGCGTAATAGGGGCCTTACTATTTATGTTATATGTCAATGAGTGCGGGTTATTTCCAGTCTCAGACTTTTCACAAGTGATGCAGTTAGCTGTAAGTAGGTATCATAAGAAAAAAAAATTGTTAAAACATTCAGTTGGAACTTGACAAAAAACTATCCCGATACAAAGATTGCAACTAGTTCTTAACGTACAGAAATGAAAAGTTGGGCACTTCACGAAACGAAAAGCTGGCCGTTATGGCCGAGCGGTTCTAGGCGCTTCAGTCTGGAACCGCGCGACCGCTACGGTCGTAGGTTCGGATTCTGCCTCGGGCATGGATGTGTGTGATGTCCTTAGGTCAGTTAGGTTTAAGTAGTTCTAAGTTCTAGGGGACTGATGACCTCAGATGTTAAGTCCCATAGGGCTTAGAGCCATTTGAACCATTTGAAAGAAATGAAAACATTTGCCAGACTTTAAAGAGATAAATATGTCACGACTACAGTAGGGTACGTACAGTGTGTGGGGATGTGAAGTGAAACGACTGTATAAAGTCATTCGCAAGATAAAACAAATGGTAGACCCCCTACTGTTTGGTAGGATACTGAAAAAATGGAGTCTACAAAAGACAACTTGCAAACTATTTTGAATGCCTTGTACTGGAATACTGCTGAAGTGTACGGGGGAAAATATTAGGTCGGCTTTACAGGGGACATCGAGCGTGTACGAAGAATGACGGTAAGAATCGCCTCAGACTTGTTTGAATGATGAGAAGATGAAACAGAAACCTTAATCGGTCCACAACCGGGGAAAGACGCCCAACATCTCACGTGAAGTTGCTTAGAAAAGTTGCAGGGCCGTGTCCGAGGACGTAAACTGCAAATATTCTTTAGCGCATTGTGTATGAATCCCGTAGAGACCATGAAAGAGCAGTCGCTATACCGACGTCCACCTGTGAACGGGACGAAAAGAAAAACTTCAGTCTGGTGCAGCAGAAGTTACCCATTTCAAATCACTTCAAAACGATTTGGAAAATAGAGCGTCATTTATGTTGACCGTAAGATCTTAAGAGGCCTCTCTCCGGATTTTCCGGAAGGAACAGCCCTGTGACCGCGCAACAAGTGTCGAATGATAATGCGGCACTAGGTGGAGCGGCGGAGAGGTTTTACAGCAAAGGGAGGTGCTGAACGCTGAGCGGAGGCAAGACGGCACGTAAATAATCCATGTGAGGCGCTGCCATAGCGGCCCAGCTAATGTACAGGTCGCCGTCGACGCCGCGAACATCCGACGCACAAAAGACAAGAGCAACAGGTGCGTGCCCAGCAAGACAGCCGCCAAAGAAACACTGGAAACTGCAACAGCCAATGCCAGCACACCTTTTCTGAGGAAGCGAGTAATATGTGTCTGCAGCACCGGAATGATGGGAGACCTCGAACGAGAGCACGGAATGGCGGAAGAAGGAAGTTTACATTTCCACATCCTGTCGACTTAGAGAAGGGCAGAATCATACGAGAGGCAGCAGGAAGAGTGTTGCTCATTGTAGGACATGTTCTTGTCGAATTTTCGTGCTGTAACTTCAAATGATTATTTTAAAATCTTTGTTCCACTCGCGAATAGTGCATGGGAAGCATGATTGTCGGTAAGCCTCTGTATTGGCTCTAATCTCTCGAATTTTCTTCTCGTGATCAGTATGGGGCACGTACGTGGGGATAAGTAATATGTTGTCAGACTCCTCCGGAAAAGTGCTGTCCAGAAATTTCAGTACTAAATCTCTCCGTGATGCACAACGCCTCTCTTGCATCGCCTGCCAGTGGAGTTTGTTTAGCATCTCCGTAACACTCTCTCGCCGGCCAGACGATCCCGTGACGAAATGCACCGCTCTTCGTTGGATCTTCTCTATCTCCTCTATCAGTCCTACCTGATAGGGATCCCAAATAGATTGACAATACTCAAGAATCGGGCGAACAAGCGCCTTATAAGCCACTTATTTCGAGGATTAGTTACATTTCCTTAAGATTCTTCCGATAAATCTGAGTCTGGTATCTGCTTTTCCCACCATCTGTTTTATGTGGTGATTCCACTTAAGGTCGCACTGGATAGTTACGCCTAAATATTTTAGGGCAGACGCTGTCTCCAGCTGTTTGTCATAAATAGTGTAGCTGTACAGTAGTGGATTTCTTTTCCTACGTACGCGCAGTATGTTACATTTATTTACGTTCAAGGTCAACTGCCAGAGCCTGCACCATTCATCAGTTCTCTTCAGGTCGTTCTGCAATTCTTACTATCTCCTGGTGTTGTTATTTTAGTATAGACAACTGTATCATTTGCGAATAGCCTTAAAGAGCATCCAACGCTTTCTGCTACATCATTTATATACATTGTAAACAGCAACGGCCCTATCACACTTCCCTGTGTGGTACTCCGGATATTACCTTTACATCTGTCGATTTTGTTCCGTTAAGAGCGACGTGTTGAGTTCCATCCGCGAGAAAGTCTTGAATCCAATTGCAAGTCTGCTCCGATACTCCGTAAGCTCGTACTTTTTTCATTAAACGGCACTGCGGGACGGTGTCAAATGCCTTACTGAAATCAAGGAACACTGTATCAACCTGAGCACCGTTGTCCACTGCGCTGTGGATCTCATGGAGGAACTGAGCGAGCTGTGTTTCGCAGGATTTCTGTTTGCGGAATCTAAGTTGATTTTTATAGAGGAGATGTTCATTTTCAGAAAACGTCATAGTTCTCCAGCGTAAAACTTGTTCCATAATTCTACAACAGATTGACGCCAACGATGCAGGTCTTTAATTGTGTGGCTCTTTCTTATGGTCATCCTTAAAAAGGGGAATGACCTGCGCTTTTTTCCAGTCGTTAGGTACCTTTCGTTGCTCAAGCGATCTACCATAAATTATTGCTAGAAGGGGAGCAAGTTCTTTCGGATTTTTTTTTTTTATAGAATCTTATAGGTATCTCATACGGTGCTGACGCCTTTCCACTACTAAGCGATTGTAGCTGCTTTCCAATTCTGCTATCGGTTATCTCAATATCTGCCATTTCGACGTTCTACGACCGTTGAAAGGAGTGACAGTGCTATGATCTTTCGCGGTGAAACAAAACGGAAGATCGAATTCAGTATGATTTTGACCCACTTACTGATTTGACATATGACCAAAATCTCTTAGGGTTTTTAATCAGGTCGGTTGACAACGTCTTACTTTCAAGATCATTGAACGTTTCTCTCATTGCTCTCCTTACACTCATTTTCGCTACGTTCAGCTTTTGTTTGTCATCTAGGTTTTTACTTCTCTTGAATCTGAGATGAAGTGCTCTTTGTTTACGTAGCACTTTTGTAACACTGCTATTAAACCATGGTGGATCCTTACCATCCCTTAAAACCTTACTCGGAACATACTTGTCTAGAGCATATTGAATGATGCTTTTGCATTTTTTCCATTTGTTCTCTACATCTTCGCCCTCATCACGGAATATTTGATGCTGAGATATTCTGAAGTTTGTATCCTGTCACCCTTGCTGAGCAAATATATCTTCCTACCTTTCTCAACATTCCTTGTAGGACCCCTGGTCATAGATGCTGTCACATCCTTATGATCGCTGATACCTTCCTCTACGTTAACTGATTCGATAAGTTCAGGTCTGTTTGTTGCCAGGAGGTCTAAGACGTTACCCTCACGAATTGGTCCTCTAACTAGCAGCTCAAGGTAATTTTCGGACCAGACATCCAGAACAATGCCTCACGATTCCCTGTCTCTGGCACCTGTTTTGGTGGGATAACACTCCCAATCTATACTTGGCAAGTTGAATTCACCGCCTATTACAACGGCATGATCAGGAAAATTACTAATGATATTCTGCAAGTTATGTCTGAAGAGCTCTACAACTACAGATCCTGAACCAGGTGGTCTATAAAAGCATCCGATCACCATTTGTGACCGTTCTTTGGTACTTAATTTCATCCAGATTAATTCACATTCGGAATCCGTGATAACTTCGCTAGATTTTATCGAATTTTTTACTGCAATAAACACACCACCATTGGTGACTAGCCTAGCCTTACGATAAACATTCCAATCTGAACTTAGGATTTCGTTGTCATTGACGTCTCGTTTCGACCAGCTTTCTGTTCCCAATACTACCTGTGCATTTTAACCTTCAGTAAGCGATACTAATTCTGGGACCTTTCCTTGGATGCTCCTGCAGTTTACTAAAATCATATCAATCTTTTCTATCTCTGATCTGCGAGGACCAATATTCTCTGAGGTCACTGTGGCTGATTTGACAGACAAATCATCTTTGATCCCAAGGGAGGGGTTCCCTAACCTAAAAAAGCCCCATGTTCACGCTACACGTACTCCGCTACCCTAGTAGCCGCTTCCTGCGTGTAGTGCACGCCTGACCTGTCAAGGGGAACCCTACAATTCTGCACCCGATAGCGCAGGTCGAGAAATTCGCATCCGATACCGTCGCAGAGTCGTCTGAGCCTCTGGTTTAGACCTTCCACTCTGCCCCAAATCAGAGGACCGCGATCAATCCTGGGTACGATGCTACAAATAGACAGCTTAGCTTGCACCCCGCGTGCGAGGCTAGTTGCCGTCACCAAATCAGCCAACCGCCGGAGGGAGCCGAGGATGGCCTCAGAACCCAAGCGGCAGGCGTCATTCGTGTCGATATGTGCCATTACGTGCAGCCGGCTGCGCCCAGTGCGCTCGTAGCCGCCGGCAGGGCCTCCTCCACATCACGGATGAGACTTCTCGGCAAACATGCCGAATGCACATTGGAATTCTTTCCCTCCTTGCCTGCTATCTCCCTAACATTGGAGCTCCCAATGACAAGCATACCCACCCTCTGTACTGGTCCGGACTGGGCAGGAAAATCGAATGAAACGGCCTGAATGAAATGACCTGGCACATTAAAAATGTATGAACCTCTTGAATGAAACGGCCTGACAGACTGAAACCATGTACACAAGCGGTACTCAGACCTAGGCACTTGTTTTTAGCGTTCAGTACTGAGCACAGTCTTGCCAGCGGAAGGCACGACGGCAGTCTGTTTTCCAGTCCGGTGCACTGGTTTAGTGTGTCGAAAATTTTCATTGCAGCGTACATTATCCTACGAAGATGAAGATTATTTTTGGACAATCTCATCGTTAAGTATGACATTTTATTGCTGTGAGTAGATTGTATAAGAGATTTTCAGTGGCTTTGTTTTCTCATTTCTGGATCTCAGGTAGATGCACTGAAATATAGCTCTCTTGATTATCTCGAAAGAAAGCTGTAAGATGTATGTATGTGTGTATTTTGATTAATTTCTTTGAGCAGCGAGTATTTGTTCCTTAAGGGGGGTAGGACGTCAAACGGGCCGACTTGGAGCAGGAGTGGCACCACATGACATCTTAGTTTCCACAGTCTACACTTTTACAAATAAATTCATTAAACTTTGTCAGCATGACCAGGAAGGATTCAGAATTCACACTCATAGCAGTGGAAGTTCTAAAACATAACGGAGTAATTTTTTTACGTGTGAAATTTCATCATTTTTTTCACTTACTAATGGCAGCATTTGTTGCTGTAGGCACACATTTCTTCATAAGTTAGAGAGATTCTTCGATGAATTTTGCACAGCATACAAACCATACTTAAAGGTGTATGAAACTCTAGAATTATCCAAATCCATTAAAAACTGGGGTAAAAATTGAGGTAATTAACTATAAAATTTGTGTTTTTTTTAAACATGAAGTTTAAAATATAACAGTTCATTCTTTTTTTTCATAAATTAAATAAATTCTAGAGTTTCATACACCTGTGAGTATGGTATATATGCTGTGCAAAATTCATCGAAGAATCTCTCTAACTTATAAAGAAAAGTGTACCTATAGCAACAAATGCAGCCATTAGTAAGTGAAAAAATAATGAAATTTCGCACGTAAAAAAAAAGTATTTTGCTATATTTTCGAACTTCCACTGCAATGAATGTGAATCCTGAATCCTTCTTGGTGATGCTGACAAAGTTTTATGAATTTATTAAATAAAAGTATAGACACTGGAAATTAAAATGTCTTGAGATGCCTCTCCTGCTCCAAGTCGGTCCGTTTGACATCCTACCCCCCTTAAATGATGAATTGCAAGAAATTATCATAGCCTCCATCTTTGTAAATTTGTAAAATAATCTAACCTACGATTCTTTTGTACGCTCAGGTGACATGATAAAAGAATCCGATCACTCCAACTTTACACAACCAATGCTATCGGTAGACACCCAACACATTTTTCACAGAAGTGACTGTTTTGGCTGCACTTTCGGTTTAATTAGTACAATAGTGCTTTCTCCGTGGACGTGCCATTCACTCAAATCTACCACAGCGCAATTTTTGGGTTATATTTGCGTGCAACTGTATAATTGCAATTTTTATTCTGCCACACACGTTTCGTCTTTGTAAAGGAGCAATCTCAGTTAGAAAACACGCAGTTTAATACTACGGGTATATTCACAATATGAATGAAGTTTTTCAGTTGCAGATGTACCCAAAAATCTTCATCGCAAAAGTGACTATTACTTAAAATTTTACCAACACCGCCGGGGCCCAAACGTCGAAAATGTACACAAAAGAAGTGAAATTAGAAAAAAAGCTGTATCCAGTTGAAAATACAGACTCTATTCGATGAAACAAAACTGTCAGCGCCATCATGTAAAGGTTAGCTATGGAGACTAGAAAAAAACCTATGTCTGGCGTTTGCCAATGCTCTATTTTACGGTCGCGCGTGCTACGCTGACGCAACTCGGATCCACTTTCGCTGCTTCGTCGTCATTGACCACTATTTCGCTCCATTAACACATCATTGCAATTACAGTAAAATTATCTCGCTTTAGTCACATATCATTGCAATTACTGTAAAATGTGGTGCCAGTGATCTGCCATTCATGCTAGGAACGTCAAAAACGAATTAGCTTCCGTGGAAGCAGGAAGTCACGTGTCTATGAACCTTCATAGACTTCCTGTGCAGTTACTATGCTAGGACAGTCTACGTTAAAGCTTAGAGCGACCCGTCGAGGAACAACAGGGCTAGGTTTTCATGGCTGTGCCGCTGCCCAGAAGCCATTGATCGCAAGGTCGAACTTGCGACCTCACTCGGAGTGCTGTAGACAAGCCAGTCATTGGTTTATGCAGCAGTGAATGAACATTTCACGGGCTAATGAGTCACAGTACAGCATGGCGCTTGCAGGTAGGCATTTGTGTTCCAGTCGGACGCTTCGCCTGCGATATTTGCGCGTGGTGCTGTCAGGTTTGATGGAGGTGGCGCGACCGTCTTCCGGTATTGATTATTCTTCGTTGATGGCAAAATTAACTCAATTATTTATGAAAACATTTTAGTTGAAAGCGTTCTTTGCACGACGTGACTATAGTTTGGAATCGGGCTTAACGCGTATCTGTATAGCAGTCTGTTACTTATAAAGCAAATACTCTGGCGCAGTTGTTGGAAGAGAACGGCTGGATTTTCTGAGTGGCGCGATCAGAGTCACGGCTTGAATCCAAATGAATATTTTGTGAAAGAACTCGTATTGCACATTTCGTAGTATTATAGTTTAACAACAACAAAAGTAACATAATTCATATATATACGTATAGACATTTACATACTTACAGGTCTGCCGGCCGCGGTGGTCTAGCGGTTCTAGGCGCGCAGTCCGGAACCGCGCGACTGCTACGGTCGTAGGTTCGAATCCTGCCTCGGGCATGGATGTGTGTGATGTCCTTAGGTTAGTTAGGTTTAAGTAGTTCTATGTTATAGGGGACTGATGACCTCAGATGTTAAGTCCCATAGTGCTCAGAGCCATTTGAACCATTTTGAACTTACAGGTCTAGTTCGACAAAGATGGGGTGGGTAGTCGACTGCAGCCTTATAGCATGAAACATTCCGGCGTTTGCCGGACTAAATTTATAGAAACGGAAATCAGAATGGCCAGATGAGTAGAACCAGCATCTTTCCGAATATAAGGTCCGTCTGTTTAAAACAGTGCTACCTCATTTCATCCATCCTTAGTGCACAATACTGTTGTACAGAGAAGTTGTTTAATAGTGTAAAAGGCTGGTGATACACTGTTTATTCATTTCTCACTCGCAGTCACTGCACACTTCACACACATTATTTCATTATGCAACTCTACACACACTGTCAGCTGACACCAAGACCATAGCGACAGTGTTTTGTTTCTATTTTTTGTACCGTGCCTTACTATTTGCTAGCCTGAAAAACCGAATCGGTAACCTCCTATAGCGAGTGACATGTTGACTTCAGACAAAGAACAAGGTGTTAGTATTATATATTGCATAGCTTTGGGAATTTGGGTTTCCAGAAAAGAGGAAAGAAGAAAGAAAGAAAAAAATAAGCTAAAAAACATAATGCGAAAGTGTTATGTGAAGTGATAGATGTTTTATTATTATTTACCTGCGTTACTTTTTTACCAAATCCATAATTTGTTTTATATAAGGCAACTGCACGGAAATCGGACTTTTTTGTTTTTGTAATATGTATTTATGGTGCGTGAAGTTCAAAAGTCAAATATCAATATACCAAAGGAGTTCGGCGCAACTCTGAAAAATTCTCGAGAAAATCAACTTGGAAGTTATCTGAGTGTCTTTGTAATACCCTAATGCGTCAGAGATTTATCGATTGATCGTGCGGCTCTGTGGAAGAATGCACGCTTGTCTGTTGGGTGGCCAGGTTCGATTCCCAACTGCGGTAAATTTTTAGACGTATTTGCATCCACGAGCATGTCTGTGAAGCTTAATATGCATACATATGGAAAAATATTTAATTTGTAATTTTTTTAACTTCAACAATTTTTATTAACAGTCTTTTATAAAAGATTGGTAATTAACTATATTTGCAATGAAAATTGCATTTTTGTGTGCGATATGTAATTAGAAATAGGATGACGTGCATTTTTCATAAAAATTACAATTATATTCGTGTTACTGAGCGCATATTTGGTTAATTTTATATTTAAATGACATAGGTATTCGAACTGAGCGAAACGAAAAAAATAATGACCGAAACGAAACTAGAACCAGCGGTCCAGCGACTTCAGGTCTCGAGAGCAAATGTTTTTTTTTTTTTTTTGCATCTTTATGTATTTTATACTTCATGGAAACGTTCATACAATATGCAAATTTGCTTAAAATTTGCTATGATTGGTAATGTAGCAGGCGAGCATTCTAACACAGAGCCACACTGCCTGTGGAAAAATTGCTCTTGCTTTAGGTCTTTGGAGCATTAAAGATGCTTGAAAAACCGCAAACTCGATTTTCTCAACAATTTTTCTGAGCTGCATCGAACTAATTTAGTGGCTTGATGCTTGGCGCTGAACTTCACGTATCATAAATTAAAAAAAAAATACAAAAATCCGATTGCCGTGTGGTCTTATTGTAAGTAATACTTCACTGTGTAGAATGTAATGCGAAACAGATACTTTTTAACCGCGTTTTTAAATACATTCGTTTTCGTAATGTCTTTAAAGTCATGTTCGAAAGAACAGACACCACGCATTCACATAACAGATTCGCCTCGATGAACAACGAATCCAATTTCTTCAGCGCGGATGCGCAGTTACGTCTGGCCTCTCGTGGGAATCTCCAAAGGGAACCTCCCCATCGCACCCCCCTCAGATTTAGTTATAAGTTGGCGCAGGGGATAGGCCTTGAAAAACTGAACACAGATCAATCGAGGAAACAGGAAGAAGTTGTGTGGAACTATGGAAAAAATAAACAAAATATACAAACTGAGTAGTCCATGAACAAGACAGGCAACATCAAGGATAATGTGAGCTCAGGAGTGCCGTGGTCCCGTGGTTAGCGCGAGCAGCTCTGGAACTGGAGGTCCTTGGTTCAAGTCTTACCTCAAGTGAAAAGTTTACTTTCTTTATTTTCCCAAAGTTATGATCTGTTTGTTCGTTCGTTCATTGACGTCTCTGTTCACTGTAATAAGTTTAGTGTCTGTGTTTTGCGACCGCACCGCAAAAACGTACGATTAGTAGACGAAAGGACGTGCCTCTCCAATGGGAACCGAAAACATTTGACCGCAAGGGCATAGGTCAACCGATTCCTCCACAGGAAAACACGTTTGATATATTCTATACGACACTGGTGACGGCATGTGCGTCACATGACAGGAATATGTTGTAGACCCACCTAATTTGTACACTTGGCGAATGGGTAAAAAGATTCTTCTACCTTGCCCGATTTAGGTTTTCTTGTGGATGTGATAATCACTCCCAAAAAAGTGATGAAAACATAAGAGTTTGTCACATAAACCGGAAATAAAAAAATTAAACTTTTCACTCGAGGGAAGACTTGAATCAAGGACTTCTCGTTCCGCAGCTGCTCACGCTAACCACGGGCCCACGGCGTTCCTGAGCTCACGGTATCCTTGATGTTGCCTATCTTGCGCATGGACTACTCAGTTTGTATATTTTGCTTATTTTTTCATAGTTCCACACAACTTCTTCCTGTTTTCTCGATTTATCTGTTTTCAGTTTTTCAAGGCCTATCCACTGTGCCAAGTTATAGCTAAATCTGAGGGGGGACCGATGGGGAGGTTCCCTTGTCAGAGTAGCGAGCATGGAGGACGTGGACAGGACTGCGGATAGGTGGCGCTGGTTGGGAATGTGGGTCGGCCGCGAGGCCTGCCGAGTTAGACCGCGCAGGTGCGATAAACACTGGGTCCGTGGTTAACGCAGCTGCCCACTGAGTTGGAGATCCTGGGTTAGAATCCCGGACCGGTACATTTTCTCACATCGCCGTTGGTTCCCCGTGAAAGTCCCGATGCAGCAGACATCAATAGTCCCTTTCCTTTGCCTTCTCCCATCCTCCCCCTCCAATTTACATATAATTGGGCAATTTGTTGTACACTTATTTCTTGGTAGATGATGCTGTTTCGAGTTCTATGTTTACTCTTTCTTGGTAAATGGAAGTTCTGTCTAGATCCTGTTCCATGGTTATGGAACAACGTGGTTTGTGCAGTAGTTACCAATGTTATTTCTGATGGGCACAACTGATTTGTAAATGTACTCACACAGTGTAGTTAAAAGCGCCAGTGTTTCGAAGATATCTATAAGCTGAGCGCGACTACTATGTTTGGTGAATATTGTTATGGCCCGGCTCTGCAGCTTGAAAACTGTATTCATATTTTGTGCATTTGCTCCACAGAAAGGATCTCCATAGCTAAGAAATGAATATACATAGAATAATATGTAACTATAAGACACCAGCCGTCATCCCCTGATGAAAGGACTCTAAGGGTATAATATGCCGCTGACATTCTGTTCGCAAGTATCTTTGTGCGTTCACACCGCTTCAGCTAAGAATCATTACGCATTCGTAGAAATTCTGAGATTATTACGGAGTCTACAGGGGTGCCATCATAATTTAACAGTGTTATTTTCCCTCTTCAAACTAAAATTCATAGCATTTGCTATTTTTTAATTTTCAATGTTATTTTATTGCATTCTGATCAATTGTAAATGTCCTTCACGGTTTCATCTGCTTATTTCTGCAAGGAGTTCCCTTGTTTTCTCAGTTGTTATAATATTTCTGTTGTTAGCAAAGATATTTTTCTCCGTGACTGACATTATTGTGAAAGTCATTGACTTTTATCAGTGACAGTATCGGTCCTACTGTGCTACCCTGAGGATCTAGTGTATTAATACATTTTGGTTCTGATAAATGTTTCACTTTCACGTTTCCATTTGCCCATGCTGTAATAGTAAGTATTTGCAAATTTTTACTTGTAATCAACGTGACTGCGAAAGCTGCTTTCAAGAAAGATATATGTTGGCTATCATTTGTGAGCACATGAAAGCTGCCCTGACGGCTGTCGGGATAATGGACGCTGCTGCTGGTGGGTGTGCTGAGTGAACTGTGCCAGACAAAGTTCCTCAAAGTACTATGTCTACCCACAGACAATGCTTATTCTCCAAACACTGCTGGCCTACAAAACACCTGCCCATCGATTGTGAATAGTTTGTTATCAAGACAAGCAGGATAAGAGGAGAGCTCGAGGAACGACGACAGTTCCTTACAAAAGGGGGCGGTGTGTTGTCTGTATCTGATGGTTCAAAATGGTTCAAATGGCTCTGAGCACTGTGGGACTTAACTTCTGAGGTCGCGCTGTTCCAGAATGAAGCGCCTAGAACCGCTCGACCACTCCGGCCGGATCGGACAGTAGAATTTCCCTGGATTCATTAAAAAATTCCAGGACTCATAAATATTTGATAGAAAAGATCAGAAACAAAATTAGGGATATGAGGCAGAGGAAATGGCATATTAACCTCTAATTGACGAAAGAACATGCAGGAACTCCTGCTAACAAGCAGCTCGAAAAAACGCAACAGAAAGCTACAATAGAGTCCCTTTGTCTGTGATCAGAAAATCACAAAATCCTTCCCGTAGAGGGAACTCTGTTGCTGATAGTCCTTGGTCTAGTTGCAGTTGATAAGGATAGTTGCGGCTGTCATGCAAGATACACATAATTGTACTTTGACTTAAACCACAGTGGAGGGCCACTTGCCTGGAGCTTGTACTAGGGTTCGTCTCAGTGTCCTGTGGAACTCAGTCCTCCGAATCTGGTGTACGCATAGTCGGCCACCTCCCTGCACGTTCGTCTGTCTGAAAGAACGCATCATCCCACCAAAGCCCAAAAGGGGCTTGAAATCATTTGTGATGTGGCTGGTGTCTGTGAGGGTACTTATTTTGGTGTAGCCGTACTGTTTCTGGACAGTTTCCACCTGTCTGGCCGCACACAGACATCTCGGCTTGTTCCCGACATGAATACCGTACCATTCTGCTGCTAACAGTACGCTGTACCAATCACACAGCCTCAAACACACAAAGGAACACGGCACGTGGTCAGAGGAACTTTCGTTCGTCAGCACCACCTACCGTGGTAACGATGAATTTAGGGACACATGTTCACAAGACTTTTTCCCCTCCATTTCCATTCAGGAATCCATGCCGACAGTTTTTCGGTTTTATTAATGTTCACCCCGTATAAGTATGTACTTAATACAGAAAAAAGAAACGGTGTTACCAAAAATCTCGAAAATTTCTTGGCCGATTAACTTCAGATTTCTACACGACTCTCCGATAAAAATTCATGTGGACATAGGCTATACACTTATTTTAAACAACGATGAACATGTGATCTGTTGAAACCGACTGCGAGAAATAAAATACATTGCTTTGTTCTGCTTTGAAAATTTGCGGTTATGTTTTCTTCCTCTCCGTGAGATGTAACTGCGATTGCAGGGTATTTAAACCATTAGAAAAATTATTTCTTCCTCATATATTCTTTCTCATTATATATATTTTTTCTACATCTACATCTACATC
Source organism: Schistocerca cancellata (assembly GCF_023864275.1). Classification (NCBI taxonomy): domain Eukaryota; kingdom Metazoa; phylum Arthropoda; class Insecta; order Orthoptera; family Acrididae; genus Schistocerca; species Schistocerca cancellata. The sequence continues at coordinate 609,714,196 of NC_064629.1, forward strand.
TACGTGATTACTCTGCTATTCACAATAAAGTGCCTGGCAGAGGGTTCCATCAACCACCTTCATGCTGTCTCTCTACCGTTCCAATCTCGAACGGCACGCGGGAAAAACGAGCGCTTAAATTTTTCCGTGCGAGCCCGATTTCTGTTATTTTATCGAGATGATCATTTCTCCCTATGTAGGTGGGTGCCAACAGAATATTTTCGCAATCGGAGGAGAAAACTGATGAATGAAATTTCATGAGAAGATCCCGTCGCAACGAAAAACGCCTTTGTTTTTATGATTGCCACTCCAACTCACGTATCATGACTGTGACACCATCTCCCCTATTTCGCGATAATACAAAACGAGCTGCCCTTCTTTGTACTTTTTCGATGTCATCCGTCAGTCCCACTTGATGCGGATCCCACACCGCACAGCAGTACTCCAGAATAGGGCGGACAAGCGAAGTGTAAGCAGTCTTTTTGGTAGACTTGTTGCACCTTCTAAGTGTTCTGCCAATGAATCGCAGTCTTTGGTTTGCTCTACCCACAATATTATCCATGTGATCGTTTCAATTTAGGTTATTTGTAATTGTAATCCCTAAGTATTTAGTTGAATTTACAGCCCTCAGATTTTTGTGACTTATCGCGTAATCGAAATTTAGCTGATTTCTTTTAGTACTCATGAGAATAACTTCGCACTTTTCTTTATTAAGGGTCAATTGCCACTTTTCGCACCATACAGATATCTTATCTAAATCATTTTGCAAGTCGTTTTGATCATCTGCTGAATTTACAAGACGGTAAATGACAGCATCATCTGCAAACAATCTAACACGGCTACTCAGATTGTCTCCTATGTCGTTAATATAGATCAGGAACAATAGTGGGCCTATAACACTTCCTTTTGGAACGCCGGATATTACTTCTGTTTTACTCGATGACTTTCCGTCTATTACTACGAACTGTGATCTTTCTGACAGGAAATCACGAATCCAGTCGCACAACTGAGGCGATACTCCGTAGGCACGCAGTTTGATTAGGAGACGTTTGAGAGGAACGGTGTCGAAAGCCTTCTGGAAATCTAAAAATATGGATCAATTTGACATCCCTTGTCGATATCACTTAAACTAGAATTGTATATACAACAAGATACTGTTTTATTTCCTTGCAGTCTGTTTTCAAAAGAAAGCATTAAAGTTGTATTTATGCTTTATTATCTTGTGATTACAGTACTTTTGCAGAATCTTAAAATGCAGTAACAATTAACAAGTTTCAAGGTCAGAAAGAGGGGGGATCGGAAATGGGTAGAGAAGAGGGGAGCAGATGGGCATAGAAAGGGGAAAGAAGAAGAGGGACAGGAAAAGCGTGGAGGAGGAGGAGATGGACAGAAATAGGGGGAGGATGTGATGGAAGAGGGAGGGAAGAGGAAGAGGAGATGGACAAACAGAGGAGGAGAAATAGATTGAGAAAGAGAGGGGGAGGGGATGGATATCAAGGGAGGCGGGAAAGGAGAGCAGGACGGGTATCCAATTCCCATATATATGTAGCAATTGCGAAGTTTTCCTGAGTTCGTTAGTTGTAGCTCAAAAATAAATAAATAAATACAGTTAGCGGTTTTCCAGTTTACTTGTCGCCTATGACCAACCTACAGACCCAGTTTAAATTTCTAGAAATATTGACTAAAACTCTGATGTTTATCGCAGTCCCAGCGACAGCCGTAGAGAGACCCGAGCCGTGGCTGAACCTCAGTCGCCTGCCCTTTGGTCGGTGACAAGCCCGTACCTCCACACAGTGACACTTGATTTGCAAAGTACAAACGTGGGAGTGGAGGTACAGCGCAGCGGAACACCTTGAGAGCGTATTTGCACGTAGATTAGGTGCGGGCCTGTCCGTGTCACTTGCTTGCGTCCAGGGCGGTATGTCCGCAGCTAACATCGGCGTGTCCGGCTGCTCTTCGCATACATTGCGATGTAGACAAAGAGGCCTCATTAAAAGCCAAGTATCTTCCAAACACAGCTGGTATCACACACACATACACTACAGCGGCGAAGTGGTTCACGGAGTGAGGGACATGTTGAAGGAAACACAGTAGACAACTAAATGTAGTTGTGATTTGCAACAAAACACACAGATTTAGTATAGGAACAAAGCAACTCATTGTGACTGGCTACGTAGTTAACAAATGCGGGGATTTCAAATCCAGGTCCTATAAGAAACATATTGCACTAAACTGTTGTGGTCCGAGCTACGCTATTTCATGGCAGTGGCCCGTACTGTTGCCCCCACCTTATTCCTTTCGATAGAAGTGAGGTGTTGGGATTCACCTTTCGCTTTCTTCCCATCTTGTTAAACAGCCTATTTTCACTCCACCCTATTCCCATATGCTTCCGTTGAAGATGCTAGATGGGCAGTCTTCGTCCAACATTTTGAAAGCTCGCTATGTGACGCCACGCTGTGTATCAAAGATATATAAGTTCTGTCGCAGTGTGTCATAGTTGCAATGGAACCAAGATTTTTTTTTAATGGAATAGGTGAAAATGTTGTCGGTGAACGTCTCGCGTTACATCTGTGTAAAATTAAAAGCCTTCTTCAAATTTCACCATTGTATTTGTCAGAAAAACAATTTACTACGAAAGAGGTGGCGGAATTCAACAGATGGAAACGATGTAGTGGACTGTAGCGAAATACTCTAATGAAACATGGACAACAAACAGTTCAGATGAGAAGAGAACAGAAGATTTTAAACTTTGGTTTTACAGAAGAATGATGAAGTTTAGACGGGTAATTCGAGTAACCAACAAAGAGGTACTGAATCGAACTGCAGAGAAAATGAATTTATGTCTCAACTTGAGTAAAACAAAGGATCGGTTTATTTGAAAAATACTGAGTCTGGGAATGGAGGGAGATTTTCAGAGTAAATATCGTAGAGGGGAACTAAGGTTTGAGTATTGTAAGCAGGTTCAAACTGCTATATGTTACAGTAGTTATGCAAATATTATGAAGCTTTCACAGTATAGAATAGTGTAGAGATCTCCTTCAAACCAGTCTTCGGACTGAAGACCATAACAACAAATGATGTAGTGCTGCCTCCTGGACACAAAATTACATTGGTGAGGGAAATACGACCTGGAACCTTCACTGGCTACGGTCGGCACGCTTCGGGATTTTTCCCAAGGTTGTGACAAGTATCGTGTCTCCACGGTGACGACTGTATCATCTCAAATACATTTGGCGTCGCCTGATATTCCTATCGCCACTGCGTCTCCCTATGTACCTATGGAAACGGCGGAAATCCCGTCCCTATAGCATTAAAAACATTTACGAGATGTTGACTGTTGCTATTAAGACAGGTGACACAGTATGAGTCGACTCCTATGTTGGGACTGGTTCCGATCTTCCAGCAAGATCTAGTCTTGCAGGAAGGGAGGGGGTGTTTGTTGTCGAGAACTCCAACATTAGGCGGTGCAAAAGCCATGTTAGGTAAATGTGGTAAATACGCAGTGAGGCTGCGAGATAACTTGAATGAGTATTAGTATCAGAGATGGACAAGAAATAGTAACCGAATATCGCTTTATAAGTATTATGTAACTTTTCTATCCGTCGTCTATAGATAGAGTAACATACGCGTTTTGAACGACTGACGGGTCATAATAATCTTCCGACGTCGTACTGAACGTCTTTCCCAAATGGTATTCTGATTACTTCGCTACGACAACTTACTCGCGAGGAAAATTTATTAGATCTTCCTGCAACCAATATACCCAAATTTTTCGATTCGTTTGATGAAGAAATAGAAGTCATCAGTGTTATGATTAATATATCATTACTGAAGAAATCAGCAATGATATGATTATTATAGTATCATTGAACACTGTTGTCGACTGAAACGCTAAAGATTGTGTAGAAACTCTTTTCTGCTTAACAGTGTCGGCAAGATAATAACAAGAACCTGTCTGTGGAGGGAACGGAAAACTTTCAACTATTCGGCGCAGAATGCGGTGGATTTATGACAAAAATTCAGAAATAATGTCCCTGAAGTACTGGATAAGTTTCAGCACTGGAGGATGGTAAAGAATGGAAAAGAACCGCCATAGTTCAGTAAAAAGAGTTATAAAGTTTCTACGAAGGCATAGAGAACTGCACTGATTAAGCCTTTGTGCCAAATGTGAGCTGCAAAAAGTCAAAACAAATGTATTTCAGTCTATTCGAAACCAACATCTTATCTGTCGAGTTGCCAAAGAGCCCTCGTAAGTTGTGATACTACGAAATGTCAGTCAGCGTATCTACGAGGGCGTTCAGTAAGTAATGCAAACTGTTTCTTTCTCAGTCTACTTAGGTTGACAGAAATGTGGAATTTGTTATGGGACATCGTGGAATATTACCGCTTGAGCCCCAACAGTTTTATGAAGTTCCGATACGTAGAGGCGCTTTAGTTCGTAGTAATTGACGGAAAGTCATCGAGTAACACAGAAGTTATTTCTGGCTTTCCTCAAGGTAGTGCTATAGGTCTTTCCTGTTCCTTATCCATATATAGGATTTAGGAGACAATCTGAGCAGCCATCTTAGGTCGTTTGCAGCTGATGCTGTTGTTTATCACCGGCCGCGGTGGCCGAGTGGTTCTAGGCGCTTCAGTCCGGAACCACGCGGCTGCTACGGTCGCAGGTTCGAATCCTGCCTCGGGCATGGATGTGTTTGATGTCCTTAGGTTAGTTTGCAAAGGCAAAGGTCCCGAGTTCGAGTCTCGCTCCGGCACACAGTTTTAATCCGCCAGAAAGTTTCATATCAGCGTACACTCCGCTGCAGAGTGAAAATCTCATTCTGGAAACATCCCCCAGGCGGTGGCTAGGCCATGTCTCCGCGCTATCCTTTCTTTCAGGAGTGCTAGTTCTGCTAGGTTCGCAGGAGAGCTTCTGTGAAGTTTGGAAAGTAGGAGACGAGGTACTGGCGGAAGTAAAGCTGTGAGGACGGGGCGTGAGTTGTGCTTGGGTAGCTCAGATGGTAGAGCACTTGCCCGCGAAAGGCAAAGGTCCCGAGTTCGGGTCTTGGTCCGGCACACAGTTTTAATCTGCCAGGAAGTTTCAGATCCTGAGTACCATTCGTCGCAAGTGACTCTTAACAGGTTGTATTAAGGGAAGAAACGTAGGACATTCAAAGAAGACATGGACGCTTCCTCCACATTTAGTGATCATGAGAGCATCACAGAAACGCTTAACAAACGTTTCCAGAAATACGCCGTGATTGGTGGAGACCCTTACTCCTGAAATTCGGAATGATCACTTTCTAATGCTAGTCAACAAACATCTTGCTTCCTAACACCTTGCACCTCACTTACAGCGTACAAGGGTAAAAGTACAGAAATTTGGACGTAGTCAGCAGGGTGGCAACAATCGTTCAGTGAATGGGACAGGAAGGGGGAAACTAAATGTGGTTCAAACACCGCACAGTGTAGATGTAGAATAGTCTGCTTGCGAAATATTCGGGCCACAGACACCGAGTGAGATGGCAAGCTTGTTAAGAATCTAGAAGAGTGGGTTTAAATCGGTGCGCAGCAATGCAAATTGAGGTCTTTCTTGGTCACTAAATAGATTTCCGTGAAAAAGCAGACGGTCGATATTTTTTCCTGTTCTTGACCTGTCCGAGCGTGACACCAACTTCAGTGACTTCATCGTCAACGGGACTTTAAACCCTTATCTCCTTTTTTCCACCAAAAAGAGCACACAAACATTGCACAGACGTCGCCGTATCAGAAATACTCCTCTTTGCTCTACTGCTGACAGTAGTTCGTGTTTCGTGTTTGTAACACGAATAAATCAGTTTCGTTGCCCAAGACAATGATGAGAAAATAATTTACGGCCTCTCAGTAACTTTATGCACATGGTTCGCCAGAGATCATCACTTAACATACGTCCTGGGTTACGAACTGTTAACGTGCCGTTTGGGAGGTGATAATTTTAATGTCATTCTACGTCATATGTAATTGACAAAATCAGACGATTCTACGCCAAGGACTAACAACGTTGTTTTGCTGCTGCCTATTCAGTTCGTATTTATTATAACAGAATGGCTATTCCCGATAAACTTACGCATAGAACTTTTCATTTACTACAAAAATAAGTGTGCTGAAAAATATAAGAGGACAGATAAAATCCTTAACGCGTGTAGTATCATATTTTGTCTTGAAAACAAGAGATTCGTTTTGTAACAGTTACTATGGCGAACTACATGCTGCAGGATGAGAAATGTTACTTATTCAATGACACTGTGCTGTTTATTTTAGTAGCATTAGCCGAATTTGGCTACATTGGTAATTTTACGATCTGCGCGGAAATGGATAATTCTGGAATCTCATCATGCAGAGTTTGTAATATTGAACTAATGTGGCGCTATGAAATTGTGCGTTTCTGTTTAATATTCACTTAAATATTCATAAGTTTGTTATACGTGGTGTCCACACAAAAATGTCTCCGTAATGGAATGATAAATATCCTGGACAGAAATGAAATCTCAAACAAAGCAGCACGCATAAATGCGCTTAACAAACAATTGGCTGTCAGATGCGACACCCATTAAATGACGATTAGCTCTGCTACACAATTCCAAAAATTTAAATTACAACTGGCTGAGACTGTCTGCATGCAAATTGTGTAGCTTGCAAATACTTCTCCCCTTGATGCGGGTATGTTTCGTAACAGAGAACACGAAAAAATGTCTTCTCCTATCCTCCAGTTAATTCTAATGCATTTGTGTAGAATAAACTTCAGACAGGCGTAATCCTGATTTGCTATATTAAAAAATTTACTTATTTAACTTTTAGGTAGTTGTCTCCCACCCTAGAAAGACGCTTTGTTTATAACATCATCTTTTTCTTTTTCATTCATACAATTCAGGTCGAGAATGAGCAAGCGCACGCAGTAGCATGTTGTTTTTATGGAGTTATCACTATCATTAGAAGTAATATTGTAATGTATAAGTTAATGGTATAGTCACTAACGTGAAAGAATAGCTTTTTGCGTTGCACAATCATTGTGTAAATTTCTATTGGAGGAGCGCGCGAATATTGCACAAGCATGGAACTTTATAAAAGTTCAACACGGCAGTTTCAGGAGTTCCACTACCGTAAACTACTACTAATTCACTCTCTTTCCCCTGCCCGCCCCCTCTCTCCACCCCTGTAATTTCTTCGGTTAGTTTGCTGAGAAATACAAATAAGCCGATGAAAAGTAATCACACTTCTAGTATACATTATCAGTCATGTGATATGCTGATCAACTATATTGGTATGACTGTTTAAGCGATACATTGAAGTGAACAGGTGTTTGTTACGGAAGCAAAGGAGATTAGTCTATTTAGGAAAGGAAATGACTAAAAATACTTATGTGGTTCATTGTCGAATATAGACCAAGTCTAGCTGTTTTTCCACGTTGTAGTGAAAGCTGATAAGGAATTTGCTGAAAACACAAATTCCCTATTTTTGACAGGTTTGTTTTATTATCACTAGAAGGTTATACAAATATCCTAAAAGTGCCGCAACGTGACACGATTTTAAGTGTAAGGCGTTGTCTAAAATTTTGAGAAGTGTGATTGCTGTATATCAACGTTTTTGGCTCTCTCTATGTACCGGGTGATTAAAAAATCACTATAAATTTGAGAAATGAATAAATCACGGAAGAATGTAGGTAGAGAAGTACAAATTGACACACATGCTTGGAATGACATGGAGTTTTATTAGAACCAAAAAATACAAACGTTCAAAAATGTCCAACAGATGGCGCTTCATCTGATCAGAATAGCAATAATTAGCATAACAAAGTAAGACAAAGCAAAGATGATGTTCTTTACAGGAAACGCTCAATATGTCCACCATCATTCCTCAACAATAGCTGTAGTCGAGGATTACTGTTGTGAACAGCACTGTAAATCACGTCCGGAGTTATGATGAGGCATAGGCGTCGGATGTTGTCTTTCAGCATCCCTAGAGATGTCGGTCGATCACGATACACTTTCGACTTCAGGTAACCCCAAAGCCAATAATCGCACGGACTGAGGTCTGGAGCCCTGGTAGGCCAAGCAAGACGAAAGTGGCGGCTGAGCACACGATCATCACCAAACGACGCGCGCAAGAGATCTTTCACGCGTCTAGCAATAGGGGGGTGGTTTTTTTTTGTTATAATAAAACCCCATGTCATTCCAAGCATGTGTGTCAATTTTTACCTCTCTATCTACATTATTCCGTGGTTTATTAAGTTTTCAAATTTATAATGACTTTTTGATCACCCGGTACATGTGACGTAATTGCAACACTGCGAAGATCAAAGAGATTGAAAATGGAAGCACAGAATTTGGTGCCTCGTCTTCGTAAGTAGAGGCGAAAAAGTGTAAAGTCTAACAGTACTAAGAGAGAGAGAGAATTTATGTGACATGGTATTGTTGCTGGACCCATGTTGTCATTCTTTTGAGGTGGTTTAAGTAAACCAAGTCTGTATGGCCTGAGGGGGAACTGAACCCCTGCTTCTTCCAGAGAGGAATCCATTGTCCGCTGTATTACTTCACACGTTTTAAAATCAGTGCACAGAACGTTAAATAATTGCATAATTAATGTTTTCTCTCAGTATGCATTAATGGAAAAGGTAGGACAACTAATCATCCTGGTAGTTTATATGCTTTATCACGTTGTGTACAGTACCTAGTCCAGTATAACTGTATACATAAAACGGCATCGTTTAATAATAATATACAGTAATTTAATAAGTTTTGTAGACCTGTTTACGACGTATAAATTGCTCTGTTGTGAGCTGGAGATTATTGAAAAGTATCGCCTCCATACAACTTTGCAGCTTCGCGTGGAATTTGCTCTGAGGTCGCTGCTGTACGAATTTCCTCCTCTCGCAGGAAGAGGGACAGAGCCTATAAACCTACAGGCCATGCTTCTCTGCTTTCATACCCAGGCTCGCCATCCATCAATCAAACAATAAACGAACCAAACGCAGCAGATCGTTTTCGAGCGGGTAGCGTTATCTCGATTCAGCAATCTGCGCCCAACAAGGGCGCCCCGTGGCCATAACTCAGGGGATGGACGAGCGCTGCTATGGAGTAGGTGCGGCGCACACGTGTCTCGGTATACGCTTAGTTAGTGGCCGCGTTTCTCTCCGCTCTCGCACGTCAGGAAGACGCAAACTATAAAAGGCAGTCAAGTGAAAACGAGGCAAATCGAAAAAGTATGTAATCTGTTTATTATTTCAAAAGTAAGGGCCACAACTGTTAATGCAATTTATCCCACTGTGAGATAAGACGATTAATGCCTTCATGGAAAAATGTTTGCTGTTGCCTTCGGAAACATGATTATACCCAAGCATGACCTCTTCGTCCGAAGCCAATCGACGGCCGCGAACGGGTTTCTCCAGAGCTCCCAAAATAGGGAAATCGCATGGGTACGGTGCGTGGACACTTTGCAAAAACTGGAGTGCACCATCAAGGATTGCTGACGGACGGCATCATCCTGTTGCAAAATACTGCCCGCCCACATGTTTATCAGGGTTTTTTCGACTACGCTGCCTAAGTTTCGCTGGGAATCCATTACACATCTTCCATACAGTCCCGATCCCTCCCCTCTGACAGTGGAAAAAATGTGTTAACAGTTATGGGGATTACTTTTGTAATAATAATCAATTTCGAGATTTTAAACATGGCTGAAACAGCAACTGTTGAAATTCTTCACGGTAAATGATAACAGCCAAACAGTTTCAGGATAAAGATTTATTAAAATTCTTGAGCACGGTTTTGGTATATCTAAATATACCTTCATCAGAAGCTCTTCACGCTAGTTCACAGGCGAGATAATGATGCTATGTTGGGTTCGCATCAACCCTCTGTCCATAATTATGTTGTATAAATGGATATGATGTTTTAACTATTGACGACGCCTTTGGCACAATTGTTTTTATGTATCTCCAGTGCACGATGTGATTTTAGTGTATTTTACTTCTGATGAAGGTATATTTAGATACACCGAAACCGTGATCGAGAATTTTAATAAATCTTTATCCTGCAACTGTTTGGCTGTTATCATTTACCGTGAATAAGCAATTTACTTACTCTTTTTTCCATGTGCCTCGTTTTCATCCGACTGCCGTTTATACATCGGTCCGCAGTAATAGAGCATTTTTTCGACGGACTCCGCGCGTTCGCCCATCGCCAGCGCAGAGTTACACACCGTGTGCAAGACAGGTAAGTCTGCTGTGTGTTCTTGCTGTTCAAGGTCTTAGATCAAATACAGTTCCTACATCAACTAAACAAATACGTTTAAATCAAACACTTAGCTTGTTTTGTGGTTCGACAATGAGTCGCAAAGAGAAACCGAGGTATCTGCATAAGGTATTTGCAAGGACTGAAAATACACAAGTGGACGGTGCATTTCTCTACAGCATGTCGCTGAAAAGTTTTCTTGGCTGAATTTCCCCGAATTCTGACATGCCCTGGTACCCTGCAGACCTGATTATGTAATTAAATAATTAATTTCTCTATCATCTGAATCATTTTCTCTGCTAGGTGCATCTGTTATACAGCCTGGAGGACAATGAGGGGGGCGATTATTGCAGCCATAGTCAGAGACTGGAGAATGGATAATCAATAGAGGCCACGTACTTATACACATCAGTCTACAGTGGAATACAATTTCGGTGCTCCTGACAAATATTACTAAAATATGTGAAAGTAACACGACAAGTGCTATCCTTTTCCAAAAGTCGTCATATATAGATAAATCTGCGCCTCTTGAGAAGCCAAGGTGTGATTTTCTCCAACCTTAGTGTAAACCATTTCCCAGACAGATTTTTGAAAGACAGATCTTTGCACGAATACCAAAGGGCTTCGCTACTCGTAACTAAATGGTTACTCCATTGAGAGGCGAGCAACGGTATATTGTACACGTGAATGCTGTAGGGAGTAGGTCCTAGAGGCTTGTCACATCATAATGTGTAGTTTTCTGATATGAAGTGGTGGTTTCTCAGCCTCAGGACGGAGGCTCGAGAGGAATATTTTCCTGAACGGCCCTGTAGCCAGGCTGACTCCCACCTTTACGTATGAGCAATGACAAATATACACAGAGTGTCCCAGGAGGAATGGTCAATATTCAGGGATATGACAGGAACGATCATTCGAAGCCTAAAAGTCAAGTAAACATGAGCTGCAAAATGCATACCTTACGAGCTATGGGCACTTATTCAGTAGAAGAGATGTTTCACAGTAGCGAAGATGAACAAATGCTCATCGTTCTTAGAGCCCATGTCTACTAGAGTTTTTGTTTTCGTTTCGGTCCATACCACCACATCTCAAAATATGGTAAGCAAAGAGCTTTCAGTAGAAGAGATTTGTTTCACAGTGTGAAAGACGAAGTAGTGCTCATAGCTGTTAAGGTATGTATTTCATATCCCATGTTTACTAGACGCTTTTGCTTCGAATGATCGTTCCTGACATATCTCTGAATACTGAACATTCCTCTTGGGACACGCTGTAAAAATTCTTTAAGTTTAATTCTTCAAATGTTACTATCAGATAAGATTTCGTTGGTGGGTTTAATCTGAAGACATAATTTTACAAAATGCATTATACTGTCCTGTCTTTGATAATGGTATTTAGTCCGCTGCCGGTTTCGGTCTTAAACCATCTTCAATGGCAGAAAAATTATTGCAGATTTGTCACATGTCATACATGCTTTGTCATAAATTACTACTGTAAACCGTAATTGCCTATAAAAATGAAAAATCGTTGCAAGATTACAATATGATGGCCCCTTGAGGGGGCATTTTGTAAAAATCGTACAAGCTGTTGACCAGCGCCTAAACAAGATGTTGAAGATAGAAGGAAGGAAGATTACATTTTAATGTCCAGTCGACAACGAGGTCTTCAGAGACGGAGCACAAGATCGGATTAGGATGAGGAAGGAAATCTGCCGTGCCCTTTTAAAAGAAACCAGTGGCCTTAAGCGAGTTAGGCAAATCACAGAAAACATAAATCTAAATGGCCGGACGCGGATTTGAACGGTCGTCCTCCAGAATGTTAGTCCAGTGGGCTAACCACTGCGCTACCTCGCTCGATGGATTACTTTGAGTGAATTTAAGTTTTAAAAGTGGAACTTGAGTTTGAGATAACTTTCGGCAGCGAGAGTCGCACACCGACTGCACATATTAATTTTTAATAATGTAGTTACTATTATAGAGGTAATGGATAAATGAATGTCTCAAAACACTTAATGCTGTAGTAGCATCCAAGAAGTCTGGATGTAGAGAACTACCCATACCAGAGTAGAGAGAGAGAGAGAGAGAGAGAGAGAGAGAGAGAGAGAGAGAGACTGTTAGTTTCTCTGGCGAAAGTGTTGAGACAGTAGTGAATACACAACGATAACCACTGAAAACAGCTACACAGACATTGAGCAACTTAATGCTAAAAACAGACAAAGTAGGCTCTATGTTTGAATGAATAAGGAAAAGTGTGATAGAATTCTCAAACATATTAATGAAAATATATTGTTGACCAGATGGACATTAGATATTAAAAGTGACCTCTAAGAAGAGTAATAGAAAACTGTGAAGAACTTAAGATATTTGTTCGTGCTTCTATGATGACTGGATAATCTACATGAAAAGTATTTGTTCTGAACATCACTGTAGTAAAACAATTCAGGGCGACAAAATTTTCCTCTAGTCTTAAATAGAAGGGATGAAATTATTGTGTGATTACGAAGCACATATTGCACGTGAAGGCCGAACTGAGACACGGTGCGCGTGTAGCGATTTCATCGTTATGTGTCGTTGCATAATAGAGGAAGACTGCTACCCCTAATGCCTAATCTATGTGCAACAGCTCTTTATAGGATCGTTGTCACGCGATTCGACAATTTCAGCTACATAGAACACTATGCCTCCATTCTGTAACGACGATTGATACGTAAGATAATAGTGCCTCATTATTCTTTGGTGATATGGGAAGCAAAAGAGGAACTGACTTACACCTGACATTATTTCGTTGTGCAGTCGAATTGCACTACGCGTCGTGAGCTATAGATTAAAACAGTAATGAGTGTTGCGCAGTACTATAAATATGACGGGAAAACTATTCTGGTGTAGATGACGGAAGACAATCTGAACACCAAGAACGAGATGTGCGAGATAAAAAACGGTGGTAGGTGTGATTCTACACTCCTGGAAACTGAAATAAGAACACCGTGAATTCATTGTCCCAGGAAGGGGAAACTTTATTGACACATTCCTGGGGTCAGATACATCACATGATCACACTGACAGAACCACAGGCACATAGACACAGGCAACAGAGCATGCACAATGTCGGCACTAGTACAGTGTATATCCACCTTTCGCAGCAATGCAGGCTGCTATTCTCCCATGGAGACGATCGTAGAGATGCTGGATGTAGTCCTGTGGAACGGCTTGCCATGCCATTTCCACCTGGCGCCTCAGTTGGACCAGCGTTCGTGCTGGACGTGCACACCGCGTGAGACGACGCTTCATCCAGTCCCAAACATGCTCAATGGGGGACAGATCCGGAGATCTTGCTGGCCAGGGTAGTTGACTTACACCTTCTAGAGCACGTTGGGTGGCACGGGATACATGCGGACGTGCATTGTCCTGTTGGAACAGCAAGTTCCCTTGCCGGTCTAGGAATGGTAGAACGATGGGTTCGCTGACGGTTTGGATGTACCGTGCACTATTCAGTGTCCCCTCGACGATCACCAGTGGTGTACGGCCAGTGTAGGAGATCGCTCCCCACACCATGATGCCGGGTGTTGGCCCTGTGTGCCTCGGTCGTATGCAGTCCTGATTGTGGCGCTCACCTGCACGGCGCCAAACACGCATACGACCATCATTGGCACCAAGGCAGAAGCGACTCTCATCGCTGAAGACGACACGTCTCCATTCGTCCCTCCATTCACGCCTGTCGCGACACCACTGGAGGCGGGCTGCACGATGTTGGGGCGTGAGCGGAAGACGGCCTAACGGTGTGCGGGACCGTAGCCCAGCTTCATGGAGACGGTTGCTAATGGTCCTCGCCGATACCCCAGGAGCAACAGTGTCCCTAATTTGCTGGGAAGTGGCGGTGCGGTCCCCTACGGCACTGCGTAGGATCCTACGGTCTTGGCGTGCATCCGTGCGTCGCTGCGGTCCGGTCCCAGGTCGACGGGCACGTGCACCTTCCGCCGACCACTGGCGACAACATCGATGTACTGTGGAGACCTCACGCCCCACGTGTTGAGTAATTCGGCGGTACGTCCACCCGGCCTCCCGCATGCCCACTATACGCCCTCGCTCAAAGTCCGTCAACTGCACATACGGTTCACGTCCACGCTGTCGCGGCATGCTACCAGTGTTAAAGACTGCGATGGAGCTCCGTATGCCACGGCAAACTGGCTGACACTGACGGCGGCGGTGCACAAATGCTGCGCAGCTAGCGCCATTCGACGGACAACACCGCGGTTCCTGGTGTGTCCGCTGTGCCGTGCGTGTGATCATTGCTTGTACAGCCCTCTCGCAGTGTCCGGAGCAAGTATGGTGGGTCTGACACACCGGTGTCAATGTGTTCTTTTTTCCATTTCCAGGAGTGTATATCTGAAAGATGACGTCTATTCAAATTTCACACCAGTCGCTTAAGGGTGGCGCTAGTAGCGCCACAATGAGGGTGCAAACAAGGTTTGCTTTAAATACGCGCTGTAACGGTCGTGAGCGTTAGTCACCTTTGAAATCGGACTTAGCGAGTTGAAGTTAGTCAATATTGCCTTTAAGACGACGAAGACACCAGTATCAATAACTCACTGAGTATGAACGAGGTCGTGTAATAGGGCTACCAGAAGCTGGATGTTCCTTTCGCGATATTTCAGAAAATCGTGGTAGGAATGTAGCCACTGTACGTGAGTGTTGGCAGCGGTGGCCACGAAAGACCGGAGCGCGGATGGCCACATGGCATTACCGACAGGGAAGGCTTTGACGTATAGCTGTGGCGCATTGTACTGCATCTGCAGCAGCAGTTCGAGCAGGAATTGGCACCACAGTGACACAACGTACTGTTACAAATCGGTTACTTCAAAGGCAGCTCCGAGTAAGATGCCCTGTAGCTTAACCCGTCGGCACACGGAACGTGCTGTCGAACGTTAACGTTGAGCGTGGCAAGTTCAACGTGCTGCTTAACGCTCAGGAACGATGCGACTTGTGCATACAGTACGTGGGCCCCAACGTGGTATACGCGATCGCAACGTACTCCAGCGGCAATTGTGGGATGTTTCTAGTTCTTAAATCACACTGTTTAGTCAACGGGCTGCGTAAAATTCCCACGTTAGCTCTATTAAAGCAGACATTTCCTCCATTGTTCATATCCTAGTCACGTTGTTCTATATGTAATATACACAAATAAAAACTTCAATATCGATGTACATGTTTTAAGACAAAAAGGAAAGTACCATGTCCAATCAATAAGGACACAGGCGTATACAAGTTCTATTACAAACAGTGGGACACAAATTTCCAATATTTCTCCACATACGATAAACACTATTTTATCTTCCCCACATTCTAGTAAAACCATAAAGTCATTCTTACTTGATCACTGTTCCTACTCAGTAGCAGAAACTTTACCACATGTAAGTCACGAAACTCAAAAGAAAAAGGTACAAAATATCTTTATACAAGTAGCACAAGCTGTTCTGTAGATTAGGCCAATCGAACAAACTCACTCCTCAAGAAAAGTTGAACTTATATTTACATAACATCAAATATTGTAGTATATACTTACATTAAACTAACAACAATGCATCAGAACCTATTATATACGCGAATATTATGAAAAAAATATTTGGATTTAGCGAGATGCGAACAATAATCAGATTTTTTTTAATCTCATTTTGTTCGCTTTCGTTCGTTCCATCTGCTTGGGTCGGACGTCGTAAGACATCCGTTTAAGTTCGTTGTTGATCGATTAACTCAGTTTTTTTTATTACAGAGGGCTGCTAACCATCTGACCGAACACGCTGAGCTACCGAGCCGGCGTTTTTTTTTAATCTCATTTTGTTCTAGATAGTTCGTTGAATTTGTTCGTGGCGGACGTCCGATGACACCCGTTTAGGTTCTTTGTTGATCCGTTCACACAGTTTTTTTTTTTTTTTTTTTTAATTTCAGAGGGTAGCTAACCCTCTGTCCGAGCACGCTGAGCTACCGCGCCGACCACAGAAATTTAATTATAACAAATTGTACCAAGAAAAATGTGTTTTTCGTGGATCTTCAGTGTTTCGCTACCTTAAATGATATACGGTACTCTCATAATATGCAAGTTACAATAATTCTTTTGCCACGAATATGATGTCTCTCATTATTTTATTGCAACGAATCACGCAGTTAACAACAGGTTTTCGAATGATTCTCAATTTGCTGGTGCTCAGAAACGACATATATACGTGTAGGCTTGAACTGAATGCCAGAATGGCGCCTCACAGTTCTGTGCTGAAGGGAGAAGGTGTACGTGTGACGTAGCTGGCGTTGTGCCATCTGATTCGTCAACGCTCAGACGCACGCTCAGGATATCTGACATGCTAGATATTGCTCTGCACGTTCGGAAAGACTCTCGAACGTGCTATTCCACGCTGTGACGTCAGAAACTCGGCACGCTCAACGCTCAACGTTCGGATGCACGGTCCGTGTGCCGACGGCTTTACATTCCACTGACCCCAAACCACCGCCGTTTGCAACTTCAATGGTGTCAAGCGAGAGCTCTTTGGGCGGCAGGATGGAGGTCTGCTGTGTTTTCTGATTAAAACTGCCCCTTCCTCGATGCCAACGATGGCTGTGTGTTGGTTAGAAGGAGACAAGGTGAGCGGCTGCAACCAAATTGTCTATGTACTAGACACACTGTACATACACCTGGAGTTACGGTCTGGGGTGCGTTTTCGTATTCCACGCAGCCTGACTGAAATTTACACGTCAGTTTGGTGATTCGGCCTGTTGTGCTGCCACTCATGAACAGCATTCCAGGTGGTGTTTTCCAACAGGATAAGGCTAGTCCACTTGCCGCTGCTGTAAGCCAACGTGCTCTACAGAGTGTCGACTTGTTTTCTTGGCTGTTCGACCACCAAATCTGTCTGCAGTCGGGCACGTATGGGACATCATGCATTAACCGTCCGTGTAATGATCGACCAAGTCCAACAGACATAGAGCTCCAGCCCACAAACTGACATCCGGCACCTTTACGACACAATGGACGCACGTTTGCATGCTTTTATTCAACATTCTGGCCGTTACACCGGTGCCAACATTAACCTATGATCCTGCAACGTTAAGCCCTTCAGTATGTTACCTAGACAAATGTCTTTGCTCTACATTAATTATTTCTTGCTGTTTGCATTTTTTCCATAAAAACGTGAAGATGCGAGCACATTATGCAGACTGTGATATAATAATAAATCTGTGTCGCTTCACTCCACTTGTCAGAAAGCCATCTCTCACCCTGCGTGTGTCACGTGAAGTTTCGTGTAACATATACAGCTGTCTCGTGTGAGATCTGCAGTCGTCGAAGAATAACTGTACTAGCATGGTTGTGTATTCGGTGCCGATTGGATACGTCAGCTATTGTTAGCCTCGCACATAACATGCACTGTACTTCTACAGCTACACGACAGCTGCTCGGACCACGTGCGGGCAGAGGACGTCTTCGTGCAGTTCTGTACGTGCAGTACGCTGGTTTCTTTTTTGTTTTGGAATAACGTAAACAGGTAATGTCTAAGTTTTAATACAAACAAATGTGCTTTAGCAATAAATGACCGATATTCAGCGGTTCGTCCTACATGCATAGCCATTGTCCATCAAAATGTATAAATCTCCCTCCGTCCGAACAGGCCTTGGAAGGCCCAACGGCACCGACCGGGCGCCGTGTCATCCGTAGCCCAGAGGCGTCACTGAATGGGGATATGGAGGGGCATGTGGTCAGCACACCGCTCTCCCTGCTGTATGTCAGTTTACGAGACCGGAGCCGCTACTTCTCAATCAAGTAGCTCCTCAGTTTGCCTCACAAGGGCTGAGTGCACCCCGCTTGCCAACAGCGCTCGGCAGACCGGATGGTCATCCATCCAAGCGCTAGCCCAGCCCGACAGCGCTTAACTTCGGTGATCTGACGGCAACCGGTGTTACCACTCCGGCAAGGCCGTTGGCAAAATGTATATATCCACGTTTCGTAATTTTATAGCTAATTTTAAGTTCCTTTAATGTATCGCTCTAATTTATATCCTGTATTATATTATAGCTAGCTCTCAAGCTGATCATGTAATGATGGAAATCGTCCACCTTTGAATAAATGTGCCTTGCGATGTGAACAGTTATAATTATTTTCAAAGAATATAATTGGATCGCTGATACCTCCAATAATGTTTTCAAAAATAACAAATGGATGTTTAGTTGTGATTCCTTTCGAATTGTTACCTAATAACTTTATTGCGTCACACGTAATGCAAATCGTCAAGCAAAAGTGGATGAGTTAAAGATCTGGATTGAAACCGCCGTAGAACAGAAACGGTACGTTTCTGGAATGGATTCCGATTCAAAATATTATTTACTCTCTCCCCTCTGCAAGTCATAGAAGTTTGTAAAAGGAATATCCGAACAGCCTACATATCTTATTGATTACGACATCCAGTTGGACAAGGATTAAGGAAAAAATCGCCTGTGTAACGTCAAAAACGCCATCATGCTTATCAGATCAGCATCTGCAGGACATGATGGTATCACAGTCCAAATGATAAAGATTATTATTGACCCACTACTGGCTAATATAGCAGATGTCTTCAACCACTCCTTAACCACTAGTGTCTTCCCTGAGACCTGGAAACAGGGATTAGTTAAGAAACTACCTAAAAAGGACGTTGCCACAGCATCCTCTGGTTACCGAAGTATTCTCATTCTGTCTGCACCACCTAAGGATAATAGTCCACGACCAGCTAACAAATTACCTAACCACAAACTATCAACTAGAGGAATACCATCGCATTTTGGTAAACACTGAAGCACAACGTCTGCCTTCACAAAGGTAAGATATGACCTAAAGCTTTGCATGGATGCTCAAGAGGTGACTATCATGTGCGCCGTAGACTTCAGCAAAGCCTGCCACACTGTCGACCTCGACATTTTTGCTGTATCGTCCGAACAAGACACAGCCAGGGCAAAAGCACCACAGGCGCAAACATGCGAGCTGTTTCCAGTGCCACAGAGTTACCAGGTTCATAGTTTTGGTTCATCAGTGTATAGGCTCCAGCGACGGAAACGAAGTGTAAGTGAATGTTATCAAAGGCTCATCATAACTAGTGGCGAATATGAACCACCAAGTTACTCAGAACGAGGTCTCAGGCTACATCGTGTATCTCAGTGATGATAATAATTAGATATGAAAGTAGTGCTACGTTTGTAATTGAATCGCCAATAATACAAAATCAATGTTGCTTTTTGTTTTTAAATTCATGCATTTACTATTGTTTTAAATTGCATCGTAATTTTTGGACGACTCTTTACAACAAAAAAACTAGTTTTTACTTGTAGTTGCATGAGTATGACTGAAAATACTGTTAATTAATGTTAAAACCGATCAACTAGACATGTCTTCTAGACTGACTCATTCCACATCATTTCGATAAAAAAAAATCGTTCAAATGGTCTGTGGAACATATAACTAACTAACTGTTAAAAACGACAGATAGATATGTGAATGTGTCACAGCACCCATAAGGCCATTTTATAATACTCTGTCATAGAGGGTACACAAAATGAAACTGGCCCGAAAAGTGTTTTCAGCATTTCGTAACAACGTAATCCATAAGAGTAAACAGATCATTAGGAAGAGGCCAACGTGCGGCGTTAGTCCTCACCGCACATCCAACGTTAGCGCGAATTCATGAGGTTTTTGGTAAGGAGGGGACGTTCGACAAAGGCAGTTAAATCTGTTGGCCTCCCAGGTAGCCTGGACTTTTACCTGTGGGTCAAGGTGGAGGGTCAGAAGTATTCTAATAACTAGCACGTACAGGAAGAGTTAGATCAGCGCATTTAAAACGACATTACTGTCATCCCCAGAGAAAGGCGTTCTGAACGTATCTCACTGATAAATCGAACAATATAGCAAATCAACGGTGATTATTACCGGCTTCTTCTCTGAACAGCAGCTCTGTCCGTAAATTATAGTAATGTATTTAGCGACATGCGTATAAATATATTGCGGGCCATTTCTGGTGCGGATATCCTATATAAGAGCTCTCAGAACACTGATATTTGTAGGTCTCAACGATAAACACGTCTTAGTTGCGTAAGATTTTATATTACTATTGGGGAGGGTAGGGTTCGGTCCTCGTTGCTGTGACACTGCTGCCCAGTTTTTCGTGCATCGTAAAGAATTCCACACGTGGATTCAGAGCAGTTTTTCTACGGCGCGTTTATGAAATCGGGACGAATATCCTGTGGCAGTAGCCCGCTGCAGGGAAGCGTAGCGCTGACAAAAAGCGCCCACTCTCCCGTGCCGGCGGCAAGGCGTCTTCCGGCGGGGTGGCGCGGTGCCTTTTATCGAAGTAACGCAGTTCCCAGCTGAGTTCGGTCCGCGTTAGCATTCTGCGCCAGGGCGCCGCATTCACATCGCTCATAGAGCGAGCTTCAAACCTGCCTTCCTAAAACGGTCAAAGGGTCCCTTCTCCTACTGCGTTGACTCCATCTCCTACGTTTCCATTAACATTCGTTGTTTCAGGGGAATTAAATAACCTGAAAAAAAAGTTAATATACTGCAAGAGCCTCCAGGAGTAATACTTTACCTACGTGACTTGGTATGTACGATACTCGGGTTATACTAAAAAATGTACGTACTATGACGAAAATGGAACTGGCTGTATTCAAACATGACAGAGTTCCCTTACATAACTCTTGTTCGAAAATCTTAAGTCTCGTTCGTTTTCACTAGTTGGATTATACGGAGAAATAGAAAATATTCAAAGAAGAACTGCGCGATTAGTCACGGCTTTGTTTAGTTCGCGTGCGAGTTACAGTAATGGTCGACGGACTGCTACGGGGGTTGTTATAAGAAAAGTTCATTGCAGATACTGTAGCAGAATTCCACTAGAGAAGGTTCCGAAGTGGGCCAATAAACATATCGCTAGCCTCCAACATACGATCCCACGTAACGTCACTACAACTTGTACAGAAACCAGACTGAAGATTTAAGAGTCGAAGGAGGTGAAAGGGAAGGAATAGATGAGAAGGGTGTGAGACAGAGTCTTAGAAAGGGAAGGAATAGATGAAAAGGGTTTGAGACAGAGTTTTAGCCTATCTCGATATCTGTCAGTCAGCACATTGTGTTCAAGCTGTGGAGGAAACAGTTCAAGGAGAAAAAAACGAGATCTTTGAGGTTTTTAATTACGTTAAATACGATAAAAGACTTGGAAGGTAAGTTGAACGGAATGGATGGAGTCTTGAAAAGATTTTATAATATGAACATCAACAATAGCAAAACAAGGGTAATGGAATGTAGTCGAATTATATTAGGCCATTCCGAGGGAATTTAATTAGGAAATAAGACACTGAAAGTAGCAGATGAATTTTGTTATTTGGGTGACAAAATCACTGATTATGAACGAAGTAGAAAGGATATAAAAAGCAAACTGTCAATAGCGAGAGAAGCATTTCTGAAAAGGTAAATTTGGTAACATCAAATACAAATGTAAGTGTTAGGCAGTCTTTTATGACGGTATTCGTCTGGAATGTAGTCTTGTATGGAAGCGGAACTTGGACTATAGGCTATTCAGACAAGAAGAGAATAGAAGTTTTCGAAGACTTGTGCTGCAGAAGAATGTTTCAAAACTAGATGTGTAGATAGAATAGAAAACGAGGAGCTACTAAATCCGATTGGGAAAACAAGAAACTTATGACATAACTTGACTAAAAGAAGGGATCGGCTGTAGGGGAAGTGGGGAGTATAAAGTTGGTAGAATGAGATCAAGAGTTGACTAAAGTAAGCCGGTTCACATGTACTCGTACGTAGGTTGAAGAAGTTGTACAGAGATGAAGACACTTGCACAGGATAGACCAGCGTGGAGACCTGCGTCGAACCAGTCTTCGGACTGAAAATCACAACAGCAACAACGACATCAACAACAACAACAAACGACGACAACGATAACAGCGATAACACGAGAGGAATTAGTGCTTATACAGATGGATAGATGAATACCGACAATTCTTTCCACTAATGGAATGGAGAGAATTGACAATGAAAGAGGCACACTATTGATTGTCACTTTTGCACCCCACACTGTGCGGTGGCACGAGTCTTAGAGATGTACGAGGGGCATTCGGTAAGTAGTGCAACACATTTCTTCCTGAAAGCCGGTTGGCTATATTCAGGATTCCAATAAACCATATAATTCCCCATTCTTTTGCCCACAAAGCTCTGTTTTTCAACATAATCTCCGTTGAATGCGACGGCCTTACGCCACCTTACTGGGAGGGCCTCTGTGCCAGCACGGAAAAACCCTACTGGTCGACATCGGAGCAAACTTTTTGCTGCATCATTAACCTCCCCGTCACCCACGTACTGCTTCCCTCGGAGTGCATCCTTCACAGATGGAAGTCGGAAGGTACGAGATCCGGGCTGTAGGGTGGACTGAAGTTTTGTGAGCTCCTCTCGGGTGCGCAGACTTGTGTTGTCATGTAGAAGGAGAAGGTCATTTTTTGTTTTTTTTGTGGCCACGAACGCATTGCAGGAATCACAGCTGTGTGCTACCGGCCGGCACGCTGGAGATCGGACAGGTTTGTGAGACTTTACTGCGATGATGGCAGATGCCTAGCTCAACGGCTCACCGTGCTTTTGTTTAGTGCTGGCACTCCGTAGACATCCTGCAAGAGTCTACGAATATCTGCGATGCTCTGGATTATCGCCAAAAGAAACTCAATGACAGGTCTCTGCTTGGAACGCACCTCTGTTACAGACGTCATTTTGAAGGCTACGTATAGCTCCGCCAGCAATCGAAACTTCATAAAACTAAAGGGACACAAGCGGAAATATTCCACGATTTCCCACATCAAATTCCGCATTTTTGAACTGAAATTGGCCTAGAAAGAAATTCTAGATATGGGCGAAATTATGTGCGGCGTGTTAATTAGAAAGCATTTCCTAGATTTTTATTCATTTATTTATTTAAAAAAATATGTAAATAAATTTCCTAGATGCACATGGAAATAAATGTGGTACTATTGGCGAAGGTTACAGTCCCTTTAGCCTTTCTGGAAGCCCCTGCACTCTGCATATCTGAGCCAGTCGCTGTGGCCGAGCGGTTCTAGGCGCTTCAGTCCGGAACCGCACTGCTGCTGAGGTCGCAGGTTCGAATCCTGCCTTGGTCATGGATGTGTGTGGTGTCGCTAGGTTAGTAAGTTTTAAGTAGTTTTAAGTCTAGGGGACTGATGACCTCAGCTGCTAAGTCCCATAGTGCTTAGAACTATTTGAACCATTTTCTGCATATCTGTATCGTCGTGTTAACCTCTACTGACTCGGAGGCAAGTTTATGCATTTAACTGAAGTATTCTACCTTTAAAGAGCTGCAAAAAACAACTGTTTCATTTGTTCAGAAGGGATAGTGGTCCAACTGATATTTTCTTCCCCACCTCTCATCTTTATCAGCTTCTACTTACTTCGTTTCTCGATTCCTGTGGCGGTGTTTCCACTTCCATACAAACAGAAAATACAGTTGGTCGACAGTTACTTATAGGTGTATAAAATTTTGTCCAGTGCCCAACATATCTAATATGATTCATGTAAGAAACTAGAATCAAATTTCACTTCATTTTCGTTATTGCATTAGATGCAGAAAACTGTTAGCAGCATTTTAGCACTGTGTTAGAAGAAAATATTTCTAAATAAATTGCATCATCTTTCCTTCGTAAAGTCAAGCCCACCTACTCGGAAAACGATTATTACTGCTCGCTCTTATAAGCTGTATGTTGTTCTGAAAATGAGGAATAAATAATGAGGTCGTTAAACTGAGTGTATAGAATAACATACAATTGGCGTACATACGAAATGGAGCCCACTTGACGGACGAACGTCGTTTCAAAGAACGTATCACATGTGATACAAGGAGTCACTCCAATTCACAGTTAATACAAGTGAAACTGCGTTTTCAGGCGAAAGTATTTACTTTGACGCGAAATGTTATGTCATCGTAGTGCTTCCAAAATAGAAAAATAAGAACAATTCTATAAATGCAACCTTGAACGAAGCAACGTACTGGTTGATAGAAATGTAGCAGAAAAAGTAAAAACACAGTATTTCGTAAAACATTTCATTAGCGCCAGCCAGTTTTCTTAGAAATACGCCCAGAACCGTGAGTTCTTTTCTTTTTCTGTTGCGAATATTTTATTGAGCCAGCTATCGGTAAAAACGTTTCACAAACCAGTAACCTCTCGAATTTGTGTGCATTTACATATACATGAAGTGAAAAGTGTATTTAACTGCCAGTTAGCATTAGTTTTCATTTCTGCCAGTTAACGAATTTGTTTAAATAGCGACGTCCAGCAACTTAAGGTATGTTGCAGTGCGAACTGCTGGTGAAAAGGGTAATACTTCTGGGACGGAATTTCTGAATTTGGAAACTGAGTATCGTTACTGACAGTATTTTCCGGATGAGAGAGTTTTCGCTTTTTCCATTTCATTCGGATCATTCGATGTATGGGAAAGTCATTAGAGCAGGTAAACTGCTACTAAGTGTTACTGAAATGCAGCTTACATCTACATGCGTTTGTACTCTGCCAGGTACCTGACGGTGTGTGACGGAGTGCATCTCTGGTACTGCTACGTATAATTCGCCCCACTCCTTTTCTGTTCAGTTCAGCAATGGCGCATGAGAAGAAAGTCTGTCGTACGAGCTCTAATTTCTGTCATTTTCTCCTTGTGATTATTTCGAGAGAGGTATGTGGGAGGAAATAATACGCAGCCCGACTCTCTCCAGAATGTACGATGTCGAATTTTCAGTACTAAAACTCTCCGTGATACACAACACCTCTCTTTCAGCGTCTGCCACTGGAGTTTGTTGAGCATTTCCGTAAATTTCTCGAGCCGAGTAAACCACTCCATGACGAAACGCGCCACTCTTCGATCTTCTCTTTATCTACCACTAATCTTACTTGGTAATGGTACCAGACTGACAAACAATAGTCAAGAATCGATCGAAAGACTGGTTTTTGTAGGCCACTTCATTCGTGGATGAAGAACATTTCCTTAACATTCTTCCAATGAATATCACCCTGGCATCTGCTTTTCCTACTATTGTTTTTTAGGGTCATCTACTTTAGGTCGTTCCAGATGGTTGCTCGCAGGAATTTTGCGGTAGGTACTGTTTCTAGTGATTTTTTGCCAGTACCAAGATGATTTTAGGCTATTAAAGGAAACACTGTATACTCAGTGGAATATGCCCTCGTACGCCACAAAACAAAGGAAACGGATGTCACCAAAGAGGAGAAGAATTCTAACATTCTGCGTGATGTCTGTTTGTTCTAAGTCGTGTCTCCCTACCACTTTCGCGCAACGACGCTCTGAGCGTGTTTTTTAGGGAATTCACTAGTTTGAACCTGGGACCTGTTGCTGGTAAGGAGACGCCAGACCACACATGACATGTAGAGTTCAGAAGAGTTCAGTGAGACTAGATATGATGTAACCAAATACTTAATTATTTCAGCGTCAGCTCCACTGCACTCCCTGTAAAAGAATCATAATACTAACTAAATTTAGTGGAAGGGGTTCAAGGCTTTCCTATTTTTAGTTGGCTGGTAAAATAACGTCGAAAAAGCAGTTAAGTTTACCATTGGAAATTTTATTCTACTCACAAAACATTGTTTATAAATTGCACTATTGGTAATAGGAAATGTTTTAATACAGGGTGATAAAAACCAACTGCGTTCAACAAAAATGTGAACGAGTATTCCCTGAATGGGTTTCCAAGTTCTACAATGGATCGAAAGATGGCCTATGCCATATCACATCTATAATTTAGATTTAAGCTAAGTTTCATAAAAGAGAAAACTATCAAAATGGTCTACAGTGACCCTGAATTATCTTTAATTACTTATCTAACTTGTCGTAAATTACAGTGGCTGATGTGGCTTCTCAATAATTATATAACAGAAAAATCATCGCGTTTCAGATTTTAACTCACGTAGCAAATGTGAACACCATGAGCTTTAATTGACGATCGACACTAGTATTACGCAAAACGGTGGTGTAACAGATGAGACTTCTGCAGTTCTGAGTGAAGCTTTATGCGCTGTTATGCGGCATCGCGTGCGTTCATTACCTTGTCGTTGGTTAGGCAGTGTCAGGGGGGCGGCGGGTGGCGCAGCTCCATACAGCTCCCCGTCTCGGAAGCAACTCTCTCCTAACTTCTCCTTACTACACTTTACCGAAGTTGGTTTAAAAAAAACTATCTGGCTGTGTTTTCATCTGACCAATCAGGGTCTCAATGTTCAACTTAAGCTCCGCCTACAAAAATTCTGTCTATCCAATGAGAAACGTTATATTTTTCGTGGTGGGGCAATGTTTTTAACGTTTGCAACGTAACAGAGACGCCAAAAAGTCTCACGCTACAACTTGCAGCTGGTGTTGCCCTTTTAGTGTTATCGTAAGATCTATACTGTTCTTCTGGAGGGCTGTATCTTTTAACATGGGCTGGGGGGTGGTCCTGGCGGTTGGCTGGCGATGTGGGTGTCCGTCCCTTATCGTAGGGCCTTCTAGCTTAACACGGTTCTGCTCTCGGCTTCTGTTCTCGTTTCTTCTCTCGGAACTTCTCACGGTGGGAAGGTATGACATGCATTTAGGCGTTCTCGTGTTAGTCTGTGGTATTCCATTTGCTCACTCGTTGATCGTATTGCTTTCGTTAATTTAATGTCAGCATTTATTCGGAGCTATGTGACATACTGCCGGATTTGCTTATCATGTCAGGGTTTTCATGGAAAGTGTTGGATTTGCCTGACACCTTACAAAGTGAAACTGTTAAACTGTGCTCTGTATTGTGTTTCCCAGTTTCATTAAATCCTTGAGACAGTTTCCAAGTTTGAGGGCGAACGTGATTACGGAGAAGAATAGAACCATTTGGTAGCACCCCATTTGGTTTCACGTGCTTCACGCGCTTCATTTTTTGGAACTCAGCGAAGTATTGAGATAGATCGAAGGATCAGCTTCTGGATATCTACATTTCGGTCTTCCATAATTTCTTTAAACAGCTTGAGATAAATGCTGCGACTGTCTCTTCAACAGATCAACGGTGTCTCTCGTCCGCCTCGGTGACCACTGCAAACGTCCTCTCTCCCTCTATCTCTAATGCTCTTTACGTCGACGGGACGTAATTCCTTCATCTTGTGGAGCGTGCCATCACAGCGTTGCGCAGTTATTGGAGTTTATACGCGACCAGCAGTCTACCATAAGCTCAACTGTCCCCGTTTGTGACGGTATGGGACACAAAGGCACGCCATTGCTTGTAGAACGACCTTGACGACGAGCAAATACAACGGTTATTTGGTTCTCTCATTATTCGCCAATTGCCGTCAAACCGACTGGGCACGTATGTTTCGCATTAGTTGTTGGCTTTAATGGAGACGTACAATACATGAAAGCAGCACTTACACCGTAAAGCTCTTCTACAGCGTTCCTTTGCTTTTCGACAGTAAGACCACCCTTCCGCACAATGATCTCGGCTAACGACTTAATAAGCTTGTTTTGTGCACCAACATCATTGAATTGACACGCGTCCGTTTCAGAATCGTTTATTCCGCTCCAGTACATAAGAAAGCTACACGTAGTTTGTGCCGCACACAACAGACACGCAACGATGACTTTCTCATTCTCCATCGCCATTAGCAATCAGAAAGCGAATCAAAGCTGTTTTCTGCCTCGCTCGTCGGTAAGTATGATGGACGAATACACCTCCGGCACGGGCTATTCTCGCCGCAGCAAAATTTGTGCCTGCGCAACAAAGAGGTATTTTCTATCTGTGTCCTCACATTTTCAGCAGAAAATTGACGTCAGAGCACTTGGTAACGCTGTAATGCTATTCACGACAAGTACCCTCATTATATACGGTAAAAGAGCAGAGCCAGGTTTGGCAAGTAGAGATACTCGAGTTGCCACTAGTCTGCTGTACTCAAAACAGAATCTGAGCTGCCGTCTTAGATTGTTTGCAGATGACGCTGTCGTTTATCGACTAATAAAGTCATAAGAAGATCAAAACAAACTGCAAAACTATTTAGAAAAGATATCTGAATGGTGGGAAAATTGGCAGTTGACCCTAAATAACGAAAAGTGTGAGGTCATCCACATGAGTGCTAAAAGGAATCCGTTAAACTTCGGTTACACGATAAATCAGTGAAATTTAAAGGCCGTAAATTCAACTAAATACCTAGGAATTACAATTACGAAAAACTTAAATTGGAAGTAACATACAGAAAATGTTGTGGGGAAGACTAACCAAAGACTGCGTTTTATTGGAAGGACACTTAGAAAATGTAACAGATCTACTAAGGAGACTGCCTACACTACGCTTGTCCGTCCTAGTAAAAGGACATGTCGAAGACATAGTGGACGTTCTAAACTGCTTCAATAGTCTACACCAGAAAATTAAATTTACAGTTGAACATGGTTGGTTGGTTGGTTTGGGGAAGGAGACCAGACAGCGTGGTCATCGGTCTCATCGGATTAGGGAAGGAAGTCGGCCGTGCCCTTTCAGAGGAACCATCCCGGCATTTGCCTGGAGTGATTTAGGGAAATCACGGAAAACCTAAATCAGGATGACCGGACGCGGGATTGAACAGTCGTCCTCCCGAATGCGAGTCCAGTGTCTAACCACTGCGCCACCTCGCTCGGTTAGTTGAACATGAATAAGACAAAAGCATCAGTTATGTACACCTTAATATAACAAGACACAACAATACAAACATATTCAAAACGTATAGGGAAAATAAACTGAACACCACCACAATCCCTGCAACTTCATGTCATCCAAACATTTATAAAAACAGCTTATAGGACAATGTCGCACAGGGAATTTGAATATCTCTGAACAGGAAATAAACATAGTGACACATATAGCAGTTGCCAATGATGGTAATGTTTCCATGGTTGACTCAGTACCAGGCGAAGTAAACAAAGACCGAGACACAAATTATACCACAGAAGATAAAGACAAAAACAACTGTCTAGTATCCCATACATTGGTAATATGTCACAAAAGACTGTAAATATCTTCAAAAAATACAAGAATCAAAATTGGGTTCTGTACAGCTAATAAACTACAATACACAAAATGATACATAACATAGAGTGTAATCGTGACCTGGAATATACCAAAGAACATGCCGAGAATGCTCCATGTTATGTCTAGGACAAACAGGTTGAGAATTCCACACAACTATACGGAACACATTTGAACCTATACACGTAACAGACACACAACATCAGCAATAGGACACAACACAGGACACCCATTTGGAAAAGTAGAGCAAAATGTCGAAGTGCTCCATGTACTAAATAAAAGTCATAAATCGTTCTGTTGGAAGAACTGGGGATATATTCACACTACAACAAAAAAAAAGAAGAACGTAAATTATTAAATGAAAAATTCGAAGTATACTCACACTACAGAAAGTATGAAGATAAAATATTAAATGAAAACCTGGAAAGTAAATTTCTTCAGATGCTTCGACAGTACACCTAGATTAAAAAAACACTTATAGAAATTGTTAAAATATGTATAACCTAATAATAATCCAGATTATTAAGGTAAGTACCCTAATTAGGAATTTATACATACTATGTGGACGACCTCTCGCGTTATCTATGTTAAGTTCATGTAAAAACATCTTTGGATAATAATCGTTCCCTATTTTCATTGTGTACCGTCCACGGAAAATTGCGTGTGATGTTGAAGGTGTATGAATTTCTGCACAAATGGGTCACAGAAAGCCGTAAGTAGTTCTTTCCAGATTTCGCCACTAACTCTCCAAAAGATCGATCATTAACTAAAAATGGCGAGTATGTTTGTATTACAATTAATATAACAGAACAATGCAGTACCTCAAGCGTTGAAAACATGACTAATAAATGGCATAGCATATAGAAAACGCTCTTGAAAATCTGAATCATCGCCCCAAAGGCGTCGTGCAAAAGCTGAAAAGAAATCGTGAGTGGTAGCAGAAAAGTTATTTCGTACTCAGAGCTAATGATATATTCCATTTTGGTTGTATTGTAATTACACTATGTGATTAAAAGTAACCGGACACCCCAAAAATATCTTCGAACGTGGTCAGGTGATTGGATGTCATTTGTGTCATGCGTCTGTACGCGAGATTTCCACACTCCGAAACATCCCTAGGTCCACTGTTTCCAATGTGATAGGGAGATGGAAACGTGAAGGGACACTTACAGCACAAAAGCGTACAGGCCGACCTCGTCTGTTGACTGACAGAGACCGCCAACAGTTGAAGAGTGTCGTAATGTGTAATAGGCAGAAATCTATCCAGGCCATCAAACAGGAGTTCCAAACGGAATCAGGATCCATTGCAAGTGCTACGACAGTTAGGCGGGAGGTGAGAAAACCTGCATTTCATAGTCGAGCGGCTGATCATAAGCCACACATCACGCAGGTAAATGCCTAAAGACGCCTCGCTTGGTGTAAGAAGCGTAAACATTAGTCGATTTAACAGTGGAAAAAAGGTTGTGTGGAGTGACGAATCACGGACCACAATGTGGCGATCCGGTGGCAGGGTGTGGGTACTGCGAACGTCCGGTGAACGTCATCTGCCAGCGTGTGTAGTGCCGACAGTAAAATTCGGAGGCGATGGTGTTATGGTATGGTCATGTTTCTCATGGAGGGGGCTTGCACCCCTTGTTGTTTTGCGTGGCACTATCACAGCACAGGCCTACATTGATCTTCTAAGCACCTTCTTGCTTCCCACTGTTGAGGAGCAATTCGCGAATGGCGATTGCATCTTTCAACACGATCGAGCACCTGTTCATAATGCACGACCTGTGGCGGAGTGATTACACGACAATAACATCCCTGCAATGGACTGGCATGCACTGAGTCCTGACATGAAGCCTATAGAACACCTTTGGGATATTTTGGAACGCCGACTTCGTGCCAGGCCTCACCGACCGACATCAATACCCCTCCTCAGTGCAATACTCTGTGAAGAATGGGTTGCCATTCCCCAAGAAACCTCCCGGCACCTGTTTGAACGTATGCCTGCGCGAGTGGAAGCTGTAATCAAGGCTAAGGGTGGGCCAACACTATATTGAATTCTAGCATTACCGATGGAGGGCGCCACGAATTTGTAAGTTATTTTCAGCCAGGTGTCCGGATACTTTTGATCACATAGTGTATGTATGTTGTTTCCCTCATTGTGTTCAAACATTCCAAGACCCTTTTGTTCTTTAAACATTAGTATTATTCTTTTGCGAATAAGAACTATACACACTAATCCATTTTTCATTTACATTCAGTTCTTCTGGGAGTGGATATACACTTCACTTGGCCAAGCTAAATTAGAGCGCAAAAACAAACACAGTGTGAGAGCAAGTCACATCACTCATGCGTCAGTTATCGATAGAAAATACAACCGCAGTTTCGGTTCCTTCCATACTATACGGTTTGTGGCCACTTTTCTTTCCACTGCCCTATTATAAGAAAAAGATACGAACGGGCTGCAGATTGTTACTCCACGCATAGTACCTAGGATTTGAATGCATTCGCTGTATCAGAAACAGGAGATAAATTTGATGTACGTACAACCTTCACGTAAACAGCTAAATAAAAAGATAATTTTTGTGTGGACACGCGACAACTGTTTCACATCTACATCTGCAAGCATACTTTGCAAATAAACGAACACCTGTACCTTCCCGTGCGAGTTCTGATTTCCTTTATTTTATTATGATAATCGTTTATGCCTATGCAGGTCGGCTTCCACAAAATATTTTCGCATTTGGAGGAGAAAATTGCTGATTGAAATTTCGTGAGAAGGTCCTGCCCCAACGAGAAACGCCTTTGTTTTAATTAAGTCCTCCCCAAATCCTGTATCATACCCGTGACACTCTTTCCCCTATTTCTCGATAACACAAAAGTTGCAGGTCTTCTTTGAACTTTCTCGATGTACTCCGTTAATCCTATACGATACGTATCCCACACAGCACAGCAGTACTCCAAAAGTGGACGGACAAACGGAATGTAGTCAGTCTCTTTAGTAGATCTATTGCATTTTCTAAGAATTCTGCCAATTAAACGCAATCCTTGGTTCACCTTTCCCACAGCATTTTGTACGTTTTCTTTCCAATTTAAGTTTTTCGTAATTGTAATTTCTAGGTATTTAGTTGAATTTACAGCCTTTAGACTTGATTGATTTATCGCGTAACCTAAGTTTAACGAATTCCTTTTAGCACTCATGTGGGTGACTTCACACTTGTCATAATTTAGGGTCAACTAACAATTTTCCCACCATGCAGATATCTTTCTAAATAGTTTTGCTATTTTTTTGATCTTCTGATGACTTTACTAGAAGGTAAACAACAGCATCATCTGCAGAGAGCCTGAGATGGCTGCTTAGATTGTCTCCTAATTCGTTTATATAGATATGGAACAGGAGAGGGCCTATAACAGTACCTTGAGGAACGCCGGAAATCACTTGTTTTACTTGATGACTTTCCATCAATTACTGCGAATTGTGACCTCTCTGACAGGAAATTGCGAATCCAGTCGCATAACTGAGACTATATTCCATAAACCCGCAATTAGATTTACAAGCCGCCTGTGAGGTACAGTGTCAAAAGTCATCTGGAAATCTAGATACACGGAATCAATTTGAAATTCCTTTTCAGTACCAGTCAGCACTTCGTGTGCGCAAAGAGTTGGTTGTGTTTCACAAGAACGTTTTCTCTGCAAATACAGTCACAATTATATCAGGTACTTTTCTTATATATGCACTGTTTGCCGTTGGGATGGAACTGAAACGCTGCATTTTTTGTACGTTACGCAAGTCTTCAGGATTATATTT
The DNA here is from genome assembly GCF_023864275.1 of Schistocerca cancellata. Taxonomy (NCBI): domain Eukaryota; kingdom Metazoa; phylum Arthropoda; class Insecta; order Orthoptera; family Acrididae; genus Schistocerca; species Schistocerca cancellata. The sequence continues at coordinate 609,747,278 of NC_064629.1, forward strand.
GGTAATAATACCTTATTTGGATACTGCGAACCTTAAATATCTTTTTACAGTAAACTATGTTACGATGAGCTTTTACATTTCGTTGCTGATTGTTTACTGCATCGTGACTTTCATAATTGATCTGGCTTTTATTTGCATCAGCTGTGACGAATTTTTGTGATTTAATAACACTGAGGTTTGCATAATCATCGATCCTTGTTTCTCTAAATCACTTCGTGATGGCTAATTGGTAAGTCCGCGAATTTTTCACCATCTTTGCCCATGTTTCGGTGTTTTTTTTTTTTTTTTATTTTTCGACCTTCGTGACTGCAGACGTTGTCTCATGTATCGGGTAACTTAAAATAGCCCAATACAATAGTTGTTAGTTTTTACACAGTTACTGTAAGAAGTGGGCATTTGTTATCAGTTACTGGAATAACTTCCATTGGTAATGAGACCATATGTTCTGTCAGGAAACGAGGCGTACTCTAGGTGTAAGGTGTTACTGCAAACAGAACTACTATTCCAGTAAAGGTGGATCAATCGCAACAGTCTTGTTCATTTGATGTTCACGGAACCTGGATTTCACCTAACGATATTTTTGTGCTTCGTCCACGATAAAGAGAAAATCTAAAAATTAACCTTAAAGGTATGCCAATAATTTGCAGCTCACACTGTAAAAATGGGTGCCTAAGAAAAATTATCAGTAAAGGAGATCCCTAACTGTTATGGGAAAAGGTGTAATTTTTGTTCCAGTTGGTAATGAAAGTTTCGCTCAATGATGTGACGTAAATTTGTTGATTGTTCGGAATCCAAATACACCAAAACGCCAGGAACTATTTTCAGTTTATAATTTTGTGGAAGATGACGAGCTATAAATATGTAGTATTATGCTATTTCAGTTTTTGTTAACCAGCGTACATCTCTCTTCCAAGAAGCGTGTTTGTCAGTGAACTTCTAAGCATTGCGAGGAACTTGGATTTGCTCATACTGTCCCTGACTTGTTTCTTCTTCTTCTGTTACTTCTCTTTCATGTTACAAGAGATGTGGCTTTTTCTATAAACAGCGAGGTGTATTGCACACGCGTTAGACAATGTTAGGTCAGGGAGAAAAGCAGACGGCCAAAGCTGAAGTCGTATGGCGCTGCGCGCGTGCTTTTGCGCTGGCAGCTGCATGCGGGAGGTGAGTAATGAACACATGTATCAATCGGCGCTGGCCGTCGTCGTATTCCATTTGCGGTTCGCAATCTGACCCGGCGGCTCGTTATCAAATGAGGATCTTGGCCGCTAAATGCGCCTCTTATCTTGTCGCTGGCGCCAGTATATCACTCGAGGCCGGCCAGTGGCCAGGCGCCACTACGCACGCCCCTCACTGATATGCTCTCGCTGCTGAACGAGAGCGGTTTTCTTTCAAAGCTCTCATCTGTCTCTTAAGCCAGTACTTTATATTTGCGTCCCTTCAGGCCTCACTGACTCAAGGGCTTCCAAATCCGTCCAATATTTTCCATTATTAAGGAAATAAATCGCAGCATCTTTCGTTTCACCATGAAAAGACAAAGAAAGAAACAAGACTGCAAATCTTTAAGGATCCTAATCACTTTCAGTATTCTTACAGAAATGATACTTTGTTGCTGTGGTCTTCAGTCCAGAGACTGGTTTGATACATCTCTCCATGCTACTCTGTCCTGTGCAAGCATCTTCCCAGTACCTACTGCAACCTACATCCTTCTGAATCTGTTTAGTGTATTCATCTCTTGGTCTCCCTCTACGATTTTTACCCTCCACGCTGCCCTCCAATGCTAAACTGGTGATGCCTCGATGCCTCAGAATATGCCCTACCAAGCGATCCCTTCTTCTAGTCAAGCTGTGCCACAAATTTCACTTCTCTCCAATTCTATTCAATACCTCCTCATTAGTTATGTGATCTACCCATCTAATCTTCAGCATTCTTCTGTAGCACCACATTTCGAAAGCTTCTATTTTCTTCTTGTCCAAACTATTTATCGTCCACGTTTCACTTCCACTCATGGCTACACTCCATACAAATACTTTCAGAAACGACTTCCTGACACAAATCTATACTCGATGTTAACAAATTTCTCTTCTTCAAAAGTGCTTTCCTTGCCATTGTCAGTCTAAATATTATATCCTCTCTACTTCGACCATCATCAGTTATTTTGCTCCCCAAATAGCAAAACTCCTTTACTACCTGAAGTGTCTCACTTCCTAATCTAATTCCCTCAGCATCACCCGACTTAATTCGACTACATTCCATTATCATCGTTTTGCTTTTGTTGATGTTCGTCTTATGCCCTCCTTTCAAGACACTGTCCATTCCGTTCAACTGCTCATCCAAGTCCTTTGCTGTCTCTGACAGAATTACAATGTCATTAGCGAACCTCAAAGTTTTTATCTCTTCTCCGTGGATTTTAATACCTACCCCGAACTTTTCTTTTGTTTCCTTTACTGCTTGCTCAATATACAGATTGAATAGCATCGGGCAGAGGCTACAACCATGTCTCACTCCTTTCCCAACCACTGCTTCCCTTTCATACCCCTCGACTCTTATAACTGCCATCTGCTTTCTGTACAAATTGTGAATAACCTTTCGCTCCCTGTATTTTACCCCTGCCACCTACAGAATTTGTAAGAGAGTATTCCAGTCAACATTGTCAAAAGCTTTCTCTAAGTCTACAAATGCTAGAAACGTAGGTTTGCCTTTCCTTAATCTTTCTTGTAAGATAAGTCGTAGGGTCAGTATTGCCTCACGTGTTCCAACATTTCTACGGAATCCAAACTGATCTTCCCCGAGGTCGGCTTCTACTAGTTTTTCCATTCGTCTGTAAAGAATTCGCGTTAGTATTTTGCAGCTGTGACTTATTAAACTGATAGTGTGCTCCCTGCCGCCGTTGGATAAGCAGCTGCAGCATCAAGTCGTATTCCCCTAGCTTACTTATTTGTTACATAGTTTAATTCTTAATTTCTTTGCGTGTTTTTGGGTACTTGCATTGTTTAATTCATAAATTTCGGGCGTATTATAGTATTTGAGAGTTGTAGCATCGCGCTTTAGTGTTTACTTCGTAGATTCTTACTTAAATTGCGTGTGAGTTTCGTATAGGAGGTGTAATTTAGAGTTTTAGTTACTGTAATCGTAAATTCAGGCAGATTGTAGCGCAGTCGTTAGGCATTTGTACAGGTTAGTTCATACATTCTTTGCGTGTTTCCCTTGCGTTATCTAGGCACGGACTCGTCTTTCAGTAACAGTTGTTCAACATCGATTAGAATGGACAGGGACTGCGATTGCTGTGTTCGGATGAGGGCTGAGTTGGCATCCCTTCGCTCACAGCTGCAAGCGGCGCTGACTTCGGTCGCGCAGCTTGAGGCTGTTGCCAATGGGCACCACTGTGGGGAGCCGGACATGGGTATCACGGGGATGTCAGTCAACCTCGTCCCGTCTGTCCCCAGATCGGTCTGCCGCTGTGGTTGCCCCGGTTGCTGCCCGCAGTGGGGCTGCGCCCTCCCTTGTGGTTGATTGGGAGGTCGTTCTAAGGCGTGGCAGGCAGCGAAAGACGTCCCCGGAGGCTGATCAGAAAGCCTCCCCGGTGCGTCTGACAAACAGGTTTCAGGCACTGTCTCTGGCTGAGCCAGATGCAGCTGCCTGCCCTGTTTCACAGGATGATTCTCAGCCTTCAAGGTCCGGGCAATCGCAGAGGGTGGGCTTATTGGTAGTTCGGAGCTCCAATGTTAGGCGCGTAATGGGGCCCCTTAGGGATATGGCGGCTAAGGAGGGGAAGAAATCCAGTGTGCACTCAGTGTGCATTCCGGGTGGAGTCATTCCTGATGTGGAAAGGGTCCTTCCGGATGCCATGAAGAGCACAGGGTGCAGCCAGCTGCAGGTGGTGGCACATGTCGGCACTAATGACGTGTGTCGCTTTGGATCTGAGGAAATTCTCTCTGGATTCCAGCGGCTATCTGATTTGGTGAAGGCTGCCGGTCTTGCTTATGAGATGAAGGCAGAGCTCACCATCTGCAGCATCGTTGACAGAACCGACTGCGGACCTTTGGTGCAGAGCCGGGTGGAGGGTCTGGATCAGAGGCTCAGACGGTTTCGCGACCGTGTTGGCTGCAGATTCCTTGACTTGCGCCATAGGGTGGTGGGGTTTCGGGTTCCGCTAAATAGGTCAGGAGTTCGCTACACTCAGCCTGGCGACTACACGGGTAGCGGAGGCTGTGTGGCGTGGACTGGGCGGTTTTTTTAGGTTAGAAGGCCTCGGGGAAGTACTGGGTGGGCTGCAATCTCAAAGGGTGCATGGCAAATACAGGACGTGCGTGGATAAAGGAACAGTCGGAATTGTAGTTGTAAATTGTTGTAGTTGTGCTGGGAAAGCCCCTGAGCTACAAGCGATAATAGAAAGCACAGAAGCTGAAATCGTTATAGGTACAGAAAGCTGGTTAAAGCCTGAAATAAGTTCTGCAGAAATTTTTACGAAGTCTCAGACGGTGTTTAGGAATGATAGATTAGGCACAATTGGTGGTGGAGTGTCTGTGTCTGTCAGTAGTGGTTTATCTTGTAGTGAAGTCGAAGTAGATACTCCGTGCGAATTGGTATGGGTGGAGGTTATACTTAACAGCCGAACCAAGTTAATAATTGGCTCCTTCTACCGACCCCCAGACTCCGATGATATAGTTGCTGAACAGTTCAGAGAAAATTTGAGTCTCGTAACAAATAAATACCCCACTCATACGGTTATAGTTCGTGGGGACTTCAACCTTCCCTCTATCTGGTGGCAAAAATACTTGTTCAAAACTGGTGGTAGGCAGAAAACATCTTCCGAGATTGTCCTAAATGCTTTCTCCGAAAATTATTTCGAGCAGTTAGCCCACGAACCCACGCGAATTGTAAGTGGTTGCGAAAACACACTTGACCTCTTAGCCACAAACAATCCAGAGCTAATAGAGAGCATCATGACTGATACAGGGATTAGTGATCATAGGGTCGTTGTAGCTAGGCTCAATACCGTTTATTCCAAATCCACCAAAAACAAACGCAAAATAATTTTATTTAAAAAAGCGGATCAAGTGTCACTAGAAGCCTTCCTAAGAGACAATCTCCATTCCTTCCGAACTGACTATGCAAATGTAGACTAGATGTGGCTCAAATTCAAAGATATAGTAGCAACAGCAATTGAGAGATTCATACCTCATAAATTGGTAAGAGATGGAACTGATCCCCCAAGGTACACAAATCAGGTCCGAACGCTGTTGCAGAGGCAACGGAAAAAGCATGCGAAGTTCAGAAGAACGCGAAATCCCGAAGATTGGCTAAAATTTACAGACGCGCGAAATTTGGCACGGACTTCAATGCGAGATGCCTTTAATAGGTTCCACAACGAAACATTGTCTCGAAATTTGGTAGAAAATCCGAAGAAATGCTGGTCGTATGTAAAGTACACAAGCGGCAAGACGCAGTCAATACCTTCGCTGCGCAGTGCCGATGGTAGTGTTACCGACGACTGTGCCGCTAAAGCGGAGTTATTGAACGCAGTTTTCCGAAATTCCTTCATCATGGAAGACGAATAGAATATTCCATAATTTGAAACACGAACAGCTGCTAGCATGAATTCCTTGGAAGTAGATACCTTAGGGGTTGCGAAGCAACTCAAATCGCTTGATACGGGCAAGTCTTCAGGTCCATATTGTATACCGATTAGGTTCCTTTCAGATTACGCTGATACAATAGCTCCCTACTTAGCACTCATATACAACCGCTCGCTCACCGATAGATCTGTACCTTCAGATTGGAAAATTGCGCAGGTCGCACCAGTGTTTAAGAAGGGTGGTAGGAGTAATCCATCGAACTACAGACCTATATCATTGACGACGGTTTGCAGTAGGGTTTTGGAGCATATACTGTATTCAAACATTATGAATCACCTCGAAGGGAACGATCTATTGATACGTAATCAGCATGGTTTCAGAAAACATCGTTCTTGTGCAACGCAGCTAGCTCTTTATTCGCACGAAGTAATGGCCGCTATCGACAGGGGTTCTCAGGTTGATTCCGTATTTCTGGATTTCCGGAAGGCTTTTGACACTGTTTCTCACAAGCGACTTCTAATCAAGCTGCGGGTCTATGGGGTATCGTCTCAGTTGTGCGACTGGATTCGTGATTTCCTATCAGGAAGGTCGCAGTTCGTAGTAATAGACGGCAAATCATCGAGTAAAACTGAAGTGATATCAGGTGTTCCCCAGGAAAGCGTCCTGGGACCTCTGCTGTTCCTGATCTATATAAATGACCTGGGTGACAATCTGAGCAGTTCTCTTAGGTTGTTCGCAGATGATGCTGTAATTTACCGTCTAGTAAGGTCAACCGAAGACCAGTATCAGTTGCAAAGCGATTTAGAAAAGATTGCTGTATGGTGTGGCAGGTGGCAGTTGACGCTAAATAACGAAAAGTGTGAGGTGATCCACGTGAGTTCCAAAAGAAATCCGTTGGAATTCGATTACTCGATAAATAGTACAATTCTCAAGGCTGCCAATTCAACTAAGTACCTGGGTGTTAAAATTACGAACAAATTCAGTTGGAAAGACCACATAGATAATATTGTGGGGAAGGCGAGCCAAAGGTTGCGTTTCATTGGTAGGACACTTAGAAGATGCAACAAGTCCACTAAAGAGACAGCTTACACTACACTCGTTCGTCCTCTGTTAGAATATTGCTGCGCAGTGTGGGATCCTTATCAGGGGGGATTGACGGCGGGCATCGAAAGGATGCAAAAAAGGGCAGCTCGTTTTGTATTATCACGTAATAGGGGAGAGAGTGTGGCAGATATGATACGTGAGTTGGGATGGAATTCATTAAAGCAAGGACGCTTTTCGTCGCGGCGAGATCTATTTACGAAATTTCAGTCACCAACTTTCTCTTCCGAATGCGAAAATATTTTGTTGAGCCCAACCTACATAGGTAGGAATGATCATCAAAATAAAATAAGAGAAATCAGAGCTCGAACAGAAAGGTTTAGGTGTTCGTTTTTCCCGCACGCTGTTCGGGAGTGGAATGGTAGAGAGAGTGTGTGATTGTGGTTCGATGAACCCTCTGCCAAGCACTTAAACGTGAATTGCAGAGTAGTCATGTAGATGTAGATGTAGTTCGGTAATTTTCATAACTGTCAACACCTGCTTTCTTTGGGATTGGAATTATTATATTCTTCTTGAAGTATGAGGGAATTTCGCTTCAGAGTATTTAATTTATAGCTGAAATTTCCTGACAAATTAAAATTGTGTACCAACCAGGGCTTAACACCTAATTCGGGAGGACGACTGTTCAAACCCGCGTCCGGCCATCCTGATTTAGGTTTTCCGGCGATTTAGGCGAGGGGTGAAGTTTGTGCAGTGCTGTCATCAAGGGTACGAGAGTGGGCCTTCGGCTCGAAAAGCCCATATGGAGTATGTTTCGTTGATCGGTTCGCACGCTGACACCTGTTGACGGCCCAGCATTGAAATCTGCTGCAGTTTGCGGAATGGATGCACTTCTGTCACGTTGAACGATTATCTTCAGTCGTCGTTGGTCCCGTTCTTACAGGATCTTTTTCCGGCCACAGCGATGTCGCAGTTTGATGTTTTGCCGGATTCCTGATATTCACGGTACACTCGTGGGTGGTCATACGGTAAAATCCCCACTTCATTGCTACCTCGGAAATGTGTCCCATTTATAACACGACTGTCAAACTTACTTAAATCTTGTTAACCTGCCACTGTAGCAGCAGTAACCGATCTAACAACTGCGCCAGACACATGCTGTCTTATATAGGCGTTGCTGAGCGCAGCCCCGTATTCTGCCTGTTTACATATGCCTGTATTTGAATACGCATGCCTATACCAATGTCGCTGGCGCTTCGGTTTAAAAGCGTATGTTCCACATCTGCTCCTAAACAACTGGACTGATTTCAAACTTGGTGCACGTATCAGGAACCACTGTGGCGGTAAAAACCACCTACCTATCAAGGTGTGGGAGTGAAAAAAAAAAAAAGGAAAAAGCGGTGGTCGCGACTCGCATATAGCCAGAATATATTCATCTGGTATTTGAGAATGAGAGCACTTAGTGACTTGCAATAAACTTTGCACGTAATTTCAACTTTTTCTCTCTGAAACCGCCCAAAAACTGATGACTGGAACAAATTTTATCGCTTGCCGCATTGTCACTGTTAATGCAGTAAAAGTGCAGCATTAGGCATGACATTTCAATTTATTACTTCTTCATTACATTCATTCTTCATTCTAGCAACATATTTTGCAGATGCTATTCACATTTGCCACTGAATTTACAAGCAAGAATATGTCATTGTACGGCACATAGTTCAGGAGATATGATGTCATATTACTGAGATGCGTGAAAATATGCCGCATCACGCATGACGTTTTAAATTGTTACTTGTTTACTACTAACTCTATTATCAACAAATTCCGCATACAATATCCACGTATCCCACTGAAAGTACCTGCAAAATTATACCAGCGAATGAAACATAGTTCAAAAGATATGACACCACAAATATTGAGCTGCCTGAAAACGAAACTGCGCGGCGAATTTCGCTAGGGACAGGTGAAATATTTGTACATATGTATGAGAAATGTGTAACATGTGGATACGTTGCTGGTAAAGGCTCCTCCTAAGCCCCTGGATCGATTCCAACCAAACTTGGTACACTTATTTCATGCTATCTGGAAAGGAATAATGTGGGGGTAAAAACGAGCAACCTTGTTTTGGTATGCGGACAATAACGCGGAGAGAGAAGGGAGGGAGGGTGAGACAGATCAACAGAGAGGGGAGGGATGTGATGGACAGAGAGCAGGGAGGGAGAGACTGACAGAGAGAGGTGGGGAAGGGGAGTTCGACAGAGAGTGGCGGAAGGAGGAGATGGAGTTAGAGGGGATGATGAGGAGACAGAGAGAGAGCGAGGGAGGAAGAGATAGAGACGCATGAGTGGGGGAGGGGGACAGAGACGGGGGGAGGGGGAGGAGGATAGAGAGAGGAGGAAGGAGGAGATGTACTGATAGAATTAAAATAAATACAAACTGGGCAACACTCGGCACCCCGGCCGGGGTGGCCGAGCGGTTGTAGGCGCTACAGTCTGGAACCGCACGACCGCCACGGTCGCAGGTTCGAATCCTGCCTCGGGAATGTCTGTGTGTGATGTCCTTAGGTTAGTTAGGTTTAAGTAGTTCTAAGTTCTAGGGGATTGATGACCTTAGCAGTTAAGTCCCATAGTGCTCAGAGCCATTTGAACCATTTTTGAACACTCGGTACACAGCTAGTGTCCTAATAAACCGAGTCCTCCCTCGGGCATGGGTATATGTGTTTGTCCTTAGGATAATTTAGGTTAAGTAGTGTGTGAGCTTAGGGACTGATGACCTTAGAAGTTAAGTCCCACAAGATTTCACACACATTTTTTTCCTAATAAACATAGGTGCAGAAACCGATGTATTCTCCGATACGACATGCACTCACACCAATGTTACAACACTGTTAGTGTCCGGATATTTGGATGATGTTCCTCTTGGTGGAACAATGTGAATGTGGTACATTCACTATTCTTCGACAACAAGTGTCGTATCTCGCCAACACCGTCGTCTCCCAGATCCCCCAACTTGAACCCATTGGACTTTTTTTTTTAAGAGTTGGTGTATTCTAGCCCTGTTGGTTATCAGTCCATTGGGAGCGCGAATGGGATTTGTGAACGTGCACTGATATCGATGAGGAGACGCACTGAAGCCTGCCTTCATATGAACGGTCGGCGTGCGGAACACTTTTCGTAATGTGTTTTTCCTCAAGTGCATACTGCAGTTTTGGATCATCGGGGACTCGATTATAATGAGCTCAAGTACTCAGCTATAATAATGATTTCGGGGAAACAAATGGTTTCCAGATCTATATTTATTAGGAATATTTTCCTTTTTCATTGTCATCTTACTGCCCTTTCCTTTGTACCTATAGTATTTGATCACTCTCTACAACAGCCGAACAGTCACTGGAAGCAGTCACGTCCATTAAACATCTGGCAGTATGCGTACGGAGCTATTTAAAGTGGTAATACCACATAAAACAGATAGCACTAAAGGCAGATGTCAGGCTGATATTAATTGCAATACCCTTCAGGACGTGTAGTCTACACCATGGAGGTAGAATAGAAGACCCTCGTTCCACCGATACTTGAAAAAATGCTCGTCAGTCTTGGATCAGTACCACATACGACAGGGGCAATGTACGCGTATCGGTGAAGACTGTAATGCGTGGGCAGATTAAGAAGAGCCCTTTATCCAGCAGTGAATGTTAAATGGCTGAAGACTATCGCACGGCCAGCAAGTTAGAGGTAACAAATAAATGTCGTGTGACTGGGGCCTCCCGTTGGGTAGACCGTCCGCCGGGTGCAAGTCTTTCGATTTGACGCCACTTCGTCGACTTGCGCGTCGATGCAGATGAAATGATGATGATTAGTACAACACAACATTCAGTCCCTGAGCGGAGAAAATCTCCGACCCAGCCGGGAATCGAACCCACGCCCTTAGGATTAACAGTCTGTCGCGCTGACCACTTCTTTTTTTTTAATCTCATTTTGTTCGTTTTCGATCGTTGTATCTACTCGGGGCGGATGTCGCAAGACACCCGTTTCAGCTCGTCGTTGATCCATTAACTCAGTTGTTTTTTTTTATTACAGAGGGCAGCTAACCCTCTGACCGAACACGCTGAGTTACCGTGCTGGCTCACCACTCAGCTACCGGGGGCGGACAAGTTAGAGGTAAATGCCAGCGATCAGTTATGGATAATGAGACCACTTACCAGTGCCCTGGGTTAAACCTGGCGTTCCCTGCAGAGTCTTACAGTGTCTTACGAAATAAAGATATTTTGATATTTTTTATTTTATATCAGACCGTCCGATGAGGACATCAAACTATGGGAGGAGAGCTATGTGCCTGCATCGAGCTACACACACACTGTCCCCCTCCCCTCCCCCCCCCCCCACCCGCCCCGCTCGATTCTCTCTCTCTTTCTCTCTCTCTCCCTTTCTGTCTCTGTCTCTGCATTTTCCATAATTATGTATATCTACATGATTACTATATTGAACTGCGGAAAAGCAAATCAATCCTCCACGTGACACATATACACACTAGGCAAACTCCGTTTGAGAAAAAGAGATCTCACCTCAGTGTTCCAGTACGTCCCACGAACACCCATGGAAATGGGAAAAGAAGACGTTCACACAGACGCTCAGATCAGTCTGATGAAACATATTACAGAGAGACCTTTGTACTTTTAGTAAATACATTGTTCATACATTTATGAAATTCGTAGAAAAATCAGAATTTAGATGTAGGGACAGGGGCATTAATTACTTTCAAGGCATGTTATTACTGACGCAGGATGGCACTGAAATGATTGTGGAACATGATAACCTCTGCGCACACCTTTCATTTGTCTGCCTACCAAACTCGAGACGCTATCGTCCTCTTCGTCGTATTAGCGTTATTAGTCGAAGGGCGACCATTAATTTCCAGTAAGCCGCTTCTTCACTCTGCATGGATTCGCCTGTAACCTAGATTTTGAATTAATGACGACAGTCGAATCGCGTCACTTTTTTTCATTACTAAATAGCGCACTAATGTTAGTGCGTGTCTATTCTAATGAAGCGAGAGGAACGTACATGCTTGTTCGTTGTTGGGGATGTGTATGTAGCAGTACGAATAATTAGCTTTTGTGTACCATACACAGCGATCCCAGCCCCGAAAACATGAAATAATGTACCCTGCTCTTTACAGAAGACTCGGGGAATGGCCACCGTTCACATCGATGCAACCGTTGCACTATTTACCAAACTGTGAGCCACGCCTACCATTTCCAGTGGACTATTGTAACTTAATGTGTGAGCATTATTTGCGTACACCTTGACCTTCAACCCACCTTACAGAAAAAAATCCTAGGGAGCGAGAAATGAGGCGATCCCTGGCTGCATTTGTTGAGCGTCCTCTCCTCACTGAACACTTGCTGAGCTTGTACCAAGATGTGTGTCCGCAGCTCGTGGTCGTGCGGTAGCGTTCTCGCTTCCCACGCCCGGGTTCCCGGGTTCGATTCCCGGCGGGGTCAGGGATTTGCTCTGCCTCGTGATGACTGGTTGTTGTCTGATGTCCTTAGGTTAGTTAGGTTTAAGTAGTTCTAAGTCTAGGGGACTGATTACCATAGATGTTAAGTCCCATAGTGCTCAGAGCCATTTGAACCATTTTGAACCAAGATGTGTACTGTTGTTCTATCTTAATGAAAATAAACGTAGTATTTGTATTTAGGGCAGGGCGCGGGGAAAGGAGATTTTCCACCTCATTCTTCTTATCATCTGAAAAATGTGCTGGATACAAACTGTAGCCTTGTACGCTCTTTTTTTTGTAGTGTTTGTAGCCCATTTGCTCATGTTATATAACTGTCTTTCGCTATAAAGAGGTGAAATAAAACATAACATTCAGGACTGAATTAAAAGCCGGCCGGTGTGGCTGTGCGGTTCTAGGCGCTTCAGGCTGGAACCGCGTGACCGCTACGGTCGCAGGTTCGAATCCTGCCTTGGGTTTGGATGTGTGTGATGTCCTTAGGTTAGTTAGGTTTAAGTAGTTCTAAGTTCTAGGGGACTGATGACCACAGATGTTAAGTCCCATAGTGCTCAGAGCCACTTGAACCATTTTTTTGAATTAAAAAGCAACTACATGTATACGAACTTAACAAACCAGAGACGTTTCTATGATGAACTTTTGAACATTTATGTGCTGAAAGGTACTCGGGCGAAATAATATTCTGCGTAGAATTCCCGAAACATGACACGTGCCGTAAACCACATCAGGAAATGTCGAATCAGGCGCACGGAATATATATTTCTTTTTTTATCCGTACTCGTAACTTTCTGCCAATAAAAGGCGTTGAATCAGAGAATTTTAATTAAAAATGGCAGTTCCTTGCAGCTAATTTTTTTTATTATATTCAGTGTTTCAGCTTATATAATCCAACAACCTCACCGCCGCGTTTGTGGTTTGTGTCACATCGAAAATAACAAGTCATCGGGCACTAAATGTAGGCAGTATTAACTTGGTTTCAAATAACTTCAGTTCGTTAACGAGAACTGATAACTCAAATACATGTTTTATGACAACGACGGATTCACAGAGTTCGTTGTTGCACTTCTGTTTGTAACAGTCGCGTGCTTGCTCCTATCGCTACCAAGATGCAGCATTCCATCCCATCCCAGAATACATCCTCAAATATCTTTCATCACTGGAAAAATGAAGTACTTTCTTTTGCAACAACCTTTCTGTCACCAGGATATTATAATAGGTTGCTCATGCTGGTACAGTTTAAATTTATCGACGGTGGAAACGACGTCTCCATAATACTCGTAGATTCAGATTTTTCCCACTATCGTTTCGACTATCTGCCACATATCTTAAAGAGTAGAAAAAACAAAATTTATTTTTAGGAGAGACAGCTGGCACCCGGGTCATTTGAAGTGACATAATTTTCGGATATTGTCGCGCTACATTTAATATTAGGTATGTGAGCGATTCCAGCGAGTAAGAGTGTTACTGAAACGTACCTAGGGTTTACCTAGTTTTCAGTGACTGAAAATCTGATGGAATAGTATATCCCTCACTTGATATGTTATCGTGATTTCAGTGTTACAATGTTGTGTAATGATAGAGCGTTAGAGATGCCAATGAAGTTATTTTTTAGAGTTTTTAATAATTGTCACTTATTTTAATGTGAATGCACCGTATGTACAATTGAATTTCCCACTATGTACTATCCTGTTTGGTGTATCTGCACAGTTATTACTAGGATTATCAATAACTGGTAGGAATATCGACTCAACCGTGCCACAAACTTTCCTATACTTCATTGATGGCTCGTAGGTCATCGGTGAAACACAGATGGTGTATATTGGTACTTGAGGTGCAGTCTAGTTTTTGAAGCTGCGACAGAAAGCTAGAATCAAATGCATACAGGAAAGGAACGCTGCACTATTAAAAGAAAAATATTTAAGGAATTTTTGAAAGTACTAACTAATACATTTTCTGAGTATTTCAGTAAAACTTCGAAGTGTAATTTGTGGTGGCCGAGCGGTTCTAGGCGCTATAGTCTGTAACTGCGCGACCGCTACGGTCGCAGATTCGAATCCTGCCTCGGGCATGGATGTGTGTGATGTCCTTAGGTTAGTTAAGTTTAAGTAGTTCTAAGTTCTAGGCGACTGATGAGCCGAAGTCCCACTCGTATGTCTTCATGACACAAAGTTTTATGCCTCCCCTGGGCCCGTCTACACGGAAATTGAACTGTTGATGACTGGAAATATGTCGCCTCTTCGGACAAGTCTCGTTTCAAATTGTATTGAACGAATGGACGTGTATGGGTATGAAGACAACATCATGACTCCATGGACCCTGCATGTTAGCGGGGGACTGTTCAAGCAGATGGAGGCTCTGTATAGTGTGGGTCGTGTGCAGTTGGACTAATATGGAACCCCTGATATGTCTAGATACGACTTTGACAGTTGACACGTACTAAGCATCCTGTCTGATCACCTGCATCCATTCATGTCCATTGTGCTTTCGGACGGACTTGGGCAATTCCAACAAGACAATTCAACACCCGACACGTCCAGAATTGCTGCAGAGGGGCTTCAGGAACACTGCTCTGAGTTTAAACACTTCCACTGGCCACCAGACTGCCCATACATGAACATTATTGAGCATGTCTGGGATGCCTAGCAACGTGCTGTTGAGAAGCGCTCTCCACCCCCTCGTACTCTTACGTATTTATGGACAGCACTGCAGGATTCATGGTGTCGGTTCCCCTCCAGCACTACTTCAGACATTAGTCGCGTTGCGGCACTTCTGCGTGCTCGCGGGGGTCCTACACGATATTAGGCAGGTGTACCACTTTCTTTTGCTCTTTAGTGTATTTAAGAGGGGCGTTCAATAAGTAATACAACACATTTTTTTTCTGAAAGCGGGTTTGTTTTATTCGGGATTCCAGTGCACCATAGTATTCCCATTCGTCTGGCTAAAAGACCCTATTTTTCAGCATTATCTCCGATCAATAGGAGGGCCTTACGTCAGCCTGCTGAGAAGGCCTGTATACACGCATCGTACCACTCTTCTGGTCGACGTCGAAGTCTTAATACATCAGTATCCTCCCCGTCATCCATGTACTCCTTCCTGTGGCCAAATAGACGGGAGTCTGAAGGTGCGAGATCCGGGCCGTAGGGTAGATGAGGAAGAAGTTTTGTGAGCTCCTCCCAAGTGCGCGGACTTGTATAAGACCTTGCGTTGTTATGGAGGAGGAGAAATTCGTTTCATTCCGTCTATCACCTCGAGTGAGAGTGTCCGCACGTTCACACACTGCAGGAGTCACAGCTGTGTGCAGCCAGCCGGCAAGCGGGATACCAGACAGGTTTGCGAGATATTCTTGCCATGGCGATAGACGATTCGCAGTACGACTCGCCATGATTTTGCTCACTGTCAGCTCTCTGTAGACATTCTCCAATCATCTATGAAAGAAACTCAGTGACAGCTTTCTACTTGAAACGCACCTCCGTTACAGACGCCATTTTGAAGGCTACGTATAACGTGGCCACCTATCGGAAATTCCTGAAACTATAGGGGCTGAAGCGGGAATATTTCACCATGTCCCACAACAAATTCCTCATTTTTTCAAACGAAACTGGCTGACAAAGAAATGAGAACTATACTAAACATCACTACTCTGACGGGAGGAATGGTCAGATACTGCGAGACGGAGACCCACACTTCATCTACATCTACAACTACGTAATTACCCTGCAATTCGCAACTAAGTGCTTGACACAGGGTTCATCGAACCACCGTAAAACTATTTCTCTGTCGTTCCACTCTCGAATAGCGCGCTGGAAAAACGAACACTTAAATCTTTCTTTGTGAGCTCTGATTTCTCTTATTTTAGTACGATGATGCTTTCTCTCTATGTACCACAGTGAATCTATCTATTAAAATAAGTTCTTACATATGTAGCACGTTATCACCATAATTTCAAATACTCAGTAATTGAACAGGGGGTTTCTTATTTCAGTTAAGAATACCTTGTCATCTCTATAGAAAACGGTGGTGGTGGAGAGAGGGGGGAATGCGCATCAGCGGTGCTTGTTGTGACAAGTATAAGAAGTTTACGCAGTGTTTTGTTTCACAACCATTTCATTTACTATTCTAGTTTGAAACACACAGAATTAGCGTTCCACATCAATATTTATTTCATATTTTGTTATGACTGGCACTCGGATTTCCAGGTTATTATCAGACAACTTAAGAGTGAGCGGACAGTTCGCACAAGATCATTACAAAACATTTTTGCTTGATAACGGTTCAAATGGATCTGAGCACTATGGGACTTAGCTTCTGAGGTCATCAGTCCCCTAGAACTTAGAACTACTTAAACCTAACTAACCTAAGGACATCACACACATCCATGCCCGAGGCAGGATTCGAACCTGCGACCGTAGCGGTCGCGCAGTTCCAGACTGTAGCGCCTAGAACCGCTCGGCCACATCGGCCGACTTTGCTTCATACCCATGCCAGATAGGAGTATTGCTGTTTTATGTATTTCACATAGAGTCATAATCATCAAAACGAAAAAGCGTCGAACGAAAAAACTACAAAGAACGAAACTCGTATAGCTTGAAGTGGGAAACCAGATGGCGCTATGGTTGGCCCGCTAGATGGCGCTGCCAGAGGTCAAACGGATATCAACTGTGTTTTTTTAAATGGGAACCCCCATTTTTTATTACATATTCGTGTAGTACGCAAAGAAATATGAATGTTTTAGTTGGACCACTTTTTTCGCTTTGTGGTAGATGGAGCTGTAATAGCCACAAACAAATGGCTCACAATTTTAGACGAACAGTTGGTAACAGATAAGTTTTCTAAATTAAAATACAGAACGTAGGTACGTTTGAACATTTTATTTCGGTTGTTCCAATGTGATACATGTACTTTTGTGAACTTATCGTTTCAGAGAACGCATGTTGTTACAGCGTGATTACCTGTAAATACCACATTAATGTAATAAATGCTGAAAATGATGTCCGTCAACCTCAATGCATCTGGCAATGCGTGTAACGACATTCCTCTCAACAGCGAGTGGTTCGCCTTCCGTAATGTTCGCACATGCATTGACAATGCGCTGACGCATGTTGTCAGGCGTTGTCAGTGGATCACGAGAGCAAATATCCTTCAACTTTCCCCACAGAAAGAAATCCGGGGACGTCAGATCCGGTGAACGTGCGGGCCATGGTATTGGTGCTTCGACGACCAATCCACCTGTCATGAAATATGCTATTCAATACCGCTTCTATCGCATGCGAGCCATGTGACGAACATCCATCATGTTGGAAGTACATCGCCGTTCTTCATGCAGTGAAACATCTTGTAGTAACATCGGTAGATCATTGCGTAGGAAATCAGCATACATTGCACAATTTAGATTGCCATCGATAAAATGGGTCCAATTATCCTTCCTCCCATAATGCCGCACCATACATTAACCCGCCAAGGTCGCTGATGTTCCACTTATCGCAGCGATTGTGGATTTTCCGTTGCCCAATATTGCATACGTTACCCCTGTTGGTGAATGAACGCGTGCAAAATATCTGTCATCGTCACGTAATTTCTCTTGTGCCCAGTGGCAGAACTGTACACGGCGTTCAAAGTCGTCACCATGCAATTCCTGGTGCATAGAAATGTGGTTATGGGTGCAATAGATGTTGATGTAGCATTCTGAACACCGACGTTTTTGAGATTCCCGATTCTCGCGCAGTTTGTCTGCTACTGATGTGCGGATTAGCTGCGACAGCAGCTAAAACACCTACTTGGGTATCATAATTTGTTGCAGGTCGTGGTTGACGTTTCACATGTGGCTGAACACTTTCTGTTTCCTTAAATAACATAACTATCCGGCAAACGGTCCGGACACTTGGATGATGTCGTCCAGGATATCGAGCAGCACACATAGCACACGCCCGTTGGGCATTTTGATCACAATAGCCGTACATCGACACGATATCGACCTTTTCCGCAATTGGTAAACGATCCATTTTAACACGGGTAATGTATCACGAAGCAAATACCGTCCGCATTGGCGGAAAGGCTCAAATGGCTCTGAGCACTATGGGACTTAAATTCTGAGGTCATCAGTCCCCTAGAACTTAGAACTGCTTAAAACTAACTAACCTAAGGACATCACACACATCCATGCCCGAGGCAGGATTCGAACCTGCGACCGTAGCGGTCGCGCGGCTCCAGACTGTAGCGCCTAGAACCGCTCGGCCACTTCGGCCGGCTATTGGCGGTATGTTACGTGATACCACGTACTTATACGTTTGTAACTATTACAGCGCCATGTATCACAAAGCGAAAAAAGTGGTCCAACTAAAACAGTCATATTTCTTTACGTACTACACGAATATGTAATAAAAAATTGGGATTCCTATTAAAAAAAACGCTGTTGATATCCGTTTGACCTACGGCAGTGCCATCTACCGGGCCAACTATAGCGCCGTCTGGTTTCCCTCTTCAAGCTAGACGAGTTTCGTTCTTTGTAGTTTTTTCGTTTGATGCTTATTTCGTGAGATATTTGGCCCGGTCACTATCAATGGACCACCCTGTATATATGGATTATGAATGTGGAACATTAATTTGATGTGTTTCATTAAGACATTTTCAGTACATCATGAGCTGCACTAGAACTGTTTTATGTGATAAAACCGGTTTTCGGGTTTGTAACCCATCATCAGTGCCATATTATGCACTTCTATATCAGTGACATGCTTGTCAGCTAATACAACGGGATCTGAAGTATGTTTCAGTTTTTAATAAGTGTATATTCCTCCAAGTACCGATAGAGTATTCCATAAACTTCATTTCATTTCCACATCAGAATGTGACTCCTTCCGTAATTGGAATATTAATGAATTTCAAAATCTTAGTAAAATTTAAACCGGTTTTCGCGTGTTCAATTCCTTATCATGATTTCTTTGTTCGCCGAGTGGATTAAAGTATACCAGGAGTGTGAAAATTACTTTAAACGACGAAATTCATTATTACTGAGCAAGAGCAGCGTCTGACTAGCGTGCGTGCGGCTTTCAGAGTATCGAAACTAAAAAAAAAAGAGGGGGCGCCTTTTGAAAAACAGAGACTTTGAGTAGTGACTCCAGGCGACAGGAAGTGAAATAGCTACGTACGGCTATTTTATATCATAATCAGTGGCACAGATTCCTCGCGAGTGTCATTATGCGAGAGAGGCGAGTTCTCATGCGTGATAGCGCCGCAGACATTTTTTATGAAAGTGGGGCGCCGCCGTTTAAAGGCGATGAAGAGCTCTCGGCTGTAAGAGGCGAGGGCGGTGCGGCGTGCAGCTTCACTGGATTTATGACGACTTTAGCCGGCGCGCCGCCGCCTCCACTAATCGTCGGCACATCAACACATGAGCCGGCGGCTCACCTTGCATATTCTTTCTTCGAAGAAACAGCGCGCGTAAAAATGTTACAGGAGGTTAAACTAAACTCTGGTAAAATGAACACTATGGATGCTTGGCGCTCTGCAGCTTCCATAAACTTCACAAAGGCCTTTTTTTTAATACAAGACATTTAAGATGCGAAGACTCTATTTATGATTAGACCGGTGTTCGGGGTTAACTTGTCATCAAGAATCACATAGCGAATACAATAAACAAAATTATATTATCATAATAACAGTCGCCACATCAGATAATAAAAAGGAATAATAAAAGTAAATATATCTTACGCTGGTATTAATCACACCCAATTGACATCATGTATACTGCCAAGCAACTGACATGAAAGTGATATACTTGTTACCGCATGACACGCGACAAACCATACAAATTACAAAAATGGATGTACGTATGTATTGTATATATCTACGTTCCGCATCTCCTCCTATGAACCTATTGCAACCGACCTTAGTACACAAATCACTTACTGTCCAGAAAGAATTATTGTGGGGTAAGAACCACCCACTTGTGCTGGAGGTGAAAAAGCAGTGAAGCCCACGACACTGCGAATACCCATACTTTGGTTATTCAGCATTTGAGTACGAGAACACTTAGATACTTTACAAATAACTACAAACAATTACGAAACTTTTCTCGCTGAATATCCACACAAAATGATAAAAAGAGAAAATAATAAATGAAAATCACTGGTTTGATTTTGTTCTACAGTACATTTTTATTGTGTTAACCGGTATTGTGCTTACAAAGCCATCTTAAGACATTTACTGAGTATTGTTGTGCTACCAAGAACCGACTGAAGATTCCATTAACACGAAAGGAGAAAAGTTTATCTTTACTACATTTTCGTCGTTCACGCAGTAAAACTTCCGCCTGAAGCATGTCGGTTTATAGAATGAAATTTTCACTCTACACCGGAGTGTGCGCTGATATGAAACTTCCTGGCAGATTAAAACTGTGTGCCGGACCGAGACTCGAACTCGGGACCTTTGCCTTTCGCGGGCAAGTGCTCTACCAACTGAAATACCCAAGCACGACTCACGCCCCGTCCTCACAGCACTGTCGGAATTAATGCTGTGAGGACGGGGCGTTATTCGTGCTTGGGTACCTCAGTTGGTAGAGCACTTGCCCGCGAAAGGCAAAGGTCCCGAGACTCGGTCCGGCACACAGATTTAATCTGCCAGGAAGTTTCATGACGGTTTAATTTATTACTTATTTACTTCTAACTGTATTTGTGACACATTTGAAGGCTTTATTCTCATATCCCACCGAATGTATCAGAACTTCGTTGCTACTAACACCATTCGCAACAATTTTCGCAGTCAGTATCCACATGTGCCGCTGAATGTACCTGCAAAAATACACTCCTGGAAATTGAAATAAGAACACCGTGAATTCATTGTCCCAGGAAGGGGAAACTTTATTGACACATTCCTGGGGTCAGATACATCACATGATCACACTGACAGAACCACAGGCACATAGACACAGGCAACAGAGCATGCACAATGTCGGCACTAGTACAGTGTATATCCACCTTTCGCAGCAATGCAGGCTGCTATTCTCCCATGGAGACGATCGTAGAGATGCTGGATGTAGTCCTGTGGAACGGCTTGCCATGCCATTTCCACCTGGCGCCTCACTTGGACCAGCGTTCGTGCTGGACGTGCAGACCGCGTGAGACGACGCTTCATCCAGTCCCAAACATGTTCAATGGGGGACAGATCCGGAGATCTTGCTGGCCAGGGTAGTTGACTTACACCTTCTAGAGCACGTTGGGATGTGATATTTTTAAAGACAAATATTAAGTGCAAAAAATATATTTTTGGTAAACGCACAAGAGAATGAAATTTGTAATTGCCCGTACTGACACGTGTTTAATTTGGACCAAAAGATAATGAAACAACGTTTGTTCATTTAAAATGGCGCTGTGACACCGGGCCAAATGCTAATTAGTTTCTAATTTTTCCAGTGTTTTGGGTTTCTGCCTTTCTATGGAGAACATTCCATTATACATAATATAAACACCACTTTGTTTCTTTAAATCCAACATCACCTAAACGGTTAACCAGCAGCAGCGGTCATCTTCATGTGGCACCAAGGACTGCGTCACCGTAATCTTTTAGAATTTGGCGTCTCTGGGACTCAGCGAAAAGCGATGGATTTAAGGTTAAAGACGAAACACGGGATTAATTAGTGGCTCGTGTTCTGATTATTATGACCTCACAAAAGAAGAAGATGATGACCTCTATAAGCTGAAAACACTGTGACGGAGAGAGATACATCGAAGTCTTCAGCAAATTTTTAAAATATAATTTCAGTAGTTCAAAAATATCTTAAACGTTTTTCTCAATGCGAGTAACGTGCAATAAATAATGGAACAAATTTCTTTTCCTCGGCCAATTTCCATTGAAAAAAATGCAGAATTATTTTGGGACATCGTAGAATATTCTCGCTTCAACTCCTATAGTTTTATGAAGTTCCAGTAGATGGCGGCGATATACAAAGCCTTCAAAATTGCGTCTGTAACGGAAATACGTTCCGTGCAGAGACCTGTCATTTTCTTTTGGCAGGAA
Source organism: Schistocerca cancellata (assembly GCF_023864275.1). NCBI lineage: Eukaryota > Metazoa > Arthropoda > Insecta > Orthoptera > Acrididae > Schistocerca > Schistocerca cancellata. The sequence continues at coordinate 609,769,417 of NC_064629.1, forward strand.
ACTAGAGCTTCGCAGATATTGTTAGGCGCTTGCAGGATGGCTGCAGAGACCAGGCAGTGAATAAACGTACGGTGAGCCGTAGAGCGAGGCGTCTGTGATCATCGCAACGAGGTGACGTAACCTGTCCGAGCTGGCGCGTGCCGGCCGGCCACACACAGTTGCGACTTCTGCAGTGCTGGCAAGTACGGGCAGTTTCATTCGCGGTGGTCGACGGCTCGCACTCAAACGCCTCGTTGCACACCTCGACGTCTCTGTTGGTAGTGCTGACACGCTCGTTCACCATTTCGAATACTCAAAGGTGTGAACCCACCGGGTTCCTCGCAGTCTAACAGAAGACCGTAAAGAGTAACGTAGGTCTGTCAGTGCGGAGTTGCTTGCGCGCTACGAAGCTGTTTTTTGTCGAACATCGTCACAGGTAATGAAACATGGGTTCCTCACTTCGAAGCGGAAACAAAACGGCCATCCATAGAGTGGTGCTACACCAACTCTTCTCTGAAGAAGAAGTTCGAAGCTGCAGTCTCAGCCGGTTAAGTCATGACGACTGTCTAGTGGCAATCTGAAGGGGTTATTCTGTTTAATGTCATCCCTCATGGTGCAACGATCAACTCTGAAATTTATTGTACAACCCTCAGGATACTGAAGGAAGGTCTTCGACGTATTCGTCACCACAGAAATGCAAACGAACTTCTCCTTCTCCATCACAACGCAAGGCCTCACACAACTCTGCGCACCCGAGAGGAGCTCACAAAACTTCATTGGATTGTCCTTCCTCATCCACCCTACAATCCGAATCTCCCATCTTCGGAGTTCAATCTGTTTGGCTCAATGAAAGATGCACTCCAAGGGAACAAGTACGTGGGTGATGGGGAAGTTATTTCTGTAGCAAGACGATGGCTCCGATGACGACCAGTAGAGTGGTACCATGCGTCAAATTGGCCCTCCCAGTAAGGTGGCGTAAGACCGTCGCATTGAACGGATATTATGATAGAATTTTATAGCCAAAAGGGTGAAGAATAAAACGACCCTGCTTTCAGAAAAAAAGTGTTGCTTTACTTATTGAAAGCCCACCGTAAATGAGTAAAAATGGTCCACAGTGAATTTTAATGTATTACATCGTACAAGAATACAAGTTATTCGTTATAAAATTAAGCAAGACTTTTCCAGTTCTTCAACGGCGTATATAGTTGCTCCAAAAATTACGTGATGCAGTGGAACCGTCAACTTCACAGGAACTGGCATGTACTGAAACTTACTCGTTATTTATTTATTCGTTTCCTTTCGAGTCGCCCCCTCCCTACCCCCGCCCCCCCCACCCCCTCAATTTCCCACCCACTGTCTTATTCTACTAGAAATGTGTAACTAACTGGCAGGAAGCAGGAATTATTTCTGATACTTTATTTTCGGCAACTGGAAATTTTACGGTTTTGTTTTGACAAAGGAGAATGAGGGTAAGGTTTAGCGTCCCGTCGACAACCAGGTCATTGCAGACGGAGGGGCAGCGTTGGGTAGGAGTTCATTCGTTTCATTTTTCAAAGGAAAAAGGAACCAACCCGGTATTCACTTTAGTCGACTTCAGAATACCGTGGGAAATCGAAATCTGGATTGCTGGAAGGAATTTGAAAGTCCACTGCACTAGCTTACGAATGCAGTGTCCTTCTCGCAAGTTTGAGTCAAGAAGTAGCAACGACAACTGTGATCGACGGTGAGATCACTCGAGACCAAGCATACGTTCTGACGATACTGATGGGACAGGAAACTGACATTCGGATAGGAACAATAGCAAAATTCATTCAGTAACTTTATAGAAACCAGGTAAACGTAAAGGGGATTGCCGTACGGAGATTTCAATCTGGCACTTTCAGAATGATAGTCATTCGGTGATGGGGCTGCATGTAAAAAATGATGTGACTACTTCGACGTCATTGAATTAAAAAAAAAGATACACCGATATTTCGTCTGCGAGCGACTTATCATTCTTGTATAGGTTCTTTTGTTTGTGATACTCAGACAATTTTAACTCAATGACTGTTTAAAGTACACTCTATGCCCAAAAGTATCCGATTACCTATTAGTGGACCTTAATATGGTCTGTTTCCACCCTTTTCCCTTGTGATCGTTTTAAATCTGCTGGGAACACTTCCAAAGAGGTGCCTGACTATCTGTGAAGGAATGGTAGCCCGTTCTTCTCAAGAGCCGAAACAAGAGAAAGTTGTGATGCTGGACGCTGGGGTCTGGAGAGGGGTCGACGATCATACTCATCCCAAAGGTGTTACATTGGGTTTCGGTTGGCACTCTGGGCATATCAGTCCATTTCAAGAATGTTATTGTCCACAGACCACTGCATCCAAGATGTTGCTTTATGACAGGGTGCAGTGTAATGCTGATACAATATCATCGTTTCCGAACTGTTCCCCTACTGCACGCAGTACACAGTGCAGTAAAATATGGTCATATCCTTCCACATTTAGCATTTACTTAAGCGCAGGAAAGGCACCACAGCCTAATCACGAAAACCACCCCCATACCGTAACGCCACCTGCTGCGTACGTCACTGTTGGCATTACACGTTATGGCAGGCAACGTTGTCCAGGCATTCAGCTCTGGATCTACGATATTTCCGTACCGGGACAAAAACTTGATACTGGCGCCCTCCCTCTACCCCTCCTCCCCTCTCTCGAGCTTTTGAGATAGGACATCAAAAATTTTAACAAAATCCATTTTTCACAAACATGTTCATTTTATAGCGCACATCTTTCTGAAGAGTATGATATGTAAAACATATATGCTCAAGGAAATGTAAGACATGTTACTCGGTCTTAAGTGTGCCAAAGTGCAGTGCCAAGTCTCTTCACACGGCATTTTTCCATCGCAGGTCACTGTATTTCGCTCTGTGGAATTCAAACGTGTATATTTTGTAATAGAAGTCATCAAACCCATATTCAGGAGCGTAAAATTAAAATGTCCTGTGTTGCCCCTCCTGCTGCCAGTCAACCGGTTTGACATCCTACCCCCCTTAAAAAAATTCCTAATTAATATTGGGTGTGATTATTTGTGTCGGGGAGAATACGACTTCTTCAGAAAATTCGCACTCTTTATTGCCTATAAGGAATACCTTTCTCTTTTGTGTAACATAAAATTAAATATAGGAAACACAAAACCAGTAAAGACGACGGACAAGCAAGACAGTATACATTTTTTCAAACTTTAGGTCCCAGCATTTTTTCCTCTCTAATCTTGCTACAGCTTTACACGGAGTGCTTTTCTTTGTGCGAGATGATCTATTATCCCAGCAAAGTTTGTCTAACGTTTTGCTGTATGAAAAATCAAAATGTCGTTGTCTGACACTGGAATACGAATAGTACCCAAGACTGGTATTGTTTTTCGATTTTATTACGTCTATTTTGCCACTGTCTGATAGACAAAACGGAATAGGCCTTTCTAATATTGCATAAATTGTAACACACGCCAAATAAGCGAGACTGTTTTGGCACAAATGGTCATTTTTATCTATCTCATTTACGTAAATAACACAATAGAATATAATTCACGAATTACCAATATCAAATGCCTATAAGGTCTATTACAAGCAAAAAGTTTCACATTTCATTCATACGCTACCGTTTCTCAGGCATGGGGTCGAAATGTAGTAGTATGCTTCCATATAATTTGTGTGATGTCCCAGTTTCTTATCCTTCCTCGTTCTAACAAACAATATTGTCCTCACTAATTCTGTAACTATCCCTGCCATTCCAGAATGAGATTTTCACTCTGCAGCGGAGTGTGCGCTGTATGAAACTTCCTGGCAGATTAAAACTCTGCCTTTCGCGGGCAGGTGCTCTACCATCTGAGCTACCGAAGTACGACTCACGCCCGGTCCTTACAGCTTTACTTCTGCCAGTACCTTGTCTCCTACCATCCAAACTTTACAGAAGCTCTCCCGCGAACCTTGCAGGACTAGCACTCCTGAAAGAAAGGATACTGCGGAGACATGGCTTGGCCACAGCCTGGGGGATGTTTCCAGAATGAGATTTTCACTCTGCAGCGGAGTGTGCGCTGATATGAACTTCCTGGCAGATTAAAGGTTCGCAGGAGAGCTTCTGTAAAGTTTGGATGGTAGGAGACGAGGTACTGACAGAAGTAAAGCTGTGAGGACCGGGCGTGAGTCGTGCTTCGGTAGCTCAGATGGCAGAGCACCTGTCCGCAAAAGGCAAAGGTCCCGAGCTCGAGTCTCGGTCGGGCACACAGTTTTAATCTGCCAGGAAGTTTCTTATCCCTGCCATTGTCAAAACTTATCCCCCTGTCAATTTCACTAACCTTGCCAGAATTACAGGTACAGTTATCTGGCGTTTATTCTCCGTTTAGGCAAAAAAAAAAAAAAATGTTCAAATGTGTGTGAAATCTTATGGGACTTAACTGCGAAGGTCATCAGTCCCTAAGCTTACACACTACTTATCCTAAATTATCCTAAGGACAAACACACGCACCCATGCCCGAGGGAGGACTTGAACCTCCGCCGGGACCAACCGCACAGTCCATGACTGCAGCGCCTGAGACCGCTCGGCTAATCCCGCACGGCGGTTAGGCGTTATAAGGTGTGTGTACAACGAGTTTTCCGCGCTATTCCGAGAACAGAACTTAAAGCGGCTGCTACCAGGGGACTGTACAACTGGCCATTAGTAGTATAGCGTTCTAACAAATATTTTCTTTCAAAATTTCATTTTCTTGGACAGAGCGAAAGATAATTTGTACTCTTTCTTACCTGTTGTTCCTGTTAGTCGTTGAGTTCCATTCTGGTAGTCTGAATCTATGGATTTCGCTAGTAATTATAACAAGGCTGACATCATTCGCACACCCAATTAAGCACATAAACAAACAACAATTGGCTTTCGCCCACTCGGGTTCATGCAGCTCAGCTCGTATAGCCACGACCCCTTTTGTCTGCCTGAAAGTATTTTATTTCTAGATGTAACGGGGATTCCCGTCGTAGATATATTACGTACACTATGCCCGCATTCAAGAATCAACTTATGGTTCGTTCAGAAACAAACTTAGAATGTGTTCAAAAATGTTCAAAAACCAACTGGGATGCTTCTCAGAATCATATGAATAATCGACAGACCATCGTATGCTGGATGCTACGCGCTTTGTGAAACAAGGTTTTACTCTTGAAGAATATGAATTTGGCGCTCCCTGAAATTCCCGCCCGGGGCAGATACCCCTGTACACCCCCCCCGCCCCCCCCCCCCCCCCCCAGCGCCGGGTCTGTAGCCAAATGCAAACCCCTCCACAGTATTGCCGCAAGATATAGCATGATTCTTCACTCTAAATCGCTCGTCATCAGTAATCCACTGTCCAGTGGCGTCGCTTTACGCGACCGCCAGCGTCTCTTAGTATTGACTACAAGAATGTGTGGTTTAGGAGGAGCTGCTAGTAGGTGTATGCCAACTATCAACACTACTTCTCACAATGTTCGCTTGCATTAAACACACCAGAGAAAATGAAACCCGTGTTACTTGCTTCTAAATCTTCTAACGCTTCTTCCTATTCTCTGTCAGTAGTTAACAGCGACGTAAAATGTATTAGCAGCCATTGTAGTTCCACCAAGTTTAATTAGCACCAGATAACACGTGTGCATGCGTCAACAGCAGCAAGAAAAAAGGCGCAGCGGCGCCCCGGGCTGCGCCTGCCTCTACCGCGCAGTGTGGAGGCAGTTGGCGAAGTTGGCGGCACATCTGCCCGTTATAGCCGCCGCGGCTGCCGCTGCCCTCTGCGCCAGCTATCAGTCCACAGCCAGTCTTCTCATACGGGCTCTGCACAAGAACTTTGAACTCTACTAAACTTCGTGCAATTAAATTTCTGACTCACAGATAATTAATTGCACTTGCCCAATACACTGTGGTGACAAAAGTCGTTGGATAGCGATAGGCACAGATTGCGGTGGTATCGCATACACAAGTTATAAATGGGAAATACATTGGCGGAGCCGTCATCTGTACTCAACTGATTCATGTGAAAATGTTCCCGACATGATTATGGCCGCATGACGGGAATTAGCAACTTTTGAACGCGGCGTGATAGCTGGAGCCAGACTCATGGGAATTCCATTTCGGAAATCGTTTGGGAATTCAATATTCCGGTATCCACAGCGTCAAGAGTGTGCCGAGAATAACAAATTTCAGGCGTTACCTCTCACAAGGACAACGCAGTGGCCGACAGACTTCACTTAACGACCGATAGCAGCGGCGTTTGCGTAGAGGTGTCACTGCTAACAGACAAACGGCACTGCATGAAATAGACGCACAAATCGATGTGGGACGTACAACGAACGTAACCGTTCGCACAGTGCGGCGAAATTTGGCGTTAATGGGCTATAGCAGCACGACGACCGACGCGAGTGCCTTCGCTAACAGCACGACATCGCCCGCAGCGCCTCTCCTGGGCTCGTGAACAAATCGGACGGGCCGTCGACAACTTGAAAACCGTGGCCTGGTTAGATGAGTCCAGATTTCAGTTGATAAGAGGTGATGGTAAAGTTCGAGTGTGGTGCACACCCCACGAAACCATGGTAGCAGATGTCCTATCATCCTGTCCCTGCTCCTTATCAGTGTTTTACACATATTCCTTTCCTCTCCGATTCTGCGTAGAACTTCCTCATTCCTTACCTTATCAGTCCACCTAATTTTCACCATTCGTCTATAGCACCACATCTCAAATGCTTCGATTCTCTTCTGTTCCGGTTTTCCCACAGTCCATGTTTCACTACCATACAATGCTGTACTCCAGACGTACATCCTCAGAAATTTCTTCCTCAAATTAAGGCCGGTATTTGATATTAGTAGACTTCTCTTGCTCAGAAATGCCTTTTTTGCCATAGCGAGTCTGCTTTTGATGTCCTCCTTGCTCCGTCCGTCATTGGTTATTTTACTGCCTAGGTAGCAGAATTCCTTAACTTCATTGACTTCGAGACCATCAATCCTGATGTTGAGTTTCTCGCTGTTCTCATTTCTACTACTTCTCATTACCTTCGTCTTCCTTCGATTTACTCTCAAACCATACTGTGTACTCATTAGACTGTTCATTCCGTTCAGCAGATCATTTAATTCTTCTTCACTTTCACTCAGGATAGCAATGCCATCAGCGAATCGTATCATTGATATCCTTTCACCTTGTATTTTAATTTCACTCCTGAACCTTTCTTTTATTTCCAGCGTTGCTTCCTCGATGTACAGATTGAAGAGTAGGGGCGAAAGGCTACAGCCTTGTCTTACACCCTTCTTAATACGAGCACTTCGTTCTTGATCGTCCACTCTTATTATTCCCTCTTAGTTGTTGTACATATTGTATATGACCCGTCTCTCCCTATAGCTTACCCTTACTTTTTTTCAGAATCTCGAACAGCTTGCACCATTTTATATAGTCGAACGCTTTTTCCAGGTCGACAGTTCCTATGAAAGTGTCTTGATTTTTCTTTAGCCTTGCTTCCATTATCAGCCGTAACGTCAGAATTGCCTCTCTCGTCCCTTTACTTTTCCTAAAGCCAAACTGATCGTCACCTAGCGCATTCTCAATTTTCTTTTCCATTCTTCTGTATATTATTCTTGTAAGCAGCTTCGATGCTTGAGCTGTTAAGCTGATTGTGTGATACTTCTCGCACTTGTCAGCTCTTGCCGTCTTCGGAATTGTGTGGATGATGCTTTTCCGAAAGTCAGATGGTATATCGCCAGACTCATATATTCTACACACTAACGTGAATAGTCGTTTTGTTGCCACTTCCCCCAACGATTTTAGAAGTTCTGATGGAATGTTATCTATCCCTTCTGCCTTATTTGACCGTAAGTCCTCCAAAGCTCTTTTAAATTCCGATTCTAATACTGGATCCCCTATCTCTTCTAAATCGACTCCTGTTTCTTCTTCTATCACATCAGACAAATCTTCACCCTCATAGAGGCTTTCAGTGTATTCTTTCCACCTATGGTTATGTTCAGCTATATGGAGACCCTGGCATGGACTTCATGCCACCAGGCGTGGAGTTGTCAGTGCTAAAAGCCAAGCAACACTGCGTGAAATGCATGCAGAAATCAGTGTGGGGCGTACGACGAACGTATCTGTTAGAACAGTGCGTTGTTCGAGACTGGTCTGAAGAACATTCTGGACGATTCGAGCAAATAATTTGGTCGCTCAGACCTCCCGACATGAATCCCATGGGACATAATCGAGAGGTCAGCTCGTGCACAAAATCCTGCACCAGCAACACTTTTGCAATTATCGGCGGCTGTAGAGGCAGCATAGTCCAACATTTCTGCAGGGTACTTTCAACGACTTGTGTCCATGACACATCGAGTTGCTACACTACGCCGGGAAAAAGGTGGTCCGACACGATATTAGGAAGTTTCTCATGACTTTTGTCACCTCAGTGTATACTAAAGAGACTAACTGACGTTGTCATTAAATTACCTTGGATCTTCCCAATTGAACGTCTGAAAAACTACAGAATAAGTTTAAAGAAATTGAATAAAACAACAGAACGTCGTTTGCAGAGTGCTTGTTTATGTGTTGTAGAAGTACAAAACTTCTATTTAAGGTTATGTAACTGTACATGCAGGCGATATGTATTCATATGCACTCGAAGAATGCGTTAATTTTGTGAAGAAACCATTAGACGAGTTTTCAATGAAACACCTGACCGGCCTCCCAGTTGTATTACAAAATCAATTCGTATTATACATATCGTCCCCATGACGGCTTATCCTTCGGAGAAAACGTTATGTTCTCAGAAAATTCTGTTGGCAACGGTATTCAGATTTTGGGTTCAGTTGTACATCGGCCCACCTGTAGACTATTTTCAGCCATACATGGGCTTCGTGTTCCCAAACAATGATGGAATTTTTATGGAAGACAATGAGCCATGTCACCGGGCCAAAATTTTTTGCGATTCGTTTGAAAATGACTCTGGACAATTCGAGCGAACGATGTGGCCACCCAGATCGCCCGACATGAATCCCATCGAACATTAATGGGACGTAATCGAGAGGTCAGTTCGTGCACAAAATCATGCACCGGCAACATTTTAGCAATTATTGATGGCTATAGAAGCAGCGGGGTTCAGTATTTCTGCAGGGACTTCCAACGATTTGTTGAGTCCATGTCACGTCGAACTGCTGCATTATGGCGCGCAAAACGATGTCCGACACGATATTAGGAGGTATCCCGTGACTTTTGTCACCTCACTGTATACAGTTAACATACGAGCAGCCGCACGGGATTAGCCGAGCGGTCTCAGGCGCTGCAGTCCTGGACTGTGCGGCTGGTCCCGGCGGAGGTTCGAGTCCTCCCTCGGGCATGGGTGTGTGTGTTTATCCTTAGGATAATTTAGGTTAAGTAATGTGTAAGCTTAGGGACTGATAACCTTAGCAGTTAAGTCCCATAAGATTTCACACACATTTGAACATTTTTGAACATACTAACAACAGGAGCTCTAGGAAATTCGGAAAACGTATGTTTAGTAATAGAATTCTACTTAATTTTCTTGTATAATGCCAAAATTGCATTGACTATTACTTTCAGTATGAGTTACATGGGTGGCTTATTACTACACGGCGCAAAACAATTAAAGTGTCACTTCTTCGAAACTTCGTAATTGTGTCCTTTTGCTAAGCAGAAGTTGAAAATTTGGCTCAAAGGTGCTTACGGCCTTCCTCTTCAATGTGGTGCAAAAGCGTCGCGCGCTGCGACGTCTCCCCCGGGCTCGGCGACGCATCTACATCTACATATATACTCCGCTACCCACCAAGCGGTGTGTGGCGGAGGGCGCAATTCGCGCCAAAGTCAAATTTCCCCCCATCAGTTTCACTCGTGGATCGCGCGAGGGAAAAACGATCGTCTGAACGCCTCAGTACGAGCTCTAATTTCCCTTATCTTAGAATGGTGATCGTTGCGCGATTTGAAAGTTGGTGGTAATAATATATGTTCTACATCCTCGGCGAAGATCGGATTTTGCCCGCATCTCGTGGTCGTGCGGTAGCGTTCTCGCTTCCCACGCTCGGGTTCCCGGGTTCGATTCCCGGCGGGGTCAGGGATTTTCTCTGCCTCGTGATGGCTGGGTGTTGTGTGCTGTCCTTAGGTTAGTTAGGTTTAAGTAGTTCTAAGTTCTAGGGGACTTATGACCACAGCAGTTGAGTCCCATAGCGCTCAGAGCCATTTGAACCATTCAAGATCGGATTTCGGAATTTAGTGAGCAGCCCCTTCCGTTTAGCACGTTGTCTATCTGCAAATCTGTCTCACTTCACACTTTCTATGAGATCTGTAAGGTTCTCGCGATGGCTAAATGTACCAGTCACGAACCTTGCCGATCTTCTTTGGACCTTCTCAATCTCTTGAATCAGGCCCCACTGGCAAGGGTCCCATACAGACGAACAATACTCTAATACTGGACGAACTAACGTATTGTAAGCAATTTCCTTTGTTGAAGGACTGCAGGATTCTACCAATAAACCGCAATCTAGAGTTCGCCTTGCCCGTTACTTGTGTAATCTTCAGAAGAATGAGAACTATACGAGACTACCTTGTGGGTTACAGTATGAGCTCATGTTCCTATTGCTGGCTAAAAGATTGACTTCGGCATTCCCAAGTAGTCTATTTTCGTCTGATAATACAAAACTTATTAGTAATTATACAAGGCTCACATAGTAGAAACATATTACAAGAAGATTCTACTCTCCAAATTTGTTCTCGATTGGATATTGTTGATTCCGTTTCGTTGTGCTCCCAGGTTACATTCATCATAGATTGTGAAACTGCCTACTATAGTCATTGTTCTTCCTAAGTTTGCTCTGATGTCCTGTGTCGTATTGCTTTTGACAACGACAATCAATTATCATCTGATGATGATCTTGAAATCCGAATGCTGGAACAACGCTTAAAAAATTAGATATTAAGTATTTTATTATCTTTCCATTTTTAAATTTCGAAACGTTTTGTGACAAGAGGTCACGGACGACGGAATCCATATATCTCAGTATCGCATTTCAAAAAACGTAATTTTGTCGTAGGTACTGACTATCTCATAATTATGAGTGCTTGAAACAGCGTGTTAGAAATTAGGATAATAGTGTGCGGATGCAAAAGTCCTCTTAAAATTTCGCACGTGTTAGTTGGAAAGACAGCGCTCGGATTTCTCGGAACGGTGAATTCCAAACAACAGGAAACTTGTACCCTTATGGCGGCTGTCTAACAAGAAACCGGAGCACTGCTGAGAACGCAGCTCCGACGCACAAAATACACCCTTATGTAATACAATGCCGCTCACCCACTCAAGAACGAAAGAGAATGGGAGTGCACGCTAGAAGACTAAAAAATCGGGAAACGTGTTTCCATATAAATACATTAATGTATTAAAAGTGCCATCAGCGGAAATTGCTAACCCGAGCACAACAAACACAAACACACACACACACACACACACACACACACACACACACACACACACACAGAGAGAGAGAGAGAGAGAGAGAGAGAGAGAGAGAGAGAGACTACATAAGCCAGTCTGTGGCGATTGATTTGCTTTCGACAGCGGAGACACTAGTAATATTACCGAAAACGAATTTTGGCTAAGCCCTTTCTATAGATAATCTACGGCCATATATTTGTTAGATACCAAACAAAGAATGTGTTGTGGACTGGCAAGACAGCCAATCCACTAGGAGGAAGCCGAAAGGCACGCGTTTAAGCTCACGCAGGCTGGCGTGAGGCCTGGAACTGGACAAGGAAGTTAGACTTTAGCAAAAAAGGTCGTAGCTGTTGGAATATTTAACTTTAATCCATAATTGGTGAACATAGCTCTTGACGGTACATGTTTTACAGCATCAATAGTAACTGGTAATGGCGCCTTGCTAGGTCGTAGCAAATGACGTAGCTGAAGGCTATGCTAACTATCGTCTCGGCAAATGAGAGCGTAATTTGTCAGTGAACCATCGCTAGCAAAGTCAGCTGTACAACTGAGGCGAGTGCTAGGAAGTCTCTCTGGACCTGCCGTGTGGCTGCGCTCGGTCTGCAATCACTGATAGTGGCGACACGCGGGTCCGACGTATACTAACCAACGGACCGCGGCCGATTTAAAGGCTACCACCTAGCAAGTGTGGTGTCTGGCGGTGACATCACAGAATGTATGACATAAAAAAGAACCCAACTCTACTTAACGCTGCTCTTGATGGTATAAAAGTAAATTTACTTGAAGAATTTGAAATTTACTTAAAGATATTAAAACAGCCGAATGTTATTAACTATAAATAAGAAATTAACATCACTCTTCTCTTGCACGTTTACTGACGTCTTTACGACAACACAGTCTCGTTTATAGTCTCTGAAGTTGAGGAAACAAGTAAACAGACTAAATCTTTGTATCATTGTATCGTCGAACAGACGCTCGAAACTGTTGACTTATATCTCTTACGTTGGTCAGTTGTAGAATTCTGGAACCTGTTTTATGCTTTCGTATGATAACATTTCTAAACGCCAAAAACCTCATCTGTAGGAAGCAGCATGGGTTCCGAAAACAACGATGGTGTGAAAACCAGATCGCTCTTTTCGTCAACAAGATCCAGAAAGCAGTAGATACAGGTGCCCAGGTAGATGCGCGTTCCTTGACTTCCGGAAGGCATTCGGCACAGTTTCGCACTGCTGCCTAGCTAACAAAATACGGGCGTACGGAATATCAGACCGACTGTGAAACTGGACTGAAGAGTTTCTAACAAACAGAACACAGCATGTCATTCTAAATGGAGAGAAGTTTTCAGATGTAAAAGTACTTCGGGAGTGCCCCAGAGGAGTCTTACAGCACTGTTACTTTCACAGTACATATAAATGACCCAGCAGATAACGTCGCAAGTTGCACGAAGCTTTTCGCAGATGATGCTGTTATATATAGAGAAGTCACGACGCTCGCGCGCATGTCCGCCGCTCGTGGTCTCGCGGTAGCGTTCTCGCTTCCCGAGCACAGGGTCCCGGGTTCGATTCCCGGCGGGGTCAGGGATTTTCACCTGCCTCGAGATGACTGGGTGTTTGTGTTGTCCTCATCATTTCATCATCATCCAGGAAAGTGGCGAAATTGGACTGAGCATAGATTGGGTAGTTGTACGGGCGCTGATAACCACGCAGTTGAGCGCCCCACAAACCAAACATCATCATCATCAAGTCACGACGCTCGAAAATTGTAACGAAATGCAGGAAGACCTGCAGATGATCGACGCTTGGTGTAGGGAGCGGTAATTGAGCCTCAACATAAACAAATATAACGTATTGAAATACGTAAGCAGAAAGACCGTTAGCCCGCCCAGCTTGCGAGGTTTAACGCGCTGCGGTTCCCCAGCACGAGTCCGCCCGGCGGATTAGTGTCGAGGTCCGTTGTGCCGGCGAGCCTGAGGATGGTTTTTAAGGTGATTTTCCATCTACCTCGGCGAATGCTGGCTGGTTCCCCTTATTCCGCCTCAGTTACATCACTGGGGACCGAACCGCACAATAACCCTGCGTTCGGTGTAGGGCGCGGTGGGGTGGCTGGACTGCTGTGGCCTGTTATAAGGTAGTGAACCACTGAGGGCTACGGCGGGACGAAGCCTCTTCGTCGTTTCTAGGTCCCCGGTTTAATACATACATGCATGCATACATACATACATACATACATACATACATACATACACACAAGACCCTTTATTGTATGATTACAAAACTGCAGAACAGTCACTGGAAGCAGCTGCTTCCATAAAATGCTTAGGATTAAGCGTACGGAGCGATTTGAAGTAGAACTATAACATAAAATTATCCGCGAGTAAGGCAGATGCCGCCTCAGTTACACTATGTCAGCGACTGCTGCGCAAAGACTTTCTCCACGTACAGGTACACCATGATTACTCTACCACGCAAACGCAAACATTGGGGCTACACTCGTCAGGTGTGAGACGATCCCCAAGGGGGGCGAATCGCACAATAGCCCTGGGACCCTGGGTTCGGTGTGGGGCGGCGTTGGGGTGAGCGGACTGCTGTAGCCTGTTGTGGGGTTGTGAACCACTGAGGCCTACGGCGCGGACGGAGCCTCTCCGTCGTTTCTAGGTCCCCAGTTCCATACAATACAATACAATACAATACAAAAAGGCAGATGCCAGACTGAGATTCACTGGAAGAATCCTCAGGAAATGTAGTCCATCAACAAAGAAAGTAACTTTCAAAACACGTTCTCGACCAATATTTGAATATTGCTCATCACTATGGGATCCGCAGCAGATACGACTCATAGAAGAAACAGAGAAAATCCAAAGAAGATCGGCGCGTTTCGTTAAAGACTCATTTTAGTAAGCGAAAAAGCGTCACGGAGATGTTCAGCCAACTCCAGTGACTGATGCTGCGAGAGAGGCGTACTGCATCACGTTGTGGTTTATTGTTGAAGTTCCGAGAACGTACTATTTGAGAAGAGTCAACAAATATACAGATTCGTCCTATGTATATCTCGCGATAAGAATATGAAGATACAATTAGAGAAATTCGAGCCCACGCGGAGGCTTACTGGCAATCGTTCTTCCCGCGAAATATTCTCGACTGGGACGGGAAAGGGGGAAGTGACACTGGTAGAAAAAATGGTTCAAATGGCTCTGAGCACTATGGGACTTAAATTCTGCGGTCATCAGTCCCCTAGAACTTAGAATTACTTAAACCAAGCCAACCTAAGGACATCACACACATCCATGCCCGAGGCAGGATTCGAACCTGCGACCGTAGCGATCGCGCGGTTCCAGACTGTAGCGCCTAGAACCGCTCGGCCACTCCGGCCGGCGACACTGGTAGACAGAGTATCCTCCACCACACTCCGCAAGGTAACTTGCACGGTACATATGTAGATGAAACACATCGCGCCGCTGAGAAGGGCGGCACAGCATGCTGGACGTGAAAAATAGGCTGCCTATTCCAGAATGAAATTTTGACTCTGCAGCGGAGTGTGCGCTGATATGAAACTCCTGGCAGATTAAAACTGTGTGCCGGACCGAGACTCGACCTCGGAGTTGAGGTGCCGGCGGAATTAAAGCTGTTAGAACGGGGGTAGCTCAGTCGGTAGAGCACTTGACCGCGAATGGTAAAAGTCCCGAGTTCGAGTCTCGGTCCGGCGTACTGTTTTAATCTGCCAGGAGTTTCAGGTTCCCTATTGATCTAAGAACTCCTGGCAGATTAAAACTGTGTGCCGGACCGAGACTCGACCTCGGAGTTGAGGTGCCGGCGGAATTGAAGCTGTTAGAACGGGGGTAGCTCAGTCGGTAGAGCACGTGACCGCGAATGGTAAAAGTCCCGAGTTCGAGTCTCGGTCCGGCGTACTGTTTTAATCTGCCAGGAGTTTCAGGTTCCCTATTGATCTAAGAACGTTTCATCGACCGAGCCCCACCTGCTTCTTGTGGGGCGTTGGCCACCGTCTAGTACCTCCTAGACCGTTGTATTTTGAAATGGAATAAGAAGTGTCACATCCTAGCAAAAGTCCTATCACCAGCTTGAGTGAAGGTGTGGCCTGATACGTAACGACAATGCGGGCTAATTGAGTGAGAGGGAAGAAATCTCCTAGCGCGCTTAGCACACGTGATTCTCGAACGGAGAGGAGAAGTTGTGAATCGTAGGAAGTGAATCAGGGTGCAAACACTTAATGATTTAATTTAAGAACAATTTTTTCCCTAGTGGTTCATCCTTGTTCGGATAGGTGTCTTAAAGTGGCTATGTACCTTGAGTACACCCTACCACTCTGTACAAGGTGTAAGTGCAGATATTGTGATCATTGGTACTTTAATATGTACCCATTTCAGAGTGTTAGTTGTTTTTCCTCTGTGTCTAACAGTATTCTCACAAGCACGACGCATAATTTACTACCTGATGTTTTCTGCACTGTCATAACTACACTCCTGGAAATTGAAATAAGAACACCGTGAATTCATTGTCCCAGGAAGGGGAAACTTTATTGACACATTCCTGGGGTCAGATACATCACATGATCACACTGACAGAACCACAGGCACATAGACACAGGCAACAGAGCATGCACAATGTCGGCACTAGTACAGTGTATATCCACCTTTCGCAGCAATGCAGGCTGCTATTCTCCCATGGAGACGATCGTAGAGATGCTGGATGTAGTCCTGTGGAACGGCTTGCCATGCCATTTCCACCTGGCGCCTCAGTTGGACCAGCGTTCGTGCTGGACGTGCAGACCGCGTGAGACGACGCTTCATGCAGTCCCAAACATGCTCAATGGGGGACAGATCCGGAGATCTTGCTGGCCAGGGTAGTTGACTTACACCTTCTAGAGCACGTTGGGTGGCACGGGATACATGCGGACGTGCATTGTCCTGTTGGAACAGCAAGTTCCCTTGCCGGTCTAGGAATGGTAGAACGATGGGTTCGATGACGGTTTGGATGTACCGTGCACTATTCAGTGTCCCCTCGACGATCACCAGTGGTGTACGGCCAGTGTAGGAGATCGCTCCCCACACCATGATGCCGGGTGCTGGCCCTGTGTGCCTCGGTCGTATGCAGTCCTGATTGTGGCGCTCACCTGCACGGCGCCAAACACGCATACGACCATCATTGGCACCAAGGCAGAAGCGACTCTCATCGCTGTAGACGACACGTCTCCATTCGTCCCTCCATTCACGCCTGTCGCGACACCACTGGAGGCGGGCTGCACGATGTTGGGGCGTGAGCGGAAGACGGCCTAACGGTGTGCGGGACCGTAGCCCAGCTTCATGGAGACGGTTGCGAATGGTCCTCGCCGATACCCCAGGAGCAACAGTGTCCCTAATTTGCTGGGAAGTGGCGGTGCGGTCCCCTACGGCACTGCGTAGGATCCTACGGTCTTGGCGTGCATCCGTGCGTCGCTGCGGTCCGGTCCCAGGTCGACGGGCACGTGCACCTTCCGCCGACCACTGGCGACAACATCGATGTACTGCGGAGACCTCACGCCCCACGTGTTGAGCAATTCGGCGGTACGTCCAGCCGGCCTCCCGCATGCCCACTATACGCCCTCGCTCAAAGTCCGTCAACTGCACATACGGTTCACGTCCACGCTGTCGCGGCATGCTACCAGTGTTAAAGACTGCGATGGAGCTCCGTATGCCACGGCAAACTGGCTGACACTGACGGCTGCGGTGCACAAATGCTGCGCAGCTAGCGCCATTCGACGGCCAACACCGCGGTTCCTGGTGTGTCTGCTGTGCCTGCTGTGCCGTGCGTGTGATCATTGCTTGTGCAGCCCTCTCGCAGTGTCCGGAGCAAGTATGGTGGGTCTGACACACCGGTGTCAATGTGTTCTTTTTTCCATTTCCAGGAGTGTACATTTTAAGCCTCATGTGGCAAATCTTAATGCTTTTGGTGCCCCTGGTTACGTGGAAAGGAAACTGTGTGATGCAGAACTCGGATATCTCAAAATACAGCGACAGTACACAACTCGGGCATCTGGTAAATATCACGGGTACGCTAACATATTTTAGTGCTTCGTCCGGACTAGCCTGCATTGCCAAAACGTACCGAGTCAGATTTTATTACTACACTCCTGGAAATTGAAATAAGAACACCGTGAATTCATTGTCCCAGGAAGGGGAAACTTTATTGACACATTCCTGGGGTCAGATACATCACATGATCACACTGACAGAACCACAGGCACATAGACACAGGCAACAGAGCATGCACAATGTCGGCACTAGTACAGTGTATATCCACCTTTCGCAGCAATGCAGGCTGCTATTCTCCCATGGAGACGATCGTAGAGATGCTGGATGTAGTCCTGTGGAACGGCTTGCCATGCCATTTCCACCTGGCGCCTCAGTTGGACCAGCGTTCGTGCTGGACGTGCAGACCGCGTGAGACGACGCTTCATCCAGTCCCAAACATGCTCAATGGGGGACAGATCCGGAGATCTTGCTGGCCAGGGTAGTTGACTTACACCTTCTAGAGCACGTTGGGTGGCATGGGATACATGCGGACGTGCATTGTCCTGTTGGAACAGCAAGTTCCCTTGCCGGTCTAGGAATGGTAGAACGATGGGTTCGATGACGGTTTGGATGTACCGTGCACTATTCAGTGTCCCCTCGACGATCACCAGTGGTGTACGGCCAGTGTAGGAGATCGCTCCCCACACCATGATGCCGGGTGTTGGCCCTGTGTGCCTCGGTCGTATGCAGTCCTGATTGTGGCGCTCACCTGCACGGCGCCAAACACGCATACGACCATCATTGGCACCAAGGCAGAAGCGACTCTCATCGCTGTAGACGACACGTCTCCATTCGTCCCTCCATTCACGCCTGTCGCGACACCACTGGAGGCGGGCTGCACGATGTTGGGGCGTGAGCGGAAGACGGCCTAACGGTGTGCGGGACCGTAGCCCAGCTTCATGGAGACGGTTGCGAATGGTCCTCGCCGATACCCCAGGAGCAACAGTGTCCCTAATTTGCTGGGAAGTGCCGGTGCGGTCCCCTACGGCACTGCGTAGGATCCTACGGTCTTGGCGTGCATCCGTGCGTCGCTGCGGTCCGGTCCCAGGTCGACGGGCACGTGCACCTTCCGCCGACCACTGGCGACAACATCGATGTACTGTGGAGACCTCACGCCCCACGTGTTGAGCAATTCGGCGGTACGTCCAGCCGGCCTCCCGCATGCCCACTATACGCCCTCGCTCAAAGTCCGTCAACTGCACATACGGTTCACGTCCACGCTGTCGCGGTATGCTACCAGTGTTAAAGACTGCGATGGAGCTCCGTATGCCAGGGCAAACTGGCTGATACTGACGACGGCGGTCCACAAATGCTGCGCAGCTAGCGCCATTCGACGGCCAACACCGCGGTTCCTGGTGTGTCCGCTGTGCCGTGCGTGTGATCATTGCTTGTACAGCCCTCTCGCAGTGTCCGGAGCAAGTATGGTGGGTCTGACACACCGGTGTCAATGTGTTCTTTTTTCCATTTCCAGGAGTGTACATCACTATGTGCACTACGCCTGTCAGCATAGACAAACCGTTTTGCGTCCACGTGCCCCCACTTTAACACCTGACCTGTTGCCCAGGTGAAAACAAGCGTTAAAGGTTTGCTCTTGCCACATGTATTTGGAGGGCCAAGCGGTCTAAGGCGCTGCAGTCATGGACTGTGCGGCTGATCCCGGCGGAGGTTCGAGTCCTCCCTCGAGCATGTGTGTGTGTGTGTGTGTGTGTGTGTGTGTGTGTGTGTGTGTCCTTAGGATAATTAGGTTAAGTAGTGTGTAAGCTTGAAAGGTCTCTGTTGGATTCCTTTCATGTTAATTTCTTAAATATGTTGTCATTTACGGCATAAATTCCTCTTCTAAATTTACTGTGGTGTTTCTGACTATCTGGGCGGAGACTGAGCAGTGAAACGTGTTACTTTTACACATAAACAAGAACGATCTGTCACACTATTACATTTTAGAACACAGTTTATATGTAATTCATGTCACACAGTGTCATACGGAACCTACATCCGCTTTCTTTTATATACTGTATATGATAAGATACTGTCATCCCCCTTCCCTTCTGTGTGAGAGGATGAATGAGCAAATGTATTTCTAGTTACATGCTTGAGGGTAGCAGACAAGCCTGTCTGCTAGAGAACAGTAGGACCAACGTCGGAACAGGTAGCTACGCTTTCTAAAAGCAAAGAGGTTTCTATCCTTAGTATGGTCCTGTCCGTCCCTTGTCATGTTGGTATAGGAAGCTGCCCCTCTGGCCACTTCCGTTTGTATTTGTGAGCCACCCTCAGGAACGGACCAGGGCAGTCTGTCCGTGGCGAGCGTCTGAAGTGGTAAGATATCCGGCTAAGCGCGTGTCTGCTAAGTCCGTAGGACAATGGATTTCTTAAGTTCAGCCTAACTGAAAATTTAATAACCTTTATTTCAGGTTTAGCTCTAAAATATCTAATGTTATCTTAAATTGCAACACAGTGTATTTCGAGTGAGAAGTTCAGAATATTTTCCAGTAGTTGCTTTGTCACTACTTTGTGAGTAAAGTGGAACCTCGTGTTGATCAGTAACTCTAACTAAGATCATCAATCTTAAATGCGAGTGTGCGTGAGATTATAACATCTCGTCTTGACAATATTTTTCAATATAGCAACTTTTCTTTATGTTCAACTCACGTGGGGTGTACTTTGTGAGACCACTACCACGTGCTTATATAATTGTTTGACCCATCAGGTTAATAGTAAGACGTTAGTAACCAGTTCGAGGTTTTTCTTTTGTAAATTGCTTTTCGATCTAATTTATTTTAATTATCAAAATTATTGTGGAGTTACACGCTTTGTGTAAACCAAGTTGACCACGTGAAGCATGTGGTGTAATCATCAACGTAGCCCTCAGCTATTCTTTTTGGGAAGATTTCACAGAGAGTTAGTATGAATTTAGTATACCAGTGTGTGGTAATTACATGACGGACAGGAGCCGGCCGAAGTGGCCGTGCGGTTAAAGGCGCTGCAGTCTGGAACCGCAAGACCGCTACGGTCGCAGGTTCGAATCCTGCCTCGGGCATGGATGTTTGTGATGTCCTTAGGTTAGTTAGGTTTAACTAGTTCTAAGTTCTAGGGGACTAATGACCTCAGCAGTTGAGTCCCATAGTGCTCAGAGCCAGCCATGACGGACAGGATTGTGCTACGAACGTAATTTCTTTGGGTGAAAATTGAATCTGTTGGTTGTGGTTAATTTCCTCTTGCATATGTTTCAACGTTCTTCGTGTGTTATTTTATGAATGCAGTGTTGTATGCAGTCTCCCAATTTTGGCTCCATATCTGATGTGTTCCGTAAGATTACAATCTCACATTTTCACAATCCTAAATAAGGTACCAGCTTAGTTAGGACTCAAGTTTAATATGCTGAAATTTCAATGATCAATGTTAAAATAAATTTCCAAATATAAACTGATTTATTTCTTTTTATTTAAATTCTCTTATATATATATATATATATATATATATATATATATATATATATATACACTCCTGGAAATTGAAATAAGAACACCGTGAATTCATTGTCCCAGGAAGGGAAAACTTTATTGACACATTCCTGGGGTCAGATACATCACATGATCACACTGACAGAACCACAGGCACATAGACACAGGCAACAGAGCATGCACAATGTCGGCACTAGTACAGTGTATATCCACCTTTCGCAGCAATGCAGGCTGCTATTCTCCCATGGAGACGATCGTAGAGATGCTGGATGTAGTCCTGTGGAACGGCTTGCCATGCCATTTCCACCTGGCGCCTCAGTTGGACCAGCGTTCGTGCTGGACGTGCAGACCGCGTGAGACGACGCTTCATGCAGTCCCAAACATGCTCAATGGGGGACAGATCCGGAGATCTTGCTGGCCAGGGTAGTTGACTTACACCTTCTAGAGCACGTTGGGTGGCACGGGATACATGCGGACGTGCATTGTCCTGTTGGAACAGCAAGTTCCCTTGCCGGTCTAGGAATGGTAGAACGATGGGTTCGATGACGGTTTGGATGTACCGTGCACTATTCAGTGTCCCCTCGACGATCACCAGTGGTGTACGGTCAGTGTAGGAGATCGCTCCCCACACCATGATGCCGGGTGTTGGCCCTGTGTGCCTCGGTCGTATGCAGTCCTGATTGTGGCGCTCACCTGCACGGCGCCAAACACGCATACGACCATCATTGGCACCAAGGCAGAAGCGACTCTCATCGCTGAAGACTACACGTCTCCATTCGTCCCTCCATTCACGCCTGTCGCGACACCACTGGAGGCGGGCTGCATGATGTTTGGGCGTGAGCGGAAGACGGCCTAAAATTGTGCGGGACCGTAGCCCAGCTTCATGGAGACGGTTGCGAATGGTCCTCGCCGATACCCCAGGAGCAACAGTGTCCCTAATTTGCTGGGAAGTGGCGGTGCGGTCCCCTACGGCACTGCGTAGGATCCTACGGTCTTGGCGTGCATCCGTGCGTCGCTGCGTTCCGGTCCCAGGTCGACGGGCACGTGCACCTTCCGCCGACCACTGGCGACAACATCGATGTACTGTGGAGACCTCACGCCCCACGTGTTGAGCAATTCGGCGGTACGTCCACCCGGCCTCCCGCATGCCCACTATACGCCCTCGCTCAAAGTCCGTCAACTGCACATACGGTTCACGTCCACGCTGTCGCGGCATGCTACCAGTGTTAAAGACTGCGATGGAGCTCCGTATGCCACGGCAAACTGGCTGACACTGACGGCGGCGGTGCACAAATGCTGCGCAGCTAGCGCCATTCGACGGCCAACACCGCGGTTCCTGGTGTGTCCGCTGTGCCGTGCGTGTGGTCATTGCTTGTACAGCCCTCTCGCAGTGTCCGGAGCAAGTATGGTGGGTCTGACACACCGGTGTCAATGTGTTCTTTTTCCATTTCCAGGAGTATATATATATATATATATGTCGTATGACTATTAAAAGATTATAATTAATGTTAATCTGGTTCGGAACTTGGTAAGCTAGACTGGATACCTGGTTAAACAGTTGCGCAGTAATGCAAGGTTAACTTCCTCAGATAGCTCACAGCTTTTAACCCGCTTTTATTGTCTATCAGCACCGCTTACACCACAAAATAAAGCAACAACGTTACAAGCTTAGGAACTGATTACCTTAGCAGTTAAGTCCCTAAGATTTCACACACATTTGAACATTTTTGTATTTGGAGGCACTAACGAAACTAAAAACATATTACTCCAAATAGCTATAATTATTAGTTTGCAAATGAAGTAAATACTGATGCAATGTTGTTCAGTAAACTGTCCTCAGTCTTCAATAAAAAAACCTGCACTCCTACCTGTAACACCCTGTATGTTAGACCATACCAGTAATTCCCATTTTCTCTGTTTTACCTTATGAGTTAGCCCAGAGTTCTATTTGCAGTTCTTCCAGACAATACACAGTCAAAGACTTCAACCACAACTGGAGGCAAGTGTGAGACAGCACTTGTTCCTCACTATATTCTGATGGACAGAAACTGTTAATGTGACTTACACACAGATACCTTGTTAACACAAAGAGACAAGTGTGGAGACAGCGGTTGTTCCCCCCTATTTTCTGACTCAAGTAAAGTATCAGATTTTACTCGTTGCTACTAGAGACAAACTCTACAATGTTTCTTCTTTTTCTTTAACAGGCATAAAACTTAAAACAATAACTGTTGCTGCAGCAATATCGAAGTGTCAATCAGTAGTGTCTTCGAGGCTCAGCAGTGGCATTGCTCCTGAGGACTACTAACTGGAACCGCTTGGTGGTGATGACTCCTTCTAACTCATGGTACTGACTGTTCGCTGCCACTCTTCACTGCTTTTGCTCCTCTGAGCTACCATCTTACACAGAGTGATCGTCCCAAGCCTCATAAAGTGCATTTTCTCTGTTCCGGCAGATATTAGATATTTTGATTTCACAATTTCTAGCTGAGTCAGCCCAAACAAATACAGTTCATCACGTCTTTCATGCGACGCGCATCGTCAATGAATATTGTCGGTTTGTTTCCCATTACAAACGAAATGATTTTCAAAGCGGAATTTTACGTGCCCATTTGATAGAGCGGACCAAAATTAGTCTGGCGCGATATTTGTTTTATCGGTGTGTATTAAGAGGACAGCCAAAACGCGAGGAATAACCAGTAATCCAGCATCGAAAAGCGTGCCGCCCTGACCCGCCGTCTGCTACCGCTATTCAGTCGCTGCAGAAGACCTGTATGTTATTACTGTTTCGCTTTCCCTGTTAATACCTGTACATATGGATAAAACAAATATCCTACTAGCCTAATTTGCAGTCGCTCTATCGAACCGGCTCATAAAACTCCAAGTTAAAAATAGTTGGGCTTGTAACGGGATACAAACCGACGCTTTCCGTTGACAATGGACATCGCAAGAAACATGTGACGAGCAGAACTTGTTCGGGCCGACTCTGCCTACACAACAAAGAAACTAAATGGCAGTTATCTGCCAATACATCAAAGAAAAGTAGCCTGACGACTCTTGGGAGAGATACCCTGTATACTCATTTTTCGAGGATTCTTGTACATCTGTCTTCCTCTGACTGTTCCAAAGGTCTTACGAAGGACCGAGATTCCTTCAGAGGCTTCTAGAACGTTCTTGAACTATCTGGCTGTACGCCAGCGTCTGCTACTTGCCTTGTCACCCGAGGGTGTTGTCCTCGATAGCCATTACAGTAACGCCGTTTTATCAACAGGCTGTCAACGAGTCTTACGCCATACAAATTTCCTCACAGTCGTGCCACTTCTTATTACATTAATAAAATTTGAGAGCCATGGCAGAAGAGGATTTAACATTGCTGTTTTAATGATGGGGCATTAGGTAACCACCTGGCATCTACCCACCACACCAGTACAACTACGCCTACGAAAGTGAACTGCAGGGCTTCCTGCCACTAGCGGCACAGATACATCACCCACCGTAGAGGTAATTAACCCCTGACCTCTGTAATGTCTTTGTTTGTCCAAGTACCAACGTAATTTTCCATAAATGTGATTTTAATAAAAGTTTAATGGTAAACTGAAGCAAGAAGTGCAAATGTAAAAATTGTAAGGTCTTGGGCATACAAAAATTGGTTCAAAATGGTTCAAATGGCTCTGAGCACTATGGGACTCAACATCTGAGGTCATACGTCCCCTAGAACTTAGAACTACTTAAACCTAACTAACCTAAGGACATCACACACATCCATGCCCGAGGCAGGATTCGAACCTGCGACCGTAGCGGTCGCGCGGTTCGAGACTGAGGCGCCTAGAACCGCTCGGCCACTTCGACCGGCACAAAAATTGGTGTAAATTATAAATAATTCTGAGTGTATTAAATTTAACAAAATGTGTAAAGTACTGTAAAAGTTGCACTCTGAGAAACTTAAACACATCTCTTTAGAAGAAACTTGTAAAACATGTACTTTCACTGCAATGACCCGTAATGACATAACATCCACGTCCGCTATCAGTTTCCGTCAACCGTTCCTCTGAAACATTTTCCTTGATTGAAGGACCACGCAACCAAAAATATCATTTCTTTTCCAAAAAATGTTCTTCATATTTTATAATATTGGCTTTACACATATTAATTTTCTTCGCATACAAAATTTTGTTCCTTTTTTCTATCCAGTTAAAAACATTGTGTTGTTAACAACTGGAACTGAAGGTTTTTCGATCTCCTTATCCATTATTTCAAAAAGGTCTTGGAGAATCCATGATTTTTTTCTCTATTTTTTACAACCAGTACACAAAGCGGCGAAACAGGAATGTGTATCCACATACCTGTGGGTAATTTCTTTGAAATACTCATTTGTCACATGTGTCAGCATCATCGTCATCATCTAATATAATTGTTCTGCCAACAACGATTAACGGAGCCGGAACCTATTTTTGTCTCCTACTAAACCTCCAAAACGCTTGTTATTAAAGTAAACTGACCAAAACATGTATTTCGACACACACATATCTGTGCACATCTTCTTTCCACTCCACGATGGTAAGTGGTTTGT
The DNA here is from genome assembly GCF_023864275.1 of Schistocerca cancellata. Classification (NCBI taxonomy): domain Eukaryota; kingdom Metazoa; phylum Arthropoda; class Insecta; order Orthoptera; family Acrididae; genus Schistocerca; species Schistocerca cancellata. The sequence continues at coordinate 609,794,955 of NC_064629.1, forward strand.
TCTGTTGTTCATAATGGACGCCTGGAAGTTAAAGCATGCCTATGGAGAGGGTTGCTTCCTGCGTGGGTCTACACAGTTCTGCCACCTGTCGCCAAACAGAGAGTGGGCAGTTTTGTTAAATCTCCCTCGCGGTACTCATGAGTCATAACGTGTACACTATTTGGTCAAAAGTACCCGGACACCAATTAGTGGACATTAATATGAGGTGTGCCCACCTTTCGCCTTTGTGACGGCTTAAACTCTGCTGGGAATACTTTCAAAGAGGTGTCTGACTGACTGTATAGGAATGGCTGCCTATTTTACCTGAACAGCCGAAATCAGATCAGTTAGTGATGTTGCACGCGGGGGTCTGGGCCGATGTCGACGTTCTAAACGATTTTTGTCAGGCCAGACCATTTCAGGAATGTTAGTGTCTACTAACCATTGCCTCACAGATGCTGCTTTATGATAGGGTGCATTGTCATGCTGATACAAACAACCATCTTTCCAAAACAGAATCTAGAATTATATTACTTGCTCCTACATACTGTAGATGTCGCCTAATGACCACGATCGAACTTACATAGAGGAGTGTCGACAGTCTCTCTATCTATTAATGAAATAGATAGGGGACACCATTAATCTGATAAAATATGTTCTGCGAAATATAGATGCAGATGTAGAAATACTAATGGTTCATGAGGTTATTTTTGTTCTGTCGTTGCAACTACAAAAATGCGTGATTTTTTTCATCAGACGCGTTTCGCTTTATTGAGGTAAAGCATCATCAGTGGTCTGTAATTAAGTTATTTACATTTTGATTTGCTTTTAGATCGAAAAACAGTTCGTTAAGAATAAGTTGATTTGTACCCACCCACCCATAAACAAGCAGCAATCAGATAGATGTTAAACAGGCTGAATAGGATCCTCCTAAACATTTCTGATTACCAGAAAGAGCTAGCCATTATAAAGCAAATAGTATTAAGAAACAGACACAAAGAAACAATGGTAGACAAACTAAACAAAAAATTAAAGAGACAAATAATGAAAAAAAAAACGAACCAAACCACACCAACTCGTACAACTTGCACTACAACAAAAAATGGCATACAGTGACCTACCACAACAAATTCACACATAAAAGACGTAACATATTCAAAAAACTAGGCATAAAAATTGCTTACAAAACAAACATTTCCGTACAAAAGCAAATCCCAAAACTGAAATCAAAACGAGACAGATACCAACGATCTGGTATTTATCATTTCAGTTGCAGAGATTGTGAGAAGATATACACTGGAATGAATGGCCAGACATTCGATACAAGATATAAAGAATACATAAGAGCATTTAAATACGGTACAAATCTTTCAACATTTGCGGATCATCTAAAACAAGAACACCATAGGCCAAGGAATATTGAAAAAGATATAAATATAATAAACATCAGTAAAGACAGAAACCTCCTCCCTTTCCAAGAAAATTTCCACATACAAAAAGCATTAACACAAAATAAGCAGTTGCTCAATGACCAAATAAATATTGGGAACCAGACCCTAAAAAAAGTTGTAGGTCAAAGACAAAGTAGTCGAAAGGTTATGTTGGCAACACTACAAAATACGAACCACAACACATTCTTAGAAGTAAAAAAAAAAATGGTTCAAATGGCTCTGAGCACTATGGGACTCAACTGCTGTGGTCATAAGTCCCCTAGAACTTAGAACTACTTAAACCTAACTAACCTAAGGACATCACACACATCCATGCCCGAGGCAGGATTCGAACCTGCGACCGTAGAGGTCGTGCGGTTCCAGACTGTAGCGCCTTTAACCGCCCGGCCACTACAGCCGGCTTAGAAGTAAAAAAAATAAAAAATAAAAAATAAAAAACGAACAGAATACAGTGATGTGCATAAAAGTGTTTTGTGAAAAACATAAGAAATGCATAGTGTAGCAGAAAAACTAAAAATTGAACCAAAATTATCAATGTCTATCGGAGAAACACAATGATTTGCTAGCAGACGGCATTTCCCGATGTAAGTGAGAAATCAACCGAAAATCACCGCAAGTACAAATCAACTTATTCTTAACGAACTGATTTCGATCTAAAAGCAAACCAAATTGTAAATAAGTTAATTACATACCACTGATAATGCTTTACCTCAATAAAGCGAAACGCGTCTGGTGAAAAAAATCAACAAGTAGTTGCAACGACAGAAATAGCCTCAACAATTGTAAAGCAACTACGGACACTATAGCCACACAAATGAAGAAACTAGTGGGTCATTCTGCTCCTGTGCCTCTTGTCAAGAACGTTAGAGAACTCTTCTTGCGTTTGAATAGCTTGAGTGTAGATGATGTTCTATGTTTGGGTTATGTTGTTGCCATAGATGGCAGCACCGAAACGTTCGGTGTAGCGTAAGTGGTGATATTGTGGTAAGGGCCGTCAGGAGGCTATGGAGAATTCCGCGGTGGCCTCTGGGGAAATAGAGAGCGCTCCACGCCCGCTGTAAGACAATATCGTTACACACATACACAGCCGCCGTCGGCGAGGCTTCAATTTCTGCAGCGATCGAGAATATAAGCGAGCTACAGACAGTTTTACATATCTGCCTGCTAGACCGCACATATCGCTGTGTGTGGTTGTACATACGGAACTCTGATGTGCTAGAAAGTTTTAAAGGACTTTTTGATATACATATCTTGAGCAATTTGTCGTATTCTAGCACTTAGTTCGCAGTACACCGGAGTAAAGGAGAAGTTTCAAGGATTTGTACCGAGTTTAAGAGTATTTTTAATAGAGTGAAGTAGTATGTGTATGCCTCCCTAATTAATTAATGTTACCAATACCATTTGTACAAATTGTGATGCAGTTTGCTTTCCCGACGAGTAGATCGGTCTCTTCGCGCTGCTTATGCTGTACGGGTCATAGGGTCACAGTAATCGCATTTGACTTGGTAGTGTTGTGTATCGTGACAGGAAGGCATCAGGCAGCAGTTGCACAAATACTTTATTCAATGAACCAGTCTGTGTTTTATTACCGGACCAATTTGGAACTTATATCCAAAAAGGAATACAAACGTCTCAAAAATGAGATCGACAGGAAGTGCAAAATGGCTAAGCAGGGATGGCTAGAGGACAAATGTAAGGATGTAGAGGCTTATCTCACGAGGGGTAAGATAGATACTGCCTACAAGAAAATTAAAGAGACCTTTAGAGAAAAGAGAACCACTTGCATGGATATCAAGAGCTCAGATGGAAACCCAGTTCTAAGCAAAGAAGGGAAAGCAGAAAGGTGGAAGGAGTATATAGAGGGTCTATAGAGGGGCGATGTTCTTGAGGACAATATTATTGAAATGGAAGAGAAGGTAGATGAAGATGAAATGGGAGATATGATACTGTGTGAAGAGTTTGACAGAGCACTGAAAGACTTAAGCCGAAACAAGGCGCCGAGAGTTGACAACTTTCCATTAGAACTAGTGACAGCCTTGGGAGAGCCATTCCTGACAAAAATTTACCATCTGGTGAGCTAGATGTATGAGACGGGCGAAATTCCCTCGGACTTCAAGAAGAATATAATAATTCCAATCCCAAAGAAAGCAGGTGTTGACAGATGTGAAAATTACCGAACTATCAGTTTAATAAGTCACAGCTGCAAAATGCTAACGCGAATTCTTTACAGACGAATGGAAAAACTGGTAGAAGCCGACCTCGGGAAAGGTCAGTTTGGATTCCGTAGAAATGTTGGAACACGTGAGGCAATACTGACCCTACGACTTATCTTAGAAGAAAGATTAAGGAAAGGCATACCTACATTTCTAGAGTTTGTAGACTTAGAGAAAGCTTTTGACAATGTTGATTGGAATACTCTCTTTCAAATTCTGAAGGTGGCAGGGGTAAAATATAGGGAGCGAAAGGCTATTTACAATTTGTACAGAAACCAGATGGCAGTTGTAAGAGTCGAGGGACATGAAAGGGAAGCAATGGTTGGGAACGGAGTGAGAGAGGGTTGTAGTCTCTCCCCGATGTTATTCAATCTGCATATTGAGCAAGCAGTAAAGGAAACAAAAGAAATGTTCGGAGTAGGTATTAAAATCCATGGAGAAGAAATAAAAACTTTGAGGTTCGCCGATGACATTGTAATTCTGTCAGAGACAGCAAAGGTCTTGGATGAGCAGTTGAACGGAATGGACAGTGTCTTGAAAGGAGGGTATAAGATGAACATCAGCAAAAGCAAAACGAGGATAATGGAATATAGTCGAATTGAGTTGGGTGATGCTGAGGGAATTAGATTAGGAAATGAGACACTTCAGGTAGTAAAGAAGTTTTGCTATTTGGGGAGCAAAATAACTGATGATGGTCGAAGTAGAGAGGATATAAAATGTAGACTGGCAATGGCAAGGAAAGCGTTTCTGAAAAAGAGAAATTTGTTAACATCGAGTATTGATTTAAGTGCAGGAAGTCGTTTCTGAAAGTATTTATATGGAGTGTAACCATGTATGAAAGTGAAACGTGGACGATAAATAGTTTAGACAAGAAGAGAATAGAAGCTTTCGAAATGTGGTGCTACAGAAGAATGCTGAAGATTAAATGGGTAGATCACATAACTAATGAGGAGGTATTGAATAGAATTGGGGAGAAGAGGAGCTCGTGGCACAACTTGACTAGAAGAAGGGATCGGTTGGTAGGACATGTTCTGAGGCATGAAGGGATCACCAATTTAGTACTGGAGGGCAGCGTGGAGGGTAAAAATCGTAGAGGGAGACCAAGAGATGAATACACCAAGCAGATTCAGAAGGATGTAGGCTGCAGTAGGTACTGGGAGATGAAGAAGCTTGCACAGGATAGAGTAGCATGGAGAGCTGCATCAAACCAGTCTCAGGACTGAAGACCACAACAACAACAAGAATCAAAATTTTGTGGGGATTATTGGAAGCGTATAATTTGGTTACCAGATCTGTGTTACGCCAGGAACTTGTTCCCAGTGTGTCGTGAAGAGAGAATGATGACTCCATCGATGGTGATCCTCCCGCCTGATAAGAACGTTAGTCTCGGTGGCCCTTGGTGCTATTCGTGAGGTGTAGGCTGTGTGTCGGCATGGAGTTTCACCTTCCCTCTTCCATTAATTTCCGCTATAAACGTAACAATGCAAACACACAACACAACAGCACCAAGGTCTCATCACAAGCGCCCGCTGGCACAGTTGCACACTCGAAATATTGCACTGAGCAAAAGAACAGATAACGTACCTCAGTATTACAGAACGTCCCACGAGCACTGATGAAAATGGGCTCGAAAAAGTGACTGTGCAAAATACTGTGTGCTTGGTGCAGTATGTTAGTAAGGTCCATTTAATATTCGTACTCGGTGTTTGTGTGACCCCTGGCTCCAGCGGGACGTCCCACCGGCGAGAACAACGTCCGCAGTTATGGCGCCCGTAATGGAATAAGCCAGGTCCGCTTGCGGCAATTTATACGCCGGCCGTAAGAATTAAAAATGCCGTCAGCGCGTGCTTCATTTAAATAACGTACCTGCGCCGCGAGCTGCTCTCCTTACAAATTCGCACCGCGCGTTGCTTGCAAGTCAGGGCATTTTGCACTTCTGTGGCGCATGCTAAGTTCTTTCCTTAAAATTCTCTGCTCCTTCCCCTCCCCCCCTCTTTTCCATCTAATTAATGGGTCCTTCAAGGAGAATGTTTGTTGCTAATGGAAGTCTCAGATCTTCATTTTCAGCAGCAGCAAGTTTCATTTCTTTCACTGTATAGTTTACTAGTGGAAACAGTATTAAGCTTTCAGGTACATTTCACTTTATATACGCGTATCTGGCTGTAAGCTGTTTTGTCGGATGTGGATGGGAGGGGGGGGGGGGAGCTGGACGAGAGGGTAGCGGAAGGCATCATCGTATAGCAGGGGGGAATTGTTATTAGTGTGTGTGACGCAATTCAAATGTACTTCGATCGACAATGTGCTTAAATGTATATGAGGTGCTACACGTATTTCAGTAATTATTAACATTCAAATTAATTTTGTCCAGTCGCATGCTACTGTGATGACATTGATTTAGGTCAGAAACCCATTATCTCCTAAAGCCACGCGGTTTCAACTCTGTATGCGTACCGATAGAGATATTATGAATCCGAATGAACAGCAAGGGCAGCAAACAGGTATTGATTGCTATCTGTTTTCCGAGAGCGCCAAATTCCCAATCCACACCGTAATTTCATTTTCCTTTTTCTGTAATTTCGCTGGAAACCTTTCGTAATGTAATTATTCTTCCAGTTCCAGTTATTTGTATTTTTTCGGATACTTTATCGGATGCTTTTTAGGGTGCATACAGTTTAACACAAAGTAAACACCAGACTGCATTGAGATGTTGGTTTTTTAGATTTTATATTCCTGTTCAGTTTGGACAATTCTTTTACAGTACCGACTGTTTTCCATGCAAGTACTACATTTTTCATCCCTTAAGCAACTGAAAGTTCCTTCTGCTTGCCAAAAAGGTTTCATAATGACATCTTGAAGATTTTCACCCATTTAGTTACAAAATTTGTAAACATCTTTCTGCGAGTACAGCATTATCTGATCCGCAACAAAGAAGACGGGAAAAGTTCTTCAAATTGTCGGAATTAGTAGAGGGATCAACTACATCAGTTACGGAGCAGTTAAATACAGAACGAAGATAAGGGATTTATCAAAAACTGATGAACAGTAAGTGTTCTGAATTTTCACTGTTGCGTAAATATGACAAGAAAGAACTGAAAACTGTGGCAAATAAATGATATTAAGCTAAACATAATCTTGATGGCGAAATTAGTCTTTTAGCGTAGATTCCTAACGTATTATAACACAAACAAAATACAGTAAAAATTAACTGTAGGGCTCGTTTCCAGTGTTCATAGATGCATTTCAGAGGATGGTATCCGTCTTAAGATGGTAGATAATTATTACTTCGTTTTTGTTACCCTCGATTGCCGTCTGTTTCATATAAATTCTGAAGAAATTAATAAATTCTAAGCATCAAGCCACTCTAATTGTAATGACAGCTGCCCACTATAGGAAAAGTAACAACGATTGCATACTAGCTCTCCGAAGTTACGACCTAGCTCATCTGATCGCTATGGACCTAAAAAGTCGTCTTTAGAAAATGAAAAATTGCCGAAAATGATCACCTCCATTCCGTGTCTTGCAGAACACCAAAACCTGTCATCTATCTTCCTCAATGGTTTGAGAGAGGTTCCCTGAATTTTAGAGGCTAAAGAAATTATAAAGATTTTAACGTCAGGCCCTTCACGCAATCAGTGCTGTGGCTACGACTAGCTCGGATTTTGGCATCATCAGTGGTCTATAATGAGACACATTTACATCTGAATTGCTTTCTGCATCCAAAAAAAGTTCATTACAGAAGACGTTTATGTTACTTATGACATATTATGTCGGATTTTCGCGCCCATCGCGAAACGTTGTCTGGTTGCACGTTTTTGAGGTATTCCCTCGTTTGTCAATGGTGTTAGTTTTTACAAAACTTTGGTCCACAGATTGAATGTTGTCTAGAAATGTTTCGCCTATCTCGTAATCCCTATTTTTTTACTTCTTGTATGTGTAATGTTCAAGTGTCAGTTTTCACAAAAAAGGTATTTTACTGTACAATTGTATTAAGTTCTTCGATGTGAACGTTGTTACTATACTCGCAGCAACTAAAACTTGCAGTCACCTGAAAACCACTCATTCATCTGTGGCGAATTACGAGTATTAATACATTTCTCTGTCTGCTTTTGTCATAACGAAGCGGAGTCCACACAGTATTACATAGCTAACATCCTAATACAGTTGCAATAGCGGTAGAATACTGAAGCGGTGGTTTATTAGACGAGGAACTGAGGATAAATCAGGTCAAAAGCTTATGAAAAAGCACATTGTCGGTATAAAAATAAAACTGTGATTTTTTCACTTATCTTGTTGAAAATCCACACTAATTAATATTTCACAAGCTATCGATGACTCTTAAAGAATTGCCGGCCGCTGTGGCCGAGCAATTCTAGGCGCGTCAGTTCGGAACCGTGCTGCTGCTGAGGCCGCAGGTTCGAATCCTGCCTCGGGCATGGATGTGTGTGATGTCCTTAGGTTAGTTAGGTCTAAGTAGTTTTAAGTCTAGGGGACTGATGACCTCAGATGTTAAGTCCCATAGTCCTTAGAGCCATTTGAACCATCTGAATCTCAAAGAATTACATCATTTCAATGGAAAAGTCTGCAGTTACTCGTATGTCACGGTAGATAAGGAAGTTCCGTTTGTTTACCATATGGAAAAATACTCTGCTATTTGCATGCTGTAATTTACCAAATTCTTATTTCGATATCTCAGACCGTTTGCGATGTATGAGGGATGTTATGAGTATTTCGTTAGGTCAAGCTGAGATATGAGGGATGTTACGAGTATTTCATTCAGTCATGTTAGCCTTACTGCTGACAAGCGCGATCTCGAGACTGGTCATAGGTAGATCTCCTCCCAAGTCTCAAGAAAAATGCAATATGTTAGCTAAATGTCATGAACAGAATATATGGTCTGATAATGCACCAAATGCAAATTCATAGAGACGCCTATTTACCATTGAAAACTTTTAAAATTTCAGGCGGTGTGTTACTTATATGCGAAATATCGCCATAACTATGACTGTTAGGGAAATGATAGGCACTTCATGATGAAGCTGACATATAAAGCTATAACTGACGTAAAAACTAATTTTTTTTTTTTTACTGAATAGTATCTTTAAAATCGTGTGAGGAAGACAGCAGGGTAGCCGCCTTCTGCCGCAGTAGAGCTCCAGCCAGCGGCTCGCCGAAATGTCACGGACTTGGCTGAACGAGCCCCGTGCAGAAATCCGCCCGTCTGTGTACCTACTGAGAGGCCGGATCGGCAATTCCCTGAATGGCGGATAACGCTCTCGCGGTTGCGCTTCCACTAGCTCACAGGTGAAGACTGCAGATCAACAATCCGCCGGAAACGTCCTTGGACTGTCGCTAAAATCCGCTATTGGGGACGTGAAAAGCCCCAGTGCGGGCTCTGCTTAGTGCCTTGTCGACGCGCTGCCTCCCAGCAGCGTGCGTGAGTTGAGGAGTGACCACTGCCGCTATACCGACACGAAGACGTCACATATCGACGTCAGGACCCACTGTACGACGGCTCTCACCATTATATGCTCTGGCTGCTCCGACTGCCTTCAACTCCGACGGGTTCTTGTAGTTCCCGCCAGCCCACCGAACCCACAACGCCTGGGTGGGAGAGTAGGACGCCAGTCGGAAGAACGACTCTCCATCCCCTCCCCTCCTCCTCCTCCTCCTCCTCCTCCTCCTCCTCCTCTTCACCTTCCCCCCTAGCGGTCGTATCACTCCGAACAACTGCGCTATCTTGGGTTACAGCATCAATAGCAGTTAACAGACAAGACACTACAGTCAGCACTTGAGAAGAAACATTCCGAATTTGGACGTCTGTAAATAGCTGGAACGCTGAACTTCGCTGTCGGTATCCGGTCTCAAGGACGAAGAAATGATCAAATTGCGACAGCTCGTAAGTGGTTGACTAGTGAAGTGCGTGTTAGAAGCCTGAGCTGTAGCGGCTTTCCGCAACGGTGCAGCTAACAGCAGAACGTCACAATTTCACAATAACTATGAGACCTACAGAACATGGGCAAAATAATATAAGACCCATGGTATAGACATTTCAGTTATAGATCATATTTTCTGACTTATACATAAAAGATAGATGTTATATTTTATTCTGTTGTACTACATCACCTTTGGTTATGTTCTGAGTTCCTGTTATGTCTGTGATGGTTGGTTCTGCGTTAACCTGCCATCATGATGAGAATCACAGACTCAAAACGAGAACAAATTGAAAGTTCTCGGACAATGGGAGCATCTTTGACAGAGATCGGAAGCTGCTAGCGGTATCGAGATCAGTTGTACAGAGTTTCATCGTAGTACGAGTATACAGAGTGAAGAGCACTGAATCTATTGAAAGCAACAGCTGGGAAAAGAGGAACCAAAAGGTGTCAATATAAACAGCAGGCATTAATTAGCATTTTCGAATCTAATAGGAACACTGCATGGAAGAACTGTTATTGGCAGACCCCCAGTGAATAAAAAGAAAAGTCAGTAATTAATCAGATAAAAAGTGATTCCAACGTTGCAACAGCTCGAAACCTAGGATACAGGCCAATACAATTGTTTTGCATTCCGACGAGTAACCTCGCGACCCATCTAGAAAGTGATGGCAGTATCAGTAGCGGTGAACGAACTGGAATCGAAACTGACTGTACACGATGATGACAGGTCACTGAGGTGCTGTTCGTGAAACAGATAACAGTATTATTAAGAACCAAGATATACAAAATGTTCATTCATTCCGTAGCATTGCATGACCCGGATTACCACTGAAACACATTTCCGTGGAATGGAAATACGAATGTTACGTTTGATAATGGACATTGCTCCGACGACGCTGTCCAGCAAGGATTTGGCATACCTCACATTAAGGAGAAAGAGAGGGAAGTTCGATTTCACTGGTGTGGACTTGTTCTCTAACGCAGCGCCACCTACTAATAACAAAACTGCATGGAACCTGGAAACCAATGCCAGGTGACACATAGACAACCTAACCAGAGATGCCAGGATGTCATTAACATAGTAATTTTTGGTCTGCTCCCAGAAGACGAAAATGGAGCTCTAAGATACGAAGAAACGAAGTCCCCTGAAGAGGAAAAACTCTAAGACGATGGTATTAAGAATGAAGAATTAGGCTTTAACGTTCCACTGACGATATTGTCGCTACAGATGGAGCACCAGTTCGCACTGCAGGTAAGCTAGAAGGAAAATCGGACATCTCCCGTCAAACTACTATTCCGACATTTGTCTTGAGAAATTTAGAGGAAACCACGGAGAAACTAAATGGGTGTGGCTGGATGTGGACTTGATTCAGTGTCCTGCCGAAAGCCAGTTTAGTGAGGTAACAAATACACCAACTCACATGATGCTAGGAAGAAGCAGAAGAAAAAAAATATGGAGCGCACCAGTAAAAGCGTACATCTGAAGCTCTCTTCTCTTGTTTAATTAGCGTGCTGCACGTGATGAAATAGTTTAGGCGGACATATTTTTGTATTTGATAGGCTTTAGGCTCCTTATGAGGAAAACGTAATTGGTAAGTTCTGAGCTTCCGTTTAATGTGACAATGTTCATGCAGTGGTGGAAGTATTGCTCTTAGCATTGAATTGCGTCTTTCCAAGACTACAAATACCCGCAGCCGATTTGATGGGCATGAAGATAAAAGAACACTTATGTTATGTTCCCGCAATCACCGTATTTGAATGATATCGATTCATTGTGGCCACGTTAAAGAAAAAAAACTCAGGTTCCAATATCCTAGTGAAGTACCTCTCTAGGTACAGGACCATGGTATTTGCGCGGAAAGGTACTGAATTATGTCGAGTACCGTTCCAGATTTATATGCAGCGATTCAAAGAATGATCTAAGCTACACGGTCGGAAAAAACTCCCAACACCAAGAAATATTTAACGCACAATAATGAAATTTCTGGAATACATTTGTCAAGGTAACATACTTCAGTGATTAACGTTGCAAATTCATATGTTAATGTAAGCGCGAGAAAAGCCATTGCAAATTTGAAATGCTGGTACATTAATAACTGGTGGAACCGACAGAGCCGGCCGAAGTGGCCGTGCGGTTAAAGGCGCTGCAGTCTGGAACCGCAAGACCGCTACGGTCGCAGGTTCGAATCCTGCCTCGGGCATGGATGTTTGTGATGTCCTTAGGTTAGTTAGGTTTAACTAGTTCTAAGTTCTAGGGGACTAATGACCTCAGCAGTTGAGTCCCATAGTGCTCAGAGCCATTTGAACCATTTTGGAACCGACAGAATGTTGAATGCAAGTATGCAATATTTGCATGCATTGTGCCGTACAAGTGTCATTTGTCAGTTTGTAGGATGGAGTTCCTTGCCTGTTGCACTTGGTAAGTCACTACAGGGATGGCTAAAGCTGGTTGTGGATGACACTGCTGTTGAGGTCTGATGATGATCCATACGTGCTCGGTTGGAGACAAGTCTGGTGATCGATCAGGCCAAGGCAACATGTCGGCACTCTATAGAGATTGTTGGGTTACTAAAGTGATATGTGGGCAAGCGTTATCCTGCTGGAAAACACTTCTTGGAATGCTGTTCATGAATCGGCAGACTAACGTACAAATTTGCAGTCAGTGTGTGTGTCATAACCACTAGAGTGCTCCTGCTGTCATACGGAATCGCACC